>NC_060158.1:13872758-13919551 GCF_021292245.1 Micropterus dolomieu | reverse complement strand
GTTTGCTTTAAGTAAAGTGTTAAAATATCTATCCCTGTATAATATATTACAGGTGGACATAATACCATATGAACTAATTATAAGACCTTATAACACGTAATTGTTTGCTTTAAGTAAAGTGACACACATTTTGTGCAGGAAAATGACTTTTATTTACGTTTCTTCACTTTATGAACAATCTGTATGAATTTTGAACATTTTGCAGTTTAGCACAAAAACACAACATAATTACATCAAGGACACTCATTCTCAGGGTGGTGAAAGATTGCTCAACCTGTTGCAGACCAACATCATGTAAGAGGTGGCTCATTTTCTCGTTTTCTTCTTCATTTCTCTTCGTGACTCTGTCTTTACTGTTAATAAGTATGTTAACATGCACACTATATCACATTTATGGATGGTTTATTGGATTATTCTAGTACCCAGGCAGCCATATAAGAGTGTTCATTCTGAAACGGGCATAAATTGGCAGGGACGTCAATGAGGTGAAATCAGTGCTTGAAGTGGAAAAAAATAGGTGCCAGTACTCCACCCACCTATTATCCTTAACCTGAAGGGCTAATTTTAGCTAATTTTGGTAATTTGCTAATCCACTAGTAGGCTACAATATAAGTTCCAGTTGGAAAAAACAGCCATTTAAGTTTTTGTGGGTTGCTGTCATTGATTAAATTATTGTGCTATAAAAAATCTCAACATGGTGGTCAGTCTCTGATTTGTTAATGCTTAGTACTAACTTCTCATAATCATAACCATGCAGAACAACAGGTTCAACATTTCAAGAGTTTGGTGATTGGGGCGTCACTTTGTGTTGTAAAATGGTGGGGACATAAGGGCTCAGATTAGGGGTGTGACGGCACATTTGGGTCACCAGAACAAAATGAGAAGATATTTGACATTTTGAATAAATATGCGATGCTGAAATATATCATATATATCAGTGCATTCTGGAGACATTTTCTGCACCAATTTATGGTGGAAATTTATTTATATGAAGGTAAACAAAATTAAGGTGGCAGGTGACAATTCAAAACATAAAAATATAATGAAATATAATGCAGTAATCAGCTTTTGGACAATGCATTTGTTACTTCTATATTTCAGTTGCATTGCATGTTTTCTTATTGTGCATTGTTTCATCTGCTATTTAACATTTCTCGTTGCAAGCTGTTTTTCAGAACATTTTTAACAAAAGCTTTCAAAAAGTAGGGCAGTCATTCTGATTCTGACATGTCCCCAGCGTCCCCAGTGTAAATGACACCTATCTGTCAATATTTTTAAATGTCCCACACCATCCAGGCATTGATTGGTCGGTTCACGAAAAGTGACATTGACGAGCTACTTTCAGCACATGGCTGCTTGAAAGGCACTGAGCTGTGTCTACGGCAACAGAGATTAGCAGGCAGGCGATAACGGGAACAGGTAAGCGTCACGTAGCACCCAGAGAACCTGATATAGAGAGGGCAGAGGAGAGTACCAGCAGCTTGTGAGAAGTGCCAGTACACAAGAAAAAATCCCAGTACGCCAAAGAGTAAAATGTCGAGGTACTGCGTAACAGTGCATACCGACCCACTTCAAGCACTGGGTGAAATTACATATGACATGCAACAGAAACAGATCATAAACCCAGACAATGATATGAATAACATTGGTGCATGCAAACAACACATCTTGAAAGAACCGTCAGTTATATCAGTAATGAGTGAATGTACAGAATGTTTCCATCCATCCCTCCATGGAGGTTTGTAAGTTGTAGAAAAGAGAGAACCGTGAAGTGTGTGCATACATATACAAACGCATGCGCCCAAGTTGCATGCAAACTCCAACAAAGAGCTGTAACACTCCGGACAGACAGTCTTAACAGCTCTAACTAGGGTTCTGACCTCATGTCAGCTATAGTAGCCGGATTTACAAATCATAATGTGCATGTTTGTCCACACACATTTATAGACATTTTTAACCTAAACTTTTCACAAATATCTGATTATTCACATATTTCCCTTACAAAGTCATTATTATTGTGATTATTTAATGTGGACAAATGTCAGTCAATGCAGTCTATGTAATCAAAACAATTAACAGGTAGGGGGAAAAACCAGCCAGCTACTAATAAGGTGACAAATGTCCAGAAAACACAATCAAAATCCAGTTATCACTGTGGTATTTTAAGGGCCTGCTAAGCACCAAACTCACCAAACAGAATGTTGATAAATTAGTTGAATAAAGGTACGGTGAGTTGCTTTTATCACCTTCATTAAAGTTAGGGCCATTGCCATGGCAAAAAAGCTTGGCCAAAAAAAATCCAGTCTCCAGTTTTAAGGATTAGGGATAGTATCTGCACTGATTTTGACAATAGACATAAATCTTGTCACGCAAAATCATCCAATATGAACATAAAGACTCTCTGTGTTAGGTACTGCGCTGTTTTAAAAAGAATGAAATCCAGATAGATTTGTACCCACAACACACTTCTGTCTTTTTCCTCTGGCTCTTGCTTTGTTTTTCCTTTGTGTTAATGTTTCCTAATGAAGGCAGGTTGGCCCAGTCATATACAATAGTGATTACAAGATCAGCAAAGAACACAATCAATTAGATTATTCCTGTATTTTAATGAGAAACTCTTTCATTAACTAGTTTAATCACCCTAATTAAAACATGTTATCAATTTAATTAAGAAAACTCTCCCTGAGAGAGCTAGAATGGAAATCTCAGTACAATTACATATTAACTCATATTTCTTCCAGGTATTCCCAGCATTGTGGTTGAGACGCCACATGGGGTACTTTGCTTTTGGAATGAGTTCACTTATAACATTACTACTTTAAATACAGCATTAAACAAAGAATTTTAGGGGGAAAAAAATTCAAACGCATTGGAGGACACAGAAATTCCATTAAACTTCCTTTGATCCAGTTGTCACTGACCAAAATGCAAAACCAGAATGACATGAAATTCATAAATTAAGGTTGTATGCAATAATATGAGTTTTTTTTTTGATGTTAGGATCACTGTGTGTGTGTGTGTGTGTGTGTGTGTGTCTCCTGACTTTCAAAGATCTAAAGGCACAGAGATTACGAACAGGACCAACTCCATTCATTATATCTGTTTGCTACACCAACATCATGAAGAGGGTGGACAGGTGAGACTAGACCCACCCAAAGTTCAAAACTCTGTTTGTCACAGTCAATAATTCCAACTTCCAACCAGAGTCAATAAATAATCCAAGGGGGAACTGAGAGGAATTGTTATTTCAGTGCTTGAATCTGTGTTTAACATGAAAGTCACTTAATAATATGATTTATCAGCCAGATGAACTTTGCACAAAAGTGCCTGCTTGCTTTGCTGTTAATAGGCCAAGCTGGAACGTGACGCTAGAACATGCAGCAATCATTATGAAATGAAACCTCATTATGAAAACCCACCATATCATACATACCAATATCACTTTTAAATCTTGATAAAAGTGTGTGTGGTTATAAAATTACAAATAGAGTTAACCCTGATATGTCAACAAGCACCATCCCCTTGAAAGTTGACAATTTGAAAACAATCAGTGGCTGTGCAATGTTCATACACTCAAAATTATGCACGTTATGTTTGTGAGAGAGCTCAGACTGGTGTGTGTGTCCGGTGTTTTGTGCATGCACACACATATGCATGTCTGTGTGTGTGATCCATGTTAATCACTCTCCCCATAATTACCATTTTCTTGTTAATGGATCAGACCTTTTAATCACCGTTTTGCCCTGTGTCTGTGTACATGTGTGTGTCCGTGTGCATGTGTGTGTGAAGGAGAGAAAGAGACAGAGAGAATGAGACAGCAGAGGTAATTTGGCTTAACTAGCGGGGCGATTGTAACTATGCAGACGATAAATCTTCCTCACACACAGACACGTGCGCACACACACACACGACCTATGCACGCGATTGCGTGTGTGCGCACACGCTCATATAGCACATCCTTTCCTGTTATCTCAGATAAGCAGGAAATTCTAATCAACCAAAAAGAGCATAGAGGGCATCTTTCACTTTCTCTCTCCTCCTATCTGTTTGTTCTCTCTGTCTCTTTATTCCCCGCAGAATTGGGAATATCATGAAAAGTAGGAAAATCTCATGGTCACCCTACTCTATTCTATTCTTTTGGTCCCTAGTTTAATTAACTCTGTATGGCAATTTGAGCACTAAAAGCCACCGGATTGTCAGAGAAAGGTTGATTATTGCAGCTCGCTGATTAGAAATTATGCCCGTTGAACCAACAGAGCATGGTTCATTCACCATGATGACAGAATTGCTTTTCAGCAACCAACCAAGAATCAAGGGGACTCATTTCACCTCCCCATGATCCACATCCTTTTTCCTCAACCGAACCAAACAGATTTTCTTGCTTAGCCCTACGTAAGTGGTAGTTGCCTCACACATGCCTAATGTAATTAAAGAAATCAATTTCTGACCTTAGCCAGGACCCCCATAGGCAGTGGGAGCTCCTGTTTAATGTTGGCAATGCAGTTCAAGCAAAAAAGAATACTCCTGAGGTGACAGTGAATGATCAGGTTAAAATTTGGCCAGTGGGAGATGGAAGGCAGATTTGTATGCACTCTTGCTGTTTTGTCTGAGAGATTTTGTGAAATAACCAAAACTGTTTAAACTTATCTTTGGAAGAAAATTCTAGGAAGGATTCATGTAGGGTATAAGAACAAAAGTAGAATTTGAGTTATGTGCTAGCACTGGCATTTGACCTAAACATGAACTTCTTTGTGGCAAACCATGCTGGTCTTAACATTTGATTTGGCACAGAGTTGGCATCTTTTTCCCTTTTCTTCCCTTTTGTTCTGTGAATCTGTTCCATAAGCAGGGCTTCCTCCGTGGGTTTGTGCATCCCTTATCAAGCTGATTAAGTCTGGTGTGCGTAAAAGGTGCTGTTGCCTTAAAGAAAGGAGCCACTATAGCAGACTTGTGTGTGAAGCTGTCCTTGGTTTCCTGTGAATATTCTTCCTCCCAAGAATTAGTTTGAGGTGGATAGTTAACACACATAACATATTGTTTGTTACTGTAGCTGGATGCAAAAAATTTCCATTCATAGTATTTTGTTTTAAATATTTGGTTCTTCTTGATAGAGCTTTCCAATTATATCGATTGACAAAAACAAGTTGTTGTTTAGTTCAGCAGATTGAAATGTTATCCTCATGCAACTGAATTTCTACTTTGATCATGTTAGAATATGTGAGAGGTAAGACTTTCAAATTTCACAGTTAATTTAATAACTTAATAATTTAATTGCAGGGTGTTGAATGTGAATAGAGTCACAGACAGATGTTATTAGGCACCATTGATTGTCTGATAAAATCATAAGGCAAGGAGAGTTTAATAGTTTGAAATCTGAAATAGGGGGGTTCTGGGTATTTCTTGCAACAAGAGCTCAATGAAATAGTTCAATAACTAAAGGAAAACCACAGTGTCACAGTGATTGAGCCTTGGTAATTTGTGTATACAGCAGGACAGCACCCTGTTGCTGTACAGGGTCATTTGTCCCACTGCAATAGTACTTCTTAAGAGAATCAAGCCCAGCACAGATAACATCTTGTCATTTGTTAAAACAAGCGTGCATTTATGTTGGTCTAAAACTTTTCCTAAAATGTATTCATACCAAATACAGTTCCTCACCTGTTTTCAGTTATCTTCTGAATTCATAAACCTTAATATTTGATCATGTAAACATATTAGCTCATTAAAGCTCATTGCAAATTGGCAAAAACACAAAGGAATACCTTTTCATGCCTTCAGCATAAGATGTGAAAACTGGCTGAACATCAGTGGTAACCTAATAATAAACAATGGGTTACATGCCATCACAGGTGTCTGTGCTGTATTTGTTGTGCTAATTTTCATGGAGATTAGAGAATGTTGAACACATAATTTGCTCCAAAGGCAGGCTAAATAAAGTGTGTAAAATACAGTTTTAATTTGTCTTAATAGCCTACTGCCATTACAAAATGACTTTCCACCCTGTCTTTCTCCATCCATCCATCGTCAACCGCTTATCCCGTGTACCGGGTCGTGAAGCCCCTGTCCTTCTCAGTTTTTTAAATTTGCATGATTTCGATGCTGATCTGAAAAATTGACCACTTGTTTATATAAATAACAAAGTTGCCATTTAAAAAAATAGCCGGTCCTACCTGGTCCTGAAGTTAGCAGGGTGCGGGTGCCCATCATACAAGGACAGGAAGTCATATTCTTCTTCTATGGCAAATGACAAGAACATGAGCTGGATTCTGCTTCCTTCCTCCCCGACAATGACCCAGGTGCAGTTTGCCCCATTGGGGTAACCATACGGAAAGCCTGGCGATTCTATACTGCCATTTCGGCCTTTCAGTGTACCGCCACACGTGTAGATGAAACCTAAAGGAGAAAAGAGAGAACATTTCAATTATTTTATTAAAGTTTTATTCATCCTTACAATGCGAAAATAAAATGGTTAACAGTTGATAATTTGTACGTGTGCAAGTGCATCTATGTGTGTGTAATTAAGCATTAGTCTGTGTGTGTATAGCAATGTGTGCAGTGTTTTGGCAGACACTGACCAACAACCGCAGGGTGTGCAATATTAGTTATACACAAGCACACACATGCGCTATGAAAAATGAAGCCAACACAAAAGTGACAAAAACTGCAGTTCCTAAATGGCCAAAAGCAAGCCAATCCCTGTCTTAAAATGCCCAACTTTACAGCAGAAATGTTTACAGGCTGGTACAAAAAACAGTTTCCCCCCTTCATGACAACAGTATGGGGCGTGAATTTATTATGAATTTAAATTATATTAAGGCTTACAGTTATGCATATTTAAGGGCGGGCTGCTGTGAGTGACAGATGGGTGCTGTCACAGGTGGCTTTTATGGAGTAGCAGGGAGTTAGGCACTGTCAAGATGGTGACAGCTGGAGCAATCACACTCACTCTTCAGAAACCTAATGTGACGTCACGGAGACTACATTCATGATTTATACATACATAATATACAGTCTATGCTCCAAACCCAACGCCACTACATAGTACAACAGGTATTACATTTCTTTTAATAAGTGAATAATGCTGACCTACTGGCCCAGTCTAATATTGGTGGTTCTTCGCTAAAAAGTGCCAGTCTGGTACTGAAGCAAATCATTGCTTTATATCAATGTAAGAATAAGCCACAAGTCAGCATGAGTGATAGTAAGTACGTCAACTTGGGTCTGATATTTCTTGGTTCTTTGATGCTGATGTATGATTACATATTAATGGAATATATACTGTAGCTAGCGCCAAAACTGTTGAATCAAGTATTTGTCATGAGTCTTATATCTCAATATCTGTTGTGCTGCTAGGAACATAATCTTTTCACTGGCCTCCCCCACAGCGAGGGCACAGGGTAGGATCTGTTTTGGAGAAGCACCCCAGGAGCTGGTATTCATGTTCAGCATGGGGTGCTTGAACCCAGGTCTCCTGACGGAGGGGAAACTCAGTTGCCACTGAGCCATCATTCCACCTGACTTAATAGGTGAAATCAATAAGCAACCAGAGCATTCTCTTGGATTCAACCTGTGTGCCTATGTGTGCTGGAAATGTCTTGGTATTTGCTGATCAATTACTGACATGTGAAAATGCAACAATAGGCTTTAACAGTACCTTGGCGCATGACTCAGCACTGTATATGAACATAAGCATGTGTTTTTTAAAAGGGATATACATCTACACTTAACTGTTTCTATATGGATAAGAAAACAACAAATGCAAACTATTGCACACACTATGCAGCATCAGTCAATGATTTCTTTATTATACTATATAAACTATAAGTACGACTGGAGTTAATGAGCTACTTTAGGCTTTTCATTATGGCTCTATTTATGTGGGGGCAGGCTGGTAGGAGAAGGAGACAAAGAAAGAGTACAGGAGGAGAGGAGTAGATGCAAAACTTACAAATTTTAACAGGCATTATGTTGACTTTTCCCTCAGCCCAACAAACAAAATATGCCGCAACAAGTGACTACAAAGCCATGGTTATTGTTTCGATGATGATATTGCAGAGCATACTTCCTTAGGTTTTACTAGGTTAAAATGGTGGATAAACTGTTGATAGGAACTATGTTTTAAGTGTCCAAACATTAACACAACAATGTAATCACAAATATGTATTTTATCTGGCTATGTTAAAACTATGTTAAAATATTGATATATTTTGGAAAGGATTGTTAATATAGATACGATGAGTGACTAGAATTTGTTTTTATCCTTTTACAGGCTGCTTGTACTGATGAATTGGAAGTGAAGCTAACTCTGCTGCTGTACTTATTCTAAATCTCTCTGGGTTACAGAGCCTGCTAAATGCCTAAATTGTTAAATGTAAATGTAATTGATCTCCTTGGACTTCACGGTTCACATCAGGATCATTATCTTCTCCCTTTGATCTTAATGATCCTTTTATATCAAACACACTACAGGTGTTAAATGAAAACCTTGGAGTGTCCAGGACTGAAGTCGGGCATGAGCATTTTTTTGCGATGCTCTATCGATCCACGATGGAGAAAATCTTCACTTCTCCCACTCCACAGGGGAGTCAGAGTCCGGAGTCAGCTTACAGAGCATTAACCCTTGGAGCTGGTAGGGATTTAGCATCATCCTGCTCAAGGACACTACAGCAGAGAAGAAACTTGCTGCTTTATCTGGCTTGATCTAATGTCTTCTTGCTGGGAGATGGTGTTGCAAAGTCACTATACCTGTGCTCTGTGCCTGTTTTTTTGCATTTGTATTTGACAATCTCTTTTCCAGTGTAGCTGTGCCTTTTTTTAGTTTTTGTTCAGTTTTATATCACAGCAAATAAAGAAAAAGAGGGAATTAAAAGGCGCCACAATAGTTTTTGATGCTGCAGCAGTATGCCTTTGGAGTATTATTATTATTATTATTATAAGTATAAATGAAAGTGTTTAATTGAAAATTGCTCTTACATTGTGTTTAAAGTCCTTGAACATGTTGGGACCACAGGGACTTCACAGATGAATGTGTATTGTGTATTTTAAATCCTGAAGGAACTCACACTTACAGTATGTTTAAACTATTATTGGTCAGTTTGAGCTATTATTGGCCTATGACCCATGACGTCACCTGGCCAACAAAACCACAGCGCAACATCTGCAATAATATTTGGAAGGTCTAGAAGAGCCCGCAATTATCATTGACGCAGCAAAAGACTGCAAACACAATTCTTCCCTAACTGGTTAAATCCACAATGGAATCACCAGTTTACAGCTAGCATGGCAAAGTTTTGCATGGCAAATTTATCTTCCTCTACGGAGTGGTAACATATTAGGGCAATATATAACTTAACAGTGCAACATTACTTGTCTAAGAACAGGACCGTTTAGATCAATGTACATGTACTAATGTGATTTGTCGAGGTTTATTCTTTATCATTTCATGATTAATGTGAGGCTATTGTGTAACTGCAGTTTTCAGCCAATGCTAAATTGGTGTTAGTAATGTTATGCTCCGCACAGACATAGTCTTTGCGTGCTAACTAACTCCTTTTAACTTGGCAACTTGTGTCATTATCCGACACATATCTCATACATATACTTCTAATTTGGCGCTAAACACAACCACACACACAGAGAGGAACTTAAAGCCCCCTGCTTCATGAACTTTCTTTGTCTGCAACACGTGTGTCCATGCTCGTGCACGCTGAACATACAGTACATCACACCAGCAGACACACATTCTTTCGGGCGTGCATCGAAAAAATGCTTGAACACACCTCTTTTTGTTTTTTAGTTTAGTACATTTCAGTTAGGTTAAATCTTCTTTCTTCTTTAAATCTTTTCTTTACCTTTATACATGCTGTTTCTTTAACCCTAACCAACCCTATAATTAATCATTAAATAATAGTAAAAATTATAGTTATATATAAAACTATCACTGCCATTTAAATCCTTATTTCCAACAAACTCCTTGGCCTTAATTGATCTCCTCTGAGTGCAAAGCTCAAATCAGGGTGATCATCCCCTGCCTTTCATGTTTATGAGCCTCGTTATTTACCATGGCAGCCAGGGCCACAGGGACAGCAGGGCAATCCTGTTGGATGCTTTTCCAGCCAATTATCCAAGACAGAATCCCAACCAAAAATCGCATGTGTGCATGTGTGTGTGTGTGCACGCGTATGTGTGTGTTTGTCCAAACCTCATTTACCCAGCAATTTCCAAGACCATCACAGTGACGGATGTAATGACCAATGGCAGTCAGAGCTGCAATTAAGGGCCGGTATCTCTGTCCCTTCAAAACCAATCAGAGCTGAGATTTTGAAGAACCCCGAGGGATGGCTAAAGCCATATGAGAGCACACACATATGCACATACGCACACCTATAAAACAAACTTTTATATATATTTATATATACATACATACTACAACTGACGTACACTTTAAACGTATACATCCATATCACTTATTGCTTGTTTGAAAGGGCTGGAAATGGCTCTGCCCACGTGGCCTGTTGTCTTCTACAAGATTGTGGACAGCAAAGCAAGAAAATGAGTTATTGAACAATCATTTTGGCCTTGTTCAGAAAGGGAAGATCCATGTGGTTCCCAACAGGAATTACATTTTATGATCAAAGTTAAACAGGATTTACACTCCAGGAAGCAGTAGTTCAACAAATAGTTACAGACCTATCAGAAGCTCTATCCAATGTATTTACTTTTTAATTAAACTCTTAGAATTGCTCTCACATTTTGACGAAAATAACTGATAGTTCAAACATTGGTTCATGAATTATGGCTATTATAGATAAGGAGTCTTATAAAACACATCCAAATGGTTTAATTATTTTAATTACTGCAACCTTATTTGATGGTATATTGATGATGTAATATATTTTTTTTCTAGTTCTGAAGAGGAGCTGTTGGGGTTTTTGTACCTATGTGAATATGATTAACAAGAATGTAGATTTCAGTTTGCAGCAGTTACTCAGCAGCTCCTAGACAGGACATGTGACACGTTCTCACTCCCAACTCGTCACATGTGGACACTTGTCGTCCATATGTGACAACTTGGGAGTGAGACCGGTTTGGACTTTAACGACACAAGGGCAAAGTTCTGTGAAAAGGGTCCCCAGTGTGGGAATATGGTGAAAAATGTTCTAAAAACCAAAAAAACTTTCATTAGTAAACTGTAACACAGGCTATTTACAGGCTTGATTGCCCCTGTGAATGGTATATACAGTCAGTCAAAGTATGAGAAGGTTGAGGGACAGGATATCTATCCTGTTTTTCCCCAAGCAAGGCACTACCTAACTGGCAGTTAAATCTCATGCATTTTTAAAATGTTAAAACTCACATTGGCTTCATGTGTAATGTCTAAAATGACTGGCTTAATACTTATTTTTTGTTGCTGTTTTCTGCAAATCCTTCAACTGATACAGTGATTTTAAAATGTTCGATTCAGACAATATGTTTTAAACTAACTGATTACCATTTTGAATATTTCTAAGGCTGTCTTTTACATTCTTGCAGTTTTCTCACTTTCAATTAACTGGTAAAGAACAGCTTAAAACCTTGTAAAGCTATGAGTCTTAGTCTAAATTCTAAATTAAGTAACTTCATTAAATTGAAAAGCTAGGATACAGGGTGAGGTGAATAAAGAGCGAAACAGGGACAGAAGGACAGAGATGGAAAGCAGAATAAACTGAGAGAAAAGGACAGATTTCCCCTCGTTCATCATTGTGCAAAGAATGAGAGGATGATTTAAAACTCATCACTCAGAGGGACAGAGGCGAGAGAGTGTAGGAGTCAGAGAAAGGGAGAGAGCGAATGAGAGAGAGAGTGAGATGGAGAAATATAGAAAGAGAGAGGGGGGAGAATAGAAGGAGAGAGAGCAGCGAGGAGACAGGGGTAAAAGAGAGACTTCTAATTATGCTGACTACCAGACCGAAACTGACAGCCCTTCGACACACACGCACACACACACACACACACACACACATTCAGAAGCACAGGGTCACAGAAAGACAGGCATACACATATACACACAGAGGTTCACACGGACACAAACACACTCACATGTTCACACCATAACAGAAAGGCACACATGCACACATCCAAAGACACGTAGATTCAGAGAGATATACACACACAAATCCATGCATTATGTCACACACACACACACACACACACACACAATATTGACGATACTGTGCACACTTTTTGATCCTGCTCCTTGCCATGAAACTGGGTCACCTCTGGAATCCATAAATGCAGTTAATTCAAGATGACTACAGCTGCCGCCCTCTACGAAGAAGAGAGCTACAAACTTTTTAAAGCCACCAGGGCATGTATGATTACTACTAAAAAGATTTTGGGTGGAGCATCACTTTAAGGAAGGCATTCCCCCCCTGAAGACTTAAATAGAGATGCTAATTGGCAAACAGTGAAAGATTTGTGGTTGGACTGGTTAGCTCCCAGGTGTGAATATATGCTCTGGTACTAATGAGGAACAGGGTTTAGCTGGAAAAGAGCATGCATGCTCAGCAAAACCTTCCCTGGATAAAAGAAGCTTAAATACAAAGAAGAAAATCTGCTTCTTCAACTGAGTGGATTTAATGAACCCCGATTTGCAATATAGGCTTGATCGCTTTCATCAAAGCAATATCTCATCTTGGATGTCTTAAGTTATACACTGTAGATAAAAAACACAAGCTTAACAAGTGGCTTATGCTGGCACTTGCCACACCATTTTCAAGACAGTCCAGTTTTCTAAAAATGTATAGTCTGGGCTAGGTTTATGACTTTAAACAGCACATCATCAAGAGCTCTGCGTAATCACTTCTATTCCACGAGTCCCTGTGTGGAGTTTGTATGGGCTTCCCTTACATTTACATTGCATTTATTCATTTAAAATAAAAATCAGGGACACATCGGTGGACATCACAGTGGGGGAATTGAATCCAAGTCTCTCACACAAAAGGTATGTGTCTTATCCACTGCTCCATCACCACCCTTTAATAGGCCAAAAACAAGCAAGGTGTAGGCTACTGGAGGCTCCGGATTACAGTATGTGGATTGGACCGGATGTATGTCTATCTGTGTTGGCACCTGAGATGTAAGGTGCTGACCTTTGCAGGATATTTTACAGCCTGTATTAGCCCTCAGTGAGTCTTTTTTCAATTTCTCTGGGTCAAAATCAGCTTCAGTACAACTGGGTTTGTGCAGTAGGGGAGCTGCTGCAAAGGGCTCTACCAATAAAACACAGGGTAGCCTAGCAAAAAATATATAAAAACAGGTAAGTGCCTGCTAGCTTGTACCATATAACACTGTGAAATTTTTACCTTGTAAGCATCAGGATGGGAGAGAAAATGTCTTCTGTAGCCATTAAACCTTTCCAGAATTGTAAAGCCCTGTCTCAAAGGATTCTAAACTTCTGTGCAGTGCATCTGACGAACCTTCAAAATGGACTTCTGGTTTGCATTTTATCTTCTCATGGGTACCTGTAATAACCCACGCTATGTGTCCTTCTAGCCAGAAGGCTAATATATGCTGACAGACTCAAGCCTCATCAAGCCTTAAAGACAGTGAGTAAAACATTATCATGCACCGAATGAAATAATTTAAACCCAACCAAAATGAATAAAAATCTGGCATTGCCATACAGTAAGATTATTTGACTTCACACATCCTGAAATAAGCTTGATGATTTGAGAGGGTGAAATCAATTACAAAGCTTGTCATTTTCAACAGGGAACCTTATGATCAATATAGCCATTTTCACATAGCACTGACTACTGAATGAGGAAACAGTAAAATTACCCTATTCTTCATTTGAATGGGGCCCGCGGTACCCCGTCAAGGTTGCTGGACGTCCCCAGTTCCTACTTGAGGGTGCAGCAATGTCTCCATATGACACATATCTGTGTGAGTGTGCACACATTCTGTAATATAAAATATTGCTCCCATCCTGAGCAGTATAGTGACATTACACTAGTCCAGCTCTGAGAAAAATGTGCTTTAAATTCTCTTTCATCTGTCTGGCTCTCTCTCTTCCTCTCCTTCAATCTCTGCCTCTCTCTGGGGACCTCAGTGATACCAGATTCGCTTAAAGGGCTATTCCGTCTAATCTCACTGACTCTCATTTATGATTAAAGAATGGCTTTCCCAGTGGAGCAAACTGACCAATCAAATAATTGCAGGCAGACAAGCCATCAGTATTCAGATCACAGCAGAACTCAAGCTCCAAGGGAAAAATGAGATTTGTGTGTGTATTTGCCGCACATGCAATTCGTGTGCACGAATGCGGTGTTAGTTAATTTAAATGAGCTGTCTATGTCTCTAGAAAATGATAGTTAGATAGACAGTTTTCTTGAGGAGGTTTTGGAAGCAAGATGGAGGAAATGCAGAGGGGTGGTGGGGTGAGAAGAGTGACAGAAAGGTAGACAAACCTTCGCGACCAAATGAAGAGTGGAGTGGCGGGGGCGGACAGGGACAGAATAAGAGAAGAAACAGAGATAGGAAAGGCACAAATGCAACAGAGAGAGACAGAATAAGAGAAGAAAGAGAGATAGGAAAGGCACAAATGCAACAGAGAGAGACAGAGCAGGAGAGAGTAAGCATGTTTGAAACGTCCCATTGGTTCCTGCTGTCAGGAACGCTTGTCAGCCAAGAATTAGACTGCTCCACGCTGCCACTGACTGACAGTTGGCCCGCGGTCTAGACTATACCCTGGAGTGGTTGAGGCTAAATAAGGGAAATGCCTAGAGAGAGACAGAGGGAACACACCGGGCTGAAAATCAATTTATAACACTGTCAGTCAGAGGGAGAAGGGTGAGATGGGATAGAGATAAGAAGAGAGAAAAAATAAGAAGAAAACAGGAGCAAGGGAGAGATGAAGGGTGAGAAAGAGGGACACACATAAAAGGGAAAGACAAAGACAAGATTCGAGAAAACAGTAAACAAATGGGACTGATCCTGAAAAAAGATGAGAACAGAGGGGACTCTTTGTTGTGTTGAGGGAGTCAGAGAGGAAGAGAAGAGGAAGTGGTGAAGAGGAGAGAGACAGAGAGAAAGACACAGGCAGGCAGACTCTGTTACAAACACCCAATGAAGACACTGCAGGTGGCAGAGCCTCTTCAAATAATACACCATTGCTAATTAAAGACCTCAAACATCCTGGCATCAAAACATCATGGATATGGTACTGGAAACACTGGATTACTTTGTTAATTTTGACTGATCAGCTGTGTCATGTTTAAGCCACAGTTTGGATTCTTGGAACATATGCAGAGACGGCATAACTCTTCATTTAAACATTAATAAGCTAACCTGTAATCACTATTCATACAGTCCTTGTGTCAGTTTTTAATCACTGCACAATTGTTTAAGAATTGCCTGGCGGAGGGATAACATAATGTAATTATAATTATTACTCACCTCCTTTAAGCAAATCCAATACCAGGGTTTGTTACCACTTTTTATTGCTAAATTCATTATACAACACAGCCTCCAGTGACATGTGAAATGTGAAATATTAAAGAAGACATTTTAATTATCCCAACTTGTCTCTAAACACAAAGGGACATACTTAGAATTTAATAAAAGTGTCCAAAGAAGAACAGATTTAGTGCATCCCCACTAGAGCAAAAACAACAGCTAAAGCAGGGATACATGAAATTACCATCAGACGCTGTAAAACATAATAGATTTACATGAAATGTTTGGGCTAAGCAGAAAAAATAAGCTAGTGGCTCAGCATGGGTGCCAACAGAGATTGTGTTTGAGTTGTATAAACATGTACAAACAATCAGAATGGACATAAAATATATATTATATTATCCTTAGTTTTGACTTTAATTTGTGCAGCTGTGTCAGTATCTCATTTCCTAGTCTTTTGTTATTGATACTTAATATACTTTTATATATAATATACTAATATGCTACTATACTAATTTCACTGTTAATTTTTATTTTTATATCATTTATTTACCACAACACTCATTCAACACTGGCAGGAAAATGAAAATGATTTAGCCAGCACGGTCAGCCCTTCCATTAGTCTTTACGTGTTCGGTAAGATGCTGTTTCTGAATTGCTTGCTAGCCCATTTCAAGTTGACAAGGTCTGCTGTCCCATTAGGCTATTGTTGTCCAGAGTTATGCTGAGGGTGAAAATTATTGGGTGAGATGCGAGTTAAGCGCGGGCCCAGGTATTGGTGCAGTGTCAGGGTAGAGGAAGTGCAGTGTAGATCGGGGTGGGAGCAGTGCGGAGAGAGAGAGTGTGGAGGAAGTAAGATGAGTCTGTGGGTGCCAGGATTTACTGTTAAACCTTGTGGGGGAGTTGTGAGTTTAATTCCTCAACAAAATAAATGTGAAGGACCTCTGTAACCCAATGGAATACACACCCTCAGTTATCTCTTTGCTCCAAAATTTCAAACCAGCGTGCTGCAGTATGTGGGCACCCATTGTAGTTTAATAGCACAAAGGATGGTTACATCACATCTTTTGTAGTGGTAAAGTAAACTAAGGCAACACTTTGTAACTGCTAGTACACGAAAGACCAAAACAGAATGACATTTTTTTTTTTTAAATAAACAACAAAAAATACAGAATATCATGAAGAATATGTCTTCAGCAAAGGTTTAATAGTCAATCAAGTCTTCTACAGCAATTATACTTTACATCATTAAACTAAGACCAATCTCTTTATTTGAATCCGGAACTGGAGTTTTCTGTAGAACACAAATGTATTCAAATTAAAGTGGAAAACCATCAGCCATTCCATATTGTTGTTGAGTTGTAGAAACATAGATTTACAGTTTAAGCCATTTAAATTTCTGAAGGGCTTTTATACCCTCCCAGGAAATTATGTATAAGTGCTATAAATTATACCACACCATCTCAATGCGTTGTTACTTCCACCTTAATGCTTTTTCATTTTAAATGTGATTAGGCTTTCAAAGTCAAAACGCATATCCTCAGTTGACCTGTTTCTTAAGTGTGCCTTCCAACTTCCCTGAGCACTGATGGTTAATGACGGTATGTTTCTATATATGATACTAATAGTCAAACTCTTTGACCACTGCCCTACTGTACTTTGTTCTTGCATTTAACTACTTGAAGTGATTAAGTAGCCTAATTTTTCACTGTGGTATCCTTAGGATAAAAACGTGACTGCCGCTACCATTTCTTCTACTTTACATTGCTACTACACAATGTACTATTACTACTGTATGACTGCACCAACATCAGCCAAGATACCAGTACTAGCACAATGAACACAGCTCCTGTACACACCAAGGTCCTGTTTACCAGCCTGGACATCAACATCTTCAGTCAAGGAGTCCATTTCTTTCAGAGACTGAATTGAGAAAGAACTTTTTGATTGGTCAATGACACCAGACAGCACTACTGATGAACACACTATTCAACCACAGGGCTGCAGCAAGTGTAATTAGTGTAGGGTAATTACGACTATTAATAATATATACAGCTTAAACATATATATTTTTTCATCTGGGTATAGTTACTGTTCAGCATTTGTGTGTGTGTTTGTGAACGTGCATCTGTGAGCACGCAGGTGAATGTCATCATCAGAAGTGGGAGTTTTAACTTAGCCACTGCCTATAAAACGGTCTGTGCACATCCCTGACTACTACTAATACTAAGCCTAGATATGGCCTAAAAGCGTTTGTATGCTTTTGTTAGATTGTTGAAACCCTCTTACTACTGTCTGGATAGTAAGAAATTGGGTTTTCTAAATGAAGGTGAATGTTAATGAAGGTGTATTATATTTGGATATTCTATTCATCTTTTGGGAAAAAATAACACTATGCACAGCAAATTGTAGGTTGAATCATTCAAATTATGTAAAATTACAATAATTAGGCATAACATTAGCAGGGTACGTTTTTAACTGCAGCACGCTGGCTTTAATGGCGGCTGGCTAAATGGCAGCTTAGAGGATCTCTGGCTTCACACAACCACAGCGAGGATCTCTGGCTTCGCACAACCACAGCGGTGTAGAGGAGGGAGGAGGGGGAGAGGAGCAGTAAGGAGTGAGGACAGGAAACGATGGGAATAAGCAAGCACTCACTTTCACTAATAAATTTTAAAAAAATCTGCTTTCTGAGAAAGTGGGTCACTGAGAGCAGGCAAAGAATGTTAAGCAGAGGGCATTTTTTTTGTAAATACAAGCTTGTGTGTATGTGTGTGTGCCAGAAAATTGCATCGATGGAGTGAGTGAGTGACTACTTGGGTTTGTCATTGTTAGAATTTGCTGCATTTACATATTGAGTGTTATTCATTGTACTTCGAAAAGGGGAAGAGAAGAGCAGGAGGAGGAAAAAAAGAAAAAGGAAGGAGCTTTATTGCAGTATCTGGAGTGTTTACTATTGATTTCATTAATCAGCTCATTATTGTGAAAGCCCTCTCCTATGCACATGCACACAGATACACAGACATATGGAAAACATATCCTGTAGACACATAAAACCCTCACTGACTGGCAGGTATACAGCATAGAGGATTAATGAGACAGAGAAACTGGGAGACAAATGCTGTCTTAGGGGGTTACTATTGATTTGCATCTGGTGAGTGTCATCATCTTCTCCAATCTGACTAATGAGGTCGTACACACACACACACACACACACACGCACACACACACACACACACACACACACACACACACACACACACACACACACACACACACACGCACACACACACACCAAGAATACACACAGCCTTCTCTCCCACTCATCTTTCTCACAGGTACGTTTCTCTAACTCCTTGTTTACCCAACCTCCCTTGCTCTCTCTCTCATACATGTTTTTCTTTTGCTGTTGGTCTCTCTTCCTCTGTCTATTGTTTTTCCAGTTTTTTTCACTGCCTCCTCTCCTCTCCATTTCTCTGATCTTCTCCATCATGTCATTTTTCTCCTTTGCTCTCTCCCTCTTTAAAGAAAGTGATTTCAAGAGTAAAAAAGATAACATGGGGTATGTCATTTTGTCCTCCGGGGAATCCTTGCATGAACCACAAACACACACACACACACACACACACACACACACACACACTCCTACATTTGCTGCTGTTTCGTTTCCTATCCCTCCATCATCCTCCGTAAATCAACAGCTAGTATTATACATACAGCCACCAAGGGATGCGCACTAAGAGAGCAATTACAAGAATCACTCTCAGGATTCAAATTTCATTTCCACTTGTCTCTAGAAACAGTGTATACAGAGAAGTGGTGCAGAGGAGGCAAACATGTCAGCAGGGCAAACATTTCTCCACAATTTTCTGATTTCCCATTTCAATTCTTATTTAATTTCCACATTATCACTAAACCATTTTGTTGGTTCGCTGCCATTGCTTAGACATCTGTGGGTATTAAGTAAACGACTCCCGAAACATCTGGAAAACACAGAAAACAGCATGATGACATTGTTTGCCAGTGCCTTACATGAGTGCCTTCAAGCATAAAAACATCCAGCCTAACACACAATGTATTTCTCTACTAGACAATCCCTCATTGACATATTGACAGATATAATGAAGCAAAGGTAGAAAATGTTAAAGTGGGTCAGGCTAATCAATTCTTAGCCATAATAAGCAAGCGCATACACACACGCAACGCCACTTGAACACATAAGGTACATTCACACAAATGCTCATTCATTATAACAAAAAATCATTGGATACATGAAAATCCCCACCCTAACAAATAATAATAAACACAGTTTTTCACACACACACACACACACACACACAGTTCTCTCTCTCATTATGCTGTTGTTAGACAAACCGTAAAGAGAAAGGAGTAAATTAGTAGTTGAATAACCATCAGTTATATAATAATCCTGCTGCTTTATATACTGAATCCAGTCAGGCTACCCTACGAGAAAGGCTTTCAACAATTAATATCAAAATGATGTGCTTCTGTTCTAATTTAATTTAATCTTTCAAACCCAGCTATCAGCTCCACGACTATCACACTCACTTACTGACAGGGCTGACTGTAGACTCTAGTTTCAAGATCGCAACAATAAAAGTATTCCTAAAATTGCACTTTCACGTTAGAAGATAAGAATTTAAAAAAGCTGTATAATAATAATAGAACAATACATATATGTACATGTAACAGTAAATATAACAAGTTAAATTTAATTCTATATACAATGTGTCAGAGAAGCCATTTAAAATGCCACAGTTTGTTGTAACTCAATCATAAGGTTCAAACTCATCTTCTATGAGATAGCTACTTCAAGCAACAGCATTTGGATTCACCCAGTCAACTCTCAACAGCAAAAGTGCATCACAAATCACTGCAAGGACTTCTTTACATGAATATTCAGTGAACACTCCCTGTCAAACTGAGGGCCTCCAAGCACAGGGAAAAGGGGGAAAACAAACCTTTCATATAAATTGAGTTGAGGATTCAGTAAGATAAGTCTCGTTATGAGGAATCAAAAAACAATGGAGAAACATGGGGCCAGCACACCACAACATGGCATTGCTCCGAGCGACACTTCATCTGCTGCATTGTTTTTGCTTTCCCTAGTTAAAACCTTTATTCACTTAGGGAAATATCATCTTCCCAGTCTCATGTTCACGTGTGAACTGATTAACCCAGCCAGTGGGAGCCTGGGGCAAAAATGTAGTACGCCAGTTTCCTGATCGTTGATGATGTCTATGTGTGATAATGTCATTGTCATGGAACCCGGTGAAAAGCAGTAAAGAAGATGGTGTCAATACCCATTGCAAATTCTGTTCAACCTAGACTTGTCAGGTCATTTGCAGTGACAAAGCCAGGGATATATAACTTTTTCATTTGGTTTTTTGATGATAAATGTGGAAAGAGCTGTCTAACACAGTCTAAAAATCTCTAGGTGTTCAGTTGGGTTGAAATCTGGTGACTGCAAAGCACATCATTACTTCATTCATTCAATTATTTCTATTAAAGGGGTAATATGTAGTTTTCAGCCGCCACTAGCAGTGCAGTTTTAAGATTGGACAGACTCAGAGGACAGCTTCACACAACATGCTGGAAACTTTGCAGTAATATTTTTATCAGCTTGAAGCTGAAGTAATCCATGCTCATTACATGACAAAGTGAGTGCATTTAGTCGGTGTGATACATTGGGATTAGCTCGCTGGATGATAACGAAACAGTTACTAACCTGGACTGAGTATTATAAATAATGTAGCTGCCACACTTTAGTTAGCAGTTAGATCGCAGTAAACATTTAAACAAATCGCTCCACATTTGCTCTGTACCATTGCATAATTTCTTAACATTACAACTACAGCATTTTGCACCAGATAACAGTCAGCCTTTCTGATGTTGACTGTGTTTTCACATGACATATGATTCTCGTTTGGCCTGACGGGCTTCAGCACATAAAACTTTGTTGTTGTTTTTATCCTTACGTGGTGTTTATGTTGGAGTTTGTGTTGTGCTGGGAGCAGGTTGTTTTATGGTATTTATGGACTGCATGTCCTTGCTGCGGTGTTGTCGCTGTTGTCGGTGAAAGACCGCATTCAGCTACATCCCGATACCGTCACATAACAAGCAGAATAGTGCCTGTTTCAAGCAAAAAAGAAAATAGGCGTGTGGTTCATTTCTAAGTGAGGTTACAGCCCATTGACAAAAAGAAGTAAAAAAGTGATTTATTAATTAGTGATTTCATTAAAAAATTACATATAGCCCCTTTAATTTCACATCAATCTATGGAGAGAAATCATCTAACAGAAGCTCCATTATACTCAAAACTATTTTTTGACTTTCAGTCACTTAGGTCAAGATTGGTCAGCTTGAACACAAAGTCAAAGCTCCAACTCAACTAATTATGTCGAATTCAGCTATCCTTTGTTTTCGTGCGTGCGTGCGTATAGTAGTAGTAGTAGTAGTAGTAGTAGTAGTAGTAGTAGGACAGCTCATCTTACAGGTGGAGGAGGCACTCTGAACTACACATATCCAAAGGTGCATGCATGCTCCCCTCAAAGTCTGCCAAACACACACACACACACACACACACACACACACACACTGAATGTCAGTTGACATTTTCAGGGATGCCAGATTAGCAGCAATCTAGCTCCTCTCTGTGCAAGAAAGGATAAATGAAACACTTGGCAATCCTGACACACAGACTTATGTACACACAGTAATCAAATTTATGATCTAATTAAACTATATGTATATAATAAGGTTCTGCTCATATTGCTGTTTTTATGCAACTTTGCATTCTGATGACTAGTGACATAAAGGGCAAGTGTGTGCAAAATTAATAGCTAAAGGCATGTGAAACAGCCCCAAGGCAAATCTTTTTGTTTATTGTGTCTCATACTCTTACTTTTGTGCTCACCCTGCTTTTTTGTGAATTTTACTAATGTTGCCGGTAGCACCCTAAAGGACTTTAGGAGATTTAATATAAAACTAGTTGACTGGTATCTGAGTGGCACACATGGAAAAGTGTCACTTTGCAAAATTGTGTCACCCACAGGACTGTGCCTTCATACTTACTTTAAGATGGAATACAGCTGAGCACATATGCACTTTTCTGACACCACCCTTCATCAAATCCATGGGGCTCCACATAATCTCATCTAGCAGGTGACTCATAACTGCCATTAAACACATCTGCAGGGGCAGTAAGATGCTTGCTCAAGGGACCGGCATGTCACGAGGGAGGGTGGAGCCTGTGTGTGTGATTCACCATTCTACCACATTCTTCCAACTAGTCTGACTGAACTTCAGGTTACTGCTATCCCATATTTGTTACTTTCCACTATTTCAGTTAGTTTGAACACAAAATTCATTATAAAGGCCCATCAAGTGACATTTTTTTGATTTGGTCCACTGACTGTGAATTGGAAAATGACTCTGTGGACTCATAAATTTTGGTTTGCGATAATATATCCAAATAAGTTGTACAGTTTCTCACTGTAGGGCTTACAGTTATGACTTCTTCCTATATGCCAGTGAAATCACCACTGGTGCTGTCATAGTGTTCTAGGAGTTGTTTCATTATTTACTGTCTATGGAGCAGCTCTAGAATTTGCTTATAGATGACATCATCATCATCATCATCATCATGATATCTGTGTCTATGCTGTTTAGCTTAGGGAAAAAACTTGTTTGAATACAGACGAAAATTGGGTTGTCAAATGTGGCGGAAGCATCTTTGACTTGCCCTTTGAGAGAGTGTGTGTGTGTCGGTGTGCTTTCCACATATATAGCAACCTTTGAATAATCCATGATGTATATGTGATAAAACATCCTCGTACCACCCACATATCACACTGTGACAGGAATGAGCAAGAGCAGTGGTGTGATCAAACGGCCACCTTACACCTTAACTATAATCCACCTTATTAACATAACCCTTTGATACATTAGTTAAGGAAGAATATGGCTATGTGTCAGGTAAACTAAAGTGAAGAGCGAGAAATCTGGTTTTTATCAGCTCCCACTTATACAAGATATACAACAAAAAGACACACTTCATGACTAACTAATAACATTGAACATCTGCTGTAATGGCATGCATTATACCGTTTCAATTGCTTTGTAGGGTGGGGAAAATCCATTCATAGTTATAAAGATAATGTATTATATGATGATGATGCTTATATATCACTGGTCACATGGCACATGGATGCTGTAACTGGGACGTGAAGCTGAATGTCCCTTCTCCAACTACAATGGTCTCTCTCATCCAGAAATACAAAATATAAACACTTTTTGTAATTCTCAGCTTCTTTTCCGCATTGCCATTTGGGGCAGAAACTTCCATTATCTTCTTATATTTGGGTCTATTTCTGATAAATCTTTCTTGGCAACTGAAAACCGTAATTAGGCCACACTATTGCTTCCCGTGATCTATTTCATTTCACTCAGATTTTTTTTGGTGCTCTTGCTCAATACTGGCAAGATCTGAAAGACCCAAAAAAGAACAGCGAAGATTTCCAAATCTGTGAAAGTAACGCTGGCAGGACAGCCTGATTGGAAAGACACAATTATGACATTTCAACAATTCTTAGATCAATTTAAAAACAAAAAACATCCCAGTTTTCTCAGTGAAACAGACTGAAATCATGTCTTCCTCTGTTTCTCTTTTATCTTCGCTGTCGCTGCTTATTTTATGTCAACTAATAAAGCAGGTAAAAAACAAAAGTATTAAATAACAAAAATAATGTAGTAGCAAGCTGTATTTGTGAGTCATGGGTTTAACATAGTAAAGGACACCTTCGTCTGTGATCTCTGTGGCTCAAATTCAGATATCCCACTACCCATTTTACATCCACACTGTACTTTAATCACTGACATAAATTGGATGTGTCCTCTTCTATAAATCAGTTTTGTGGCTAACAAGATGAGTACTGAACTCTGGTTTCAGACACCACAAGTAGTTTTAATTGGGGAGCCAGTTTGACTGTACTGCTATCAACAGATTACTGTGTACATACATGAGTAAAGCAACTCATTGCAGCTGTGATTGATCACAAGCAGCCCAAAGTGAGAATTGATTGTTACCAGGCAATAATTAATTCTAGGAATTGAACCCCATAGACAGCCGCTGCAAACCGATGAATTACGACAGTCATATGGTAAATGAGTCCAAAGAAGTGACGAAAATGAACAATTCATTGGCTTGGATCAAACTTAGTTACCCCAGGGACCTCTGCTTTGGGAAGCCCATTACAAACTCAGAGAAGTCTTTGACATTATTGATCTCTATAGGGAAATTATGTTTGTACCTTCAACCCTCCAGTGCGAGTACAGAAGCACACAGAAAAGTCAAACTAACCAAGCTATTAGAAGATGTCACCTTTTGTTCTGGGAAATTGGTACGGTCGTTTCAATCAAGAAAATAAAAATGTTCATTGTTTGTTCATTTGTAGTTGTATTTCCTGTTGGAAAGCCAGTGGAAAAATAGATATATGACCATAAACAATGGCCCACCAATATGGAGATTTCTGTCAGTCTTATAGCACCTCCATATTTGTGGGTGGAGAATGCACCAAGAGACAATTCAGGACCTTGGAGAGAACAGTGAGTGTTATAATGCTACAGTAAGTACTATTATTAAGTTGTTTCTTTTTATAATTTACTGTCCTTTTACTATCCATTATTATAATTATAAAATTGCACTAAAACTATTAGTGCCACTCCTAAGCAATAAAAACACGTATCCGCATCAAACTGTTTTATTGTAAGCTCAGTAAAGAAAGACGATGCAACAGAGGAATCTAGGCAGGCTAAGCAGACAAGCACATATCAGGGTTTATTCAAGGCAGAGGTCTGAGTGTCTTTTTAAAACTAAAGTTGATGACTCAATCCCTTTTTTAAACAGCAAAGTTTTAGAGTGTGTAACTTTAACTGTCATGATTGTTTAATCTAAATAGAAAGAATGAGTCCACGCTGTGACATAAATTCCAATCTCCAACTCATCTCTCTCATCCCCTTTCTCACACACACACACACACACACACACAAACACACTGTATTTTTCATCCCTCTTGTAGTCTCTCTCTCATTACGTCATAGTGACTGCATTCGAATTTTGCATTGGTGCCACTTCTATTGACTTAATGAGCAGGCATGGCAAGTCCCACTATAACCCATCATATCTGTGTGTGTATGTGTTGTTTCACCTTTGACTGAAAAATAAAAAACACATTACATAATGTAGACTAATGTTTTTTATCTAACTGTGTGTGTTCACAGCTGCATATACCTCAGCTCAAGTCCCTGTTTGGTCTAAGATAGCTACATCATGATATGCGATGGGCTCTATCTATTATCGCTGACCAGACTGCAACTATAACCAGATCAATTTATTAATGGCTCTGATTATAACTGGCTGGACCTAATGATATGGCCTGTCACAGTCAAGTATATATCCTTGCGCCACACTAGGACTTGACTGTATGCTACAATGCCTTTTCAGTTTTCACACTTGGCATTAATTTGCGTTCACGTAGTAGACAGTGATGTGATGATCCTTTTTTGATCTATAGTTTTCTCGGGTTTCTCTTTCTTTTTTCCACCATACCCATAGATTGTATAAAAGCTCTGTAAGTAGTCACCATGACGTCACCCAACGGTTTGTGGACTACCGTTTTGGCCGTCGCCTTCAACATTTTTTGCAATGATGTGACGACGGTGGCGCTAGCTAGCTTGGTTAGTAAGGTGCATCTATAGGAGAGAGAGGGCTGGGCTGCCAAAGTGGGAGGGAAAAGAATAGCACAGGCAGTGACAGCGAGGCAGAGAGTAAGGGAAGAAATATGAAAAAGAGGGGCGAGACAATCAGGACAGAGGAGAGAAATGTAAAAGAGGTGGAAAATACTAATTGTGAAAGTGAGTAAGGTAGATGAAGGATATTATAATTTTGGAGCAATGGAAGGAGAGCCGATCAGACAGAAAAGAATGTGGACACATCAAATCACAGCACCTATAACTATAAGATAGACTCTCCTTGCCTCCTTCTGTCTTCACAGCCCAACACTCCACTTGACTATGTATTTGTTCTCAAAATAGAATAATATGTGGGTAACACTGACTACCTACTGAAGTATTGAATGTATGTGGCTTGTCTAGCCACAATATTTGTAAAAAAACCCAAAACAAATTGACAAAAGAACACAGTCTATGGATTTAAGAAAAATGCTCACATCCCCAATTACATTTTATTGTCAAAAAAATGCATTACCAATGGCATCGTTCAAATTACAAATCAGTATTCCATTCATATTTGACATATGTGATACGGTAATACATGCCATATTCTAATTAAAGAAAATCACAATTGCAGTAGAATGTTTCTGAGAAATGCACACACATCTCTACCTGGAAATAAAGTAATGCAAAGTTTAAAGTGGGGCATTTTTACTCGGCTCTTAGCCCAGGTTAAACATTATTTTTCACAGCATCCCTGAAAATTTTTTGTTTCATTCAGTAAATGATGAATGACTTGAAGAAATGCCCCAGCTGGAAGCATTGTTGGTCTGGCCAAAGAGACAGACACCACAGAAACTGGCAAAGAGCCTTGTTAAACTGTTCACACACACACACACACACACACACACACACACACACACACACACACACATGCACATAGAAGCATACATACATACACAAAAGAAAATGAGTTTGACAAAGAGGCACATCTCGGCAAAAGAAAGACATTTAATTTTGAACTGCCTTATACTCGCTTCCTTTTAAAATTCCATTTGATTTTAAAATTTTATTTATTACATTACATTAATACATATTTTAGTCCAACCTTATATTAAAGAGTTTTTCACTTCAATTTACAGAATTGCTGCCTTCCATCTTCAAGTTTCGATTTAAGATAAAAGTTGACAAAAGTTGGCAGGTAGGACCTCTAAAGTTTAACAATTTGGCAAACAAAATACAGTTAGCAAACTCAGAAGCTTTTTCAAAGACATTGAGGGAAACTGTTCTATTAAATGAATCAATAACTGGTTTTGGTCTTATTACGAGCTATAGTGAGGATTTTTTCCCCAAGTTTAACATTTCACCACCTCATGCCTTTTTGAAAAATCCTGCCTTCTTAACTCAAACTGGTCCTTAAGTTTAACAGTACATATAAAAACAAATACAACTTGTCAGTGTTTTGTCTTGAAAATTCTCAGTCAGAATGCACTTTGTATCTATAACAAGTTTATCGCTCAGAATTAAAGTTTAATAGATTTTGGGTCACCACTTCATAAAAATTTCATGTTGGTGCTTTCAAGCACAATGAAGCAAATGCGAAGTGATTTCTATCCACTTCTGGTGTTGTTTGTGGACAGAAAGTTCCAACGATGGCCCTCGTTACGACTACTGCCATATTTTCCCTGATATTTATAATTACTGTCCAACAAACCTGATATTTTCATCAAGGTACATTTCAGCTTTAGAGATGTTTAACAGCAACACATTTTCATTGAACAAGCATGTAATCCCAAGACTACACTCAGTGACAGCATGAATAATGTTTTTTGGTCAATATCTGATGAAGTTGACTATTAAAATATTAAGTTATGGTAAATCTGAAGCTGAAAAAAACCTATCTATCATCCCTCCATGCCTTTCTTTCATTTTAAACCCCTGCCAGCTAATTATGTCTCCCTCCTGCCTGTCTATCTGTTTTGTATTTAACCGCAGAAATGTCTTTGTGGGCATAACTCTGCACACATGGTTGAGATTCTTTTCTTGTGTGATCACCCGTGTCTGTCGGTGTATCTGCGTCTGTATGATTCTGTGTCTCAGTGTGTGAATCTCTGTGTGTATCTCTTTATATGTGTGTGTGTGCTTGTGTGCATTTGAGAGAGAATGGAAGGAAGGTTGCCGCTGATATTGGTAATGTGGCACTTTGCCAATCTCATTAGCTTAGCATGCAGTGGGCAGCCTGCCCGGATAGACACTATGTGTGTATGTGCGTGTCTGTGTCTGAGAGCATCAGGGCCAGTAGATGCCACCACTCTGGCTGATGGTTCCAATAATGGTATTGGAGAAAGAGAGAAAGTGAAAGTGAAGGGAGCACAAGAGAGAATGTGTGAGAGTGAGAGAGACTTACTTAGTTAGGCCTGTCTGTATTTGTTTATCACTGATCTCTTTTGCAAGAGAGACCTGACATCAAATGATATATACATTAGATCACAAAACAAAATTAATTCACTCAAAACAGCTGTCACACATAAACACACACACACACACTAATTGAAAAAACAGGAATATTATTAGAAATATAACCAAGAAAAGTGTTGAAGTCTCTCAGAAGAATGAGTGCCTCTAACTTCAAGCTGTGTTGCAGCTCATTTCCAGTTGTAAGGTGCATAGCAACAAAAAAACAGTCCTCCCCAGTTCAGAGTTGATATGAGAAAAGGTTTTCTATTTTGAGTTTAGAACAAGCTTTAAATCAATCACGACACAACGGCCTCATCCGGGACGGTAACGAGTCGGCTTACAGACGGGAGGTTGATCAGCTGGCCCTCTGGTGCAGTCAGAACAACCTAGAGCTTAACATGCTCAAAACTGTGGAGATGATATTAAGGAGGAGCCCCCCCTCTCTGCCCCCCATCACCATACTCAACAGCCCTGTGTCTGCTGTGCAATCCTTTGGAGGTCATCAAAAGCAGACTGTAATGTGGAGTAGTACCGCATACAAGATGGTATCATCATAAAAATAGTCATTACAGAGCTGAGTTGGAAAATAAATATTATTGGGCCTAATATTGATCCTTGAGAGACACCCTTTATCAAGCTTTTCATTTGAAACCATCTGCAACAACAGTTTGAACCACCAGCTGTGAGCAGAATCATCAAAACACAGAAAGCATCTTATTTAACAAAAGCTTATGATCAACCTACAAAGACCTACAAAGAGTGCAGCACAGTGTTGATTTTTATCAAGTGAGTTAACAGCGTCAGCAGTTGCAGTCACTGTGCTATAACCAGGTCAATAGGCTGGCTGAATGACACTGATATCCTCCAAATCCTCCAAATTCAACAAGATGTCGCTGCAGACGTCCGCCTCTGGATTACGTTCCGTAATGCTTTTTGTGTTTTTGTTTACATATTCTGTTTCCTGCCGTCCCTCTCTGCTAACATTTACCAGAGAAGAGCTCTTAAACATTGGACTTTCAACTGCTCACACTATTCCACCGCTCTTTATCGAACGTGAAACTTTCTCTGAGCAGTAGCTCTGTTTGGGATCTGCCAGAGATGCCGAAGGGGGAAGTGCGCCGGTGCACTGGTCAAACTGAGACAGCGGGGTTTTCACACTGCGCTCTCTTCTATCCACCTTGTGAATGTCCGCCCCCTGGCCAACAAAATGGACGAACTGCTGCTCCTCAACAGAGCTAACTCAGACTTCTGCAGATCTGCTGCACTCTGTTTTACCAAATCCTGGCTCATCGAGCACATCCGGGACAGCACACTTTACCTGCCAGGATTTAATCTCATCCGTGTCGATTGCATAACGAAGCGCATAGGAAATACAAGGGGGGGCGGACTCTGTCTCTACATAAACAAAGGTTGATGTACAGATGTCACAGTGTTAAAGAAATCATGGAGTCCTCACTTAGAGACATTATTCATAAACTGTAAACCTTTTCATTAACCGTGGGAGTTTTCCTCGTTTGTTCTGGTCGCTGTTTACATAAAATCTCCTAAACCTGTTGTAAAGAGTGTGAAAAGATGGACCAACGAGTCAAAGCTCGATTTACAGGTCTGCTTTGACTGCACTGACTGGAGTATTTTTGAGGCTGCAGCCACTGACCTGGACGAACTAAATGAAACTGTAACATCTTACATCAGCTTTTGTGAGGACATGCGTGTGCCGACTAAAACCTTCCACACCTACAACAACCAAAAACCCTGGTTTACAGCGAAACTCAGGCAGCTTTGTCAGACCAAAGAGGAGGCCTTCAGAAGTATGGACAGAGTCCTGTATAACCAGGCCAGGAACACACTGGCTAAAGAGATCAAAGCAGCAAAGAGGAGGAGTTATGCTGGAAAGCTTCACAGCCTACAACCCTGGGTCAGTGTGGAAAGGCCTGCAGACACTTACTAACTAAAGGAGACCATCCCCCCAACACTGCTGGTACTCAACGACTGGCAGACGAGCTGAATGTTTTTTTACTGTAGGTTTGAAAACCCCAGTCGCACCTCTCCCACACGCCAATACCATCTTCAAACATTCACCTTCCCCCACTGCCACACTAACACCCCCACTCACGACCCCTCACCTGCGCTCATGATCTGTGAAGAGGATGTGCGGCAGCTCTTCCAGGTCCAGACGGTGTGTCACCATCCTGCCTGAAAATCTGTGCAGACCAGCTGGCCCCCATGTTGACACATCTTCAAAAGATCACTGGAGCTGTGTGAAGTTCCCTCCTGCTTCAAACGCTCCACAATCATCCTGGTCCCCCAAAAACCCTCCATCTCTGGACTAAATGACTACAGGTCTGTCGCCCTGACAGTCCTTTGAAAGACTGGTGTTGGCCCATCTGAAGGACATTACAGGCCCCTTGCTGGACCCCATGCAGTTTGCCTACAGGGCTAACAGGTTAGTGGATGATGCAGTCAACTTGGGTCTGCATTACATCCTGCAACACCTCGACGCTCCAGGGACATTTGCATGGATCCTGTTTGTGGACTTCAGCTTGGCATTCAACACCATCATCCCGGACATCCTCAGCACCAAACTCACCCAGCTCACAGTGCCAGCCTCCACCTGTCAGTGGATTACAAACTTCCTAACTGACATCACATCCAGAACCCGGACTATTAGCACTGGCGCCCCCCAGGGGTGTGTGCTCTCCCCATTGCTCTTCTCCATCTACACCAACAACTGCACCTCAGGAGACCCATCTGTCAAACTCCTGAAGTTCGCTGATGACACAACGGACACCCACAACGGATCCCAGGACCTAAAGGGGGAGCCCAACACTGACACCATCATCAAGAAGGCCCAGCAGAGGATATACTTCCTGTGCCAGCTCAGGAAGCTCAACCTGCCTAAGGACCTGCTGATCCCCTTTTACACAGCCATGATTCAGTCTGTCCTCAGCACATCCAAAAAGGACAGGACTGCAGAAAAAATCATCAGTGCCAACCTGCCCTCTATTCAGGACTTATAAATTTCCAGAGTCAGGAAACGGGCAGGAAACATCACTGCAGAGCCATCTCACCCCGGACACATCCTGTTCCCCTTCAAGGGAACTCAAACTGCGTCGGGAACTATGGGAACGCATAGTGTCGTAACCGACGCAGTGTCTCGTTCCCCTTCTCGGGGAACCAGGGTTACATACGTAACCCGAGACGTTCCAGCTTCTCCCATCTGGTAGGCGCTACAGAGCACTGTACACCAAAACCAACAGACTTAGGAACAGTTTCTTCCCACAAGGCATCACTCTGATGAACAGCTGACTTCTGACTCACAGCACACATACCTGCCAATAAAGCTAATTCTCCAGGTAGCCACATTGTTGTGAGCTGACTAGTGATTCTAGGATTTTGGACAGACAGAACAGCTTGGGTATAGGTCTATATTTATTTAGGTCACACCACATATTTTATATATATACAAACATATATTTAATGAAAGCACCTTAGCAGTCTTCAATATTGAGGAAATTTTGCCTTAAGTAAACTGAATTAAACATGCGTACAAGTGATGCAGTAATAACAGGAGCACCGAAGCGTATAGCATCTCAAAATGATCCTCACCGGGAGACTTTCTTATATTTAAGTTTATCATTGCATTATATACCTCTGAGTATGTGACAGTTCTGAGTGCAAATTCTGAGAGGGGGGATTAATAGATAGTGACAGTGTGGAAAGAGGCTTTTATCTTTAAACTTAAAGATGCAACATATGAGTAGTATGCATGGAGGAGTTAATCTGCTCTTTAAAGATGTGTGTATGTGCATGTGATGAGGGCCAAAAGACCCAACATCTGGGCTTACACACAAACAAAATGCCTAACATCTGAACCCTGTTTGTTTGTGTGTTTTTCCACGTGTCTCCAAGTGTGCGTCAGCGGGTGGTTGTGGGTGCATAAAACAGAGACCAAGAGAGAGGGAGAGGATAAAAAGCGACTGACTGTGTAATTGGTGGTTTGACATTAGCTGTCTGCATGACTACTATATCCACAGAGGTGATACAGCGAGGAAGAAGAGGAGAGGAGGAGGTGAGATTGTGTGTGTGTGTGTGTGTTTGTGTGTGTGTGTGTGTGTGTGTGTGTGTCAGTGTGTGTGAGGGAGGTAGTGGGAAAAAGTTGTAGGGAATAAGATATAATAAAAAATAATTTCCTAGAATTATTTCCTTGAATAGGATGCGTGTTGAATTCTTCATAAAAGTAATACCAGTGACTCACTGCAGCAACATAAAACTAACAATTCTACATTTAAAAATTCAGCAAAATGATTTTGCCTGTTTATATCTAAAAAGGAAAGGTAAAACTTAAACATAGAAGTTAATTATGTTTTGAACTATATGTGACTGGCTAATTTTGCCATCATCTGCTTTTAGGTGTTTTTTATTGTCCTCGCTTTTTTGTTTCTGGTGACTACACTAAAACCTAGGGGGAAAAATGGTATTTGAACTATTTTTATCATGTAGGTGGAAAAAAAGTATCATTTTCAGAGACAGTATGGTTGACGGCATTTTAATTAGGCTAAAAATGGCAACGAATGTGAGCTGTGACATCAAAAGACAGTAAAGGTTAGTAAATCTGCCTGCTGAGTATTTCGGTGAATAGGTCCAGGATCAATGCCTTTCATGAAAAGTTAACCCATCCATCTGTTTCAGTTATCAATTCATCTATCCCTCTATATGCACATCCATAATTTCCCCCTTTATTAAATTTTTTACTCCATCCATTCATCCATCCATCCATCTATCCATTCCTGGAGACAGATGCTCTCATTTAAATCATTAGAATCCAAGTAGGAGAATTTGGATAGAGGCCGAGCGTAGTGTGATGACCGTAATGGCATACGGGAGGGGATGATGGGATAATTGATTGTTTAATTAACCAATTACCTTAATTAAGTCAGAAACCACACCTGTGTGGAAACACATGCTTTGAGTGCATCCAGCATCCTGCAGCAGATATGCTGCTTGCTCAGGTGGAAAAGCCTCTGAAAGAGCATTTCAGAGAATCTTACTAATACAATTTGGCTTAGTGGAGTGAAATTTAAAATGTGTTAATTTATGTAATATGATGACTTATCTATTTCCATTATACAATAAATTGAGACGATAAAATATGGCCAATTAATAAACTGTATCTAAACACAAAGTATATGATCCTGGTCTATTTTCATTTTAAAACTATTCTATCAATGCAGACAAAGTTGTTTTGGGGACTAGAGAAGGAGAACATGAAAAATTGGGTGATTTACAAACCATTATGCAAAACTGGCTAGCCTTCGACTGGTAGCAATTTTCTGCTATTTATTTGACTCCTAAATGCCCCTCTGTAACCACTACAGTCAAAATAATTTAAAAAAAACAGCATTTATACACACTAAAACTCCCCAATAAAACGAATACTAATGAAATTCTTTCAAATAACATTCAGGCTAGAGTATGTGTCACTAATGCCTCCATTGAAAGTAATGCTAATGGAATTCTCTTAAATTTAGATCATTAAACACTAAAACTTTCCACTGGTGTCAATATTAATTAAATAACTCCAAAATAGCATTTAGATAATGAGATACTTAAAATCCTCATTCAAACAAATACTAATGAACTACACCGCAACAATGTTTGCACCTCATGACACTGAACATGCTGTAACTCTAATTTTGTAACTCAATAAAGCTACTGAAGTAAACTGTTTGTGAAATAAAATACCTGAGGCCAATATAATTGTAGTTAAAATGATTGCACAATACTGATGGGAGTTGGTTCTACTTGATTGGGTTTACTCACATGATTGCTACAGTGCAGGCACCAAGCTGAACAGAGAAGCTCACACACATATGCATGCAGGTGAGCTCATACACAATGCCAGTGTACCTTCAGAGCAATCAAGTCACGGATTTAAACCCAAACCAGGATAACTGAGTGCACCTGAGGATCTAGGTGTCTTTTAAGTTAAAATAGCGTTAACGTTTTGGCAAACAATTGGTTATTTAGACATCCAGCAGTTACAGAGCAACATTTTCAGTCATTTGGAGTGGTGTTTTTCAGCCTGGAATCATCAAAAGGTGTTTGAATAACATGCCAATTTTTTAAAGAGGTGGATTTTTCCCTTCTCCTTTATTGAGTTATATCTTTTTTGTGCATGTAACAGGTAAAAGTGAAAAAGCCCAAAGTCCAGCCCAAAGGGAGTTCCCATCTCCCACAGAAAGCACTGCTCCGAACCGCTTGAAAACAGCTGGTTTGTAGTCCAGCTCTTCACTTCCTTTACTTGTGACGTCACAATGAAAACGCGTTATAAAGCTTGCCAAGTGGCTAGCGGGGTCAGGCACGCCCTCAAACCAAGCTAGTCTGAGCGGAGGCCCTTTGACTCGACTCGCCTTTGTTTGGTTTTCCATTGTAGAAATGTTGTACCTGTACCTGCTTCCAGGTACTTTTTTTCGTATCACCTCACCTCCGTCAAGGTTCCAAGCCAGCTGAGGGATACTAAAATGTAACATGAAAACATGACAGACTGCTGATTGGTCAGAGAGAATCGTCACTATTCACTGCATCAAGTTTTATATTTTACAGTTTTCGTATGTAATTTCATCACTAAATCCACTTCTGAGAAGTTTTGAGGTGAGAAATGTGATACAGCTGTGTAGATTTTGAGTATTGACAGTTTTACGAGAAGTGATGGCGGAACAAAAATGTGCTTGAATATTTTCGGAGTTGAGGAGCTCCGCAAGTGGCTGCGGGGGAAGCCTGTGCCAACCCACGGGAAGAGCGTGTGAGGCCGGCCAGCCGCCCGCTCACAGAGCCCTCTGCTCCCGCCGTCACACAGACCGCTGCAGCAACAACGGCAGAGGAAAACACAGCTGGAAGGTTTTCATACCGCTTATTTGTCTTTAAATTCTGAGTAATGTTGAAACGTTTTAACTTAAAAAAGAGAAAGCTGTGTGGATCGCTGGTGTGTGTGTCGAATTGAACATTATGTCGCGGTAGTTGTGTGTGGCGTCGCTATGACGAAAAGCTACGTACTATCTCTGGGTACTATCTGCAATGGAAAACGGAGCAGGGCCGAATAGAGTCGAGTCTATCGATTTGCGCTATGGTAGCATTTTCCGGCAAGGCAGCATAAATCGTCAGAACACTGGCAACAGTTCAACGTTTAAACTCCAACTCTGTTTGGGCCTGGTAATTCATAATCACAATCTGTAAGTATGCTTTATTGGTTGTGAATTATATTTAAAATAAACACGGCAATGTAACTTCACAGACAGTTCAAGTGCGGAGTTGTTGTAAATGTTGGCTAACACAGCTAAAGTTACAACTATAATGCTAATGTCACAACTGATGTGAAAGCTACTGAACAAACTGTAGTGTACCAACAGTGTGGATTTGTGCTTTTTATATCAAATAAATTTGGACTACTCCAAATTCTTTCTCTCTCCCTGGGAGAAAGAAAAGGAGGGGGTGAGATATCAACTCAACAGACGGCTGAAGAGACCCCAAAGGAAAAGGTGAAAAGTTTGCTTTCCCTAAGTGCTGTTTCTGGGCAGTCTGATCGTAAAACTGACCAACTCTGATGCCACAGTGAGATAATGCTCGGTGCCTGACTGTTAAAATGACAAAGAAACACTGACCAGAGATTAGCGTTCTCCTGAACAGCCTATCGGAACTCTTCTTAAGAGAAGGCAGGAAACCCTAATCTGCCCCCCCCACACACATAACCATGGCAACTGACCTCCCTCTTTGTTTGATTACCTCACATCAAAGGATATTCTCCTTTTCACAGCCAGATACAAATTTGAGGAACTCCAGGACATCCAGAGACACTGCCCTGAACTCCTTTGTGTAAACAAACAGTACTCTCCTCAAAACTTAAAGCATTACCTTGTTTAATCAAATAATCTTTTAGTTACTTGATTAGGTCTCTCTACTCCATTTGAGTAGTTATGTTACCATGTTGGTGTTATTTGTTGTTGGAAAAGAATCTAAATAAGTTAATTTTGCAGTGTTTTAATTTTTTTATTTAATTATTACTAAATAATTTAATTTTGGTGAATCAAAGCTATCGTCATGTAACCCGAAGATTTGATTAGACATATTAAACGCTAAAGAAAAGACAAGCCCTCCCTCAAGCGAACAAAGGACTGCCCTCTGGGAACCATGCCCCAACAGACAAAAGCAGCGACTCACGCTCTCTTGTCCTCTGCTTGTTCCTGGCTCTCCAACTGCACTTTGGCAAATGCCCAGCGTGCCCCCTCTCCCGGCAACACCCTAAGCACCCTCGTTTCCAGCAACTTTGCTTGCGTTTTAATTGCTTTGGTTTTGTTTTGTTAAAAGTTATCAGTCCGGTAAGTTACACTACTTTAATTGAAGAACGACCAAGTTCTTTTTAAATTGTTATTCGTCAAGCTAGTCCTTAAAACTCATAGCTTGCGTTCATTAGCTGCCCGTATGAGTCAAAATTCTCCCCACAATAGAACCCCACATTCTCATTGTTTAGCCATTGTTTATCTTCTTGATGTAACTGTTATATGTAACCGCATTTATAGTCACCTTAGTTAGTTCACTGTAATCAAAGGAATTGTGTGTGTATTGCCTATCTCCAAGTCCCTGCCACAAGAATTTACCCCTTTGATATGAGACTGACTGACTGATTTAAGATAATTGAGCGATTATTAACTAACTAATCACTAGTGAATAATTGTATAATTATTAAAACGCTACCCAGAGGTCCGGAGACTCTGGGCGAATTGGATCTCCAGTGGTGCCCCGCGAAACGAGAGCTTTATGAATGAATATTCTCTGAATATTAAAATTCATAATTTTGAATTTATTCTCATAAATTTATTAAAACATAGTAGACAACAAAACGTTCAAATTGTTTGGCCAATTTTTTATGTAAAATTGAGTTGAAATATGGCAATTTTTGTAGTGGTTTATGGTAAGATGTGGAACAATGATGTTGTGTGGTTGTGGACACACTATCTTGTTTCTTACGGAACTGCGCATGTGCAACTCCCAACAAGATTTTGTACAAGTAAGATGTATCACTCTGTAGCTCAAGAGCGGAGCATACAACACATAGGGTGAAAAGGGGAGCTGCAGCAATGTGCAGTATGAGTAAAAAATATGGTGTATTTTGAAAATTAAACCATGTAAACCTGTTCTGGTACAACCCCTAAATATGATTTTGAACCTGAAAATGAGCATAATACCACCTCTTTAAGTCATTTGGCGTGGTATTCCAACGCATTTTTTGTTTTTCGCGTGTCATTTCACGCTGTTTAGGCTACATCGACTTCTATTGTGCAGAACCGGCGTGTTTATACACCTACTGTCACAGGTATAATCAGCGTTTGTGGGATATAAATAGGTGGTGGAAAGCTGGTCGGGTGGATAATCAGTTGGTCCTTGACCCAGGAGACCAGCGTTTGGTTCCCATGTGAAATAAAAATGACATGGCATTCATTTTTGCTTTTAATTTAAGTTATGTAAGTTACCATGCTACATATATGTTGCTAACATTAGCTACATAGCGTTAGCTAGGGACTGAACAGCGTGAAATGACACGCGAAAAGCTTAAAATGCGTTGACATGGCACAGCAAAATGTCCTTAAATGTGTCGTGCTATTTATACGCCATTCCATGATATCACGTTGTGTTTTTGGGTAACCGCTCGCTCTCTCTGTCTATATATAAATATTGATTATAGTTACTTTAAGTAAAAAGGTTACTCAGAGAAACCAATCCATGCAAGTAATTGTGGGAACATGTACTGTAGTAAACCTGGTTACATACAACATCTCAGTAATCAGATTTTCCCCCTACCCCCTGACCTTCTCTTTATGTCATGATCGATCCTTTCACCCACCCGCTTACTCTCCCTCTGACTAAAGACTTTGTTATTCACATGCATATTTGCTGAAAGCTGATTAGAAACCCAATAAGGCAGAGACATGGCAGAGAAATTGTTCTCCAGGAGAAATATACCTGGGGAAATCAGGTTTCCCCGATTCCCCACCCTGATTACAGGAACCAAGTTTCTCATTTACATGACAGTTAAAAAAAATCTACTTAGTGGAGAAAGCCCACTGTAACCTGATTACTTAAGCGCATGTAAATTACCCACTCAATGAAGATATCCTTTAAATTATCATAAATGAATGGAGGTTGGTGTAATTCAGGCTAACTGCAGTATATTTAAAATACATTTAATATGTGGAGTTTGTTCCACTTGAGTTCTTGTAATTACAAATGTCACTGGAATTATATAAAACAGTACAACCATACACAGGCACACACACACAGTCTGGCAGACTTATGAGTTTGTGCTGATGGCCATCCTTTTAAATACAGCCTAATATAATTATCATATAGAATATTAGGATTCACATGACCAGCTTTAATAAGACTCTAGATTCAAACACACTGCACAAGATAATTTAATGTTTGCTGAATTATCACACATACACCATCTACAGTGTTGCTGATTTACACACACACACACAAAGTAGGATTGTCTTTCCCCTCCTCTGTGCTCTTCAGGCATCATACAGTCATGGCTAGCCTGCAGCGTATGCACACACAAACACATGAACCCACACACAAAAATGCAGACTCTTTCATGCTCACAAACACAGATACACATGCAACATTGCCTGCAGCGTTGCTGGGTGCTAGACATGAAAACGGCCTCAATTGACTGGAAGGAAGATTTCAACTACTCTGGAGGGCTGAGAGAGGGAGAAGACGAGTGAGATGGCGAGGGAGAGAGAGCATGTAAGGCCATGGAAAAGAGATTTTGCAAGGATATACAGTACACACACATGCACACACAGGCAGGTATGCCAAGACACTTAACACCCAGACACAAACACCGCTGCTTTGCTTTGAACATTGTGCCCATTACAGATAGCTACTGAGATAGCAAAGGGCGCTGCTGCTATGATGAGACTAGCAGAGGGAGAGCAGGAGAAAAGAGTGACAGTAAGAGATAAAGACTCTACTTCTACTTGTATCTTAAAAGTCAGTATGTTTTCGGAGGGCAAAATCTAAATCGCAGCTGCCAACATTTCCTTGGCACCCAGGTATCTCTTTCTTCTTCTGACCTCAATTTCACAGTTTCTTTTAAAGTGTCACTTATCCCAGGAAGAGTTTTGCTGCCTTTACACAGCAAATCCCCACTTCGTTTTAATATGACTAAACATATTCAGACCTGGGGGCTGCTCGATCCAACCACACTTTTCTTCACTTGTAATTGGTGGCCTTGCAAACTTTCATCAGTGCATTTGAAGGTAGCTGCTTAGGGAGGGGAGTGTGTCTCAGTGGCACTTACAATGTCCACATTTACCCCCCTTTCTTGCAATTCACATATTTCTTAATGGCTTTCCTACCCACTCACCACTCCCCCCTACACACAGACACACACACACACCCTCTGATGACACAGCAAGGTTTACACATATTGCATCACCAGACTGACGAGGATTGCATGTTGCCTCTATAAGGACTTGGTTGGTACAATTTTATTTGATCTAAGGATGTGAAATAACTTGTGACAGACATAAAATCTCATTAATGTTGACATTCAAATTCAAGTGACCCATGTCAAAAGTGGCAGCGACCTTGAGGGCCCGTGACGGCAAGATTACTGACCCTTAATCGTGCAATAACATCTGCACGACATGTCATTCAAGCTTCTCTTCTCTTTAATCCAACAACCTAGTTAAAACAGACCCAGAGACTGATGCGCACATCCTGCTTGAGAGCACCCCCTCCCCCTCCACATTACTTTATCAGGCTGTAAAATTGCCATTAAGAGCAGCAATGGAAGGAGTTGATCACAGGAAGAATGCAATGCCTCTATCTGATCGTGAGTATGCAGATGTGAGATGACCAATCTGAGGATGTTACTGGAAGGAGGAGAAAGAGCAAGGAGAAACAAAGATGAAGTAGATTATTTCTATGTGTGATTTCTTTAAAAGATTGTGTAGACTGAAATACTTTTTGAAACACTGATCAACAATCAGATATAATCTGCATTAAAGGCCTCTAAGTGTGTTTGTGTATGGGAGTATGTACTGTATATGTTAATCTTTGTGCATCTGTGTGTTTCTGTGTCGGGGCAATGTCAAATCCATTTTCAGCAGAAAAAACAACAACAGGGGATGAAAAGAGCGAGCATGAGAGAAGATGATCTTTCTACAGCGTTACACACACCCACAGTTGTGTGGATGTTAAAAACTTTATCTAAATGGACACATGCTAAATGCTAAACACACGCACGTGCTGGTTATCTGGTTCTCTAAAATAGGATTTCCGGAGAGTTTACATACAAACACTGCACACACAAATACAGAGGCATGTACACATGCAGTCATTTGTTCATACAGGACAACTCACACACACACACGCGCGACTCCACCCTCCAGCGCTATTCCTTGTAACAAGTCAAAACAATGTGGCAGAGCTGACAGCCCAAATTAGACCACTAGGCCTTAAAAAGACCAAGTGTGTGTGTTTCCACAAGTGTGTATGTGTTTAATGTGAGTCACTCTCACAGATAAATGTCAGGGGTTAGTGTAAAGTCAATGTCTTAAGAGTTGCCCAAAGCTTGCAGCTCTTTTCAGCAATGACTTTAGACTGTAGGCCGCAACCCAAAAATGAGTCAAAAAAATAACAAAATGTGTGATTTCAAATTTTTAAATGTTAGTATTTGCCGTGTGGACCTGGTATGAAAATTTATAATGCTCATTTACTGAATAAATGTCAGATTAATCTGGTTGGGGGATAGGAGATTTTCAGTCCAGAATAATTAAATGCGTCCCCCTTGACTGTTTAGCGTTGTTTGTTTTAGGTGGTTTGCATACCTGAATGATTAAAACCAAAAGCCTCTTAAGAAGACTCAAAATATCTGCCCTATTATAATGGCCGTGGTGATAAAGTGAAGTTGAGCATTAAGGTCAGCAATGCTGTGAAAAGGTTTCAGGTCTTTGCGAAGAAATGGCTTATATGAATTAGTCAGTGGCTTACTTTTCTCTATATATACACAACTCTATGTATACGACACAGATTATTATAGTAATGTTTAAAACCAAACATGAATGTGCTATAAAAAAGGATGGACAATACTTATAATATCTAAATTCCAATAAATAGGATGATAAGATCAGTTTGGTTAAATTCAAGGATACACAATCAATTAATGGAAAAAATTAACTTGACTTGTGTATAACAGTTTTTGCTGAACAGATGGTAGTATAACTTTATTGGGAAAGGAGGGGAGGGTCTTTTAAGTTTTACTCATATTGTTTTGAAATGTTCAGCGAGGATATTGAAGGTTTTTTCTAAGCGTAAATGTTGATAATAAAGACAGAGAAGAGAGAAACACACGAGCACAAAGTAACAGAAAGAAAACATGATTGTTCAGTACCTTATATCTGTCTTGTATGTTGTGTTTTACCTTGTCTTGTAGGTCAGAGTCTCACCGTGGAAATAGGTCTTTGACCTTTCAGTGCACTAAAACTACTTTTATTTTAACTTTCAAACAAATCTAATCTAATCCAGACAAGAAAAAGGAGAGAAATGTCAAATGGCAGGGGGTGCTTAAACCATTTCTCGATTTCAAGCACAACATGACATTTAGCCTCCAGTTTGACATAAACAGGCAGTCAGCCATCCTAAAACGTGTTAGCATTATTAGCAGGCTTCATCAATCAGACCAATGGGTAGTTCAAAAACGTGTCTTCCCAAAAAGACCATAAGACAACTGCCATCTTTCAGAATGCTGCTGCCTGAGTTGTTACAAGAGTTGATTTTCTTTACACAAGCTTACAGTTAGTTACTGAATACATTTCTGCTATAAACTGCTCTACAGTCTACGACCAAAATACTGATTTGCTTGAGGAATGAAAACCCTTGCAGGTCAGTTAGGGGTTTATGAATCAGTCCACTGCTGTAATAGTGCCTAATTTTTCGCCCCAGATTTAATTACAAAATTAAACCAACTTTCTGATGATATTTAATGCACCCTGAAATTAGCCTTTTGGAATTAAAGCTAAATGAAAAGTCTGTTCCTGTGCCTTTAAAGGGGCTATATGTTGTAAATGAAATGTATCACTTGTTTATTGCCTGCGTGTAAAGGGGTTGTAAAAATGATCCACTTGCCTTGGTTTTCTGTTACCACTGACGGCCAGTACGCCTAATCCTATGTGAAGACTCCGGGTCGGATTTTCAATTTAATCCACTGGCGGAATCACGTACATTCGCAACACCACAGCTAACCAGATGGAGTCCGCTAAAACCAAAGAAACAACTAGCTCCCAGCACAAAACAGACTCCAACACAAACTCCATGTAAGAATAAAAACCAACAACTGGACCAATCAGATCGACTTCGGGTAAAAACACAGTCAACATTGGAAAGGCGTTAATCACAGAGAGACCTCTGTTTCGTTTTGGATATAAAAACCTTCACAAGGTTGGCTTTCATATTGCTAACGTAATCTAGTGCAGCTTTCCATGTTACCAGATAACACGATCCATATTTCTATACTGTGTACCACCAGGATTATGTCCAAGTGTTTTAGCCTGCAAGAAATGATGTGACTGTAAAAAGCAAATGTGGACCAATGTATTTATTTTAGCCTATAATGATGCAAGGCAGGGACAGCCAGTAAATGTTACATTAGTTCGACTCACCGCTGTTTCCTAACATTCAGTATAGATTTATTGTTATTTCACCAATACTCAGGCACACCGCTTCTTCACCGGTCTCAGTCGCTGTAACTTACATGACCCTCATAATACACCACAGTGGAAGACCCATTCACTATCGTAACATTACTAAGTACGTTATAAAGTCTAGCAACAATCTCATTTATAATTTTCAGTCTAGTTGACTAACTGTGCTGAAATTGCTGAGCCTGTGGTGAAAGATACACAAATGTAACAACAAACAAACAAACAAAAAGTTACAGAAAGGCGGCAGACGAACAAATGCTGATGTATCACGTTGGCTAAATGCAGTCAATCTAGCGTTAGTGTCGCATTAGTTCAATGTCAAGCTGATAAAAATATTACTGTAACGTTGCAGTGGGAGTTTATAGGAGTTTTCAGCACTTTGTGTGAAGCTCATGAGACGAGGACACGGACGAACACATATCTGGTTGCAATCTAAAAACTGCGCTGCTAGTGGCCGCTGAAAACTGTATAACGCACCCATAAATGAACAGTTTTTTCTAATGAAAACTTATTTGCTCTTTTTTGTATTTTATTTTCGTCCTCATATTGATTTACCAATGCGTTTCTTTGCTTTATTGTATGTAAACCACATACCCTTGTACTCTTTGAAAGTTTGAAAGTTGCTAAACAAATAAATCTCCCTTGCATTGTCTTACAGCAAACTTTGAGATTGTTTTGGTTGAATAAATTGTCCAACTTTTACCCATGTTTAAAACACTAAATCTGAAAGTCAGGTTACTGCTTAGGTTAGTTTTCATACAATTTACTGAGGAGGAAATAATATACAGATTATTTCCAATGCATTTCTTTGCTTTATTGTATGTAAACTAGGAGGAAACCAGGAGGAAATAATATACAGATTATTTCCTGCATTTAAGTGTCAGCTTTGGAGCTTTAAATCTGTTTATGGTACCACTCTATCCATTAGATGAGTCACCAATTAATGATGAATTAAATGAAGGTAAAATCAATTCAAAATTTAAACCCTACTCTGTAATTGCAGACATGACTGACTGACTGTGTGATATAAGAGGTGACTTTACAGCGAAGATGAATTACTTTTCCTTGTATTCACTCTTAATGCTTGTAAATCAAATCATTTTCACTCTCTTCAGGAACCCACGGATATACCTGTAATTCATGTGTCAAATTACATTTGTAACACTTATAGTCAAGATTATTTAAAGCTTGCTATCTGTATTACATTTCAAGATTATCCCAAGAGATCTACTGACATTTACCGGTCTAGTCGGTTACTCGGTTACTCAACCTGAAATGTGGTCAAAAATTCCACCTTTTGTCTTCACTCAGAGAATCCCTTGAGACCCTGTGACATTTTCTCAGCTAATTTAGTATTTAAAACTGTCAGCATTATGGAAAATACTGTGCGTTGTTTTAAATAAGTGTGACTGCCAACTGTCTTTCATACAGGCTCAATCTCTTCTTCCTGTAATGCCTTCCTCTTTCTGCCAGTCTTTTTCTTTCATTATCTCTCACCTCTTCCAGTTTCTCTTTGCTATCCAGCTATCCTTATTTGTGTCCCCTCCTTCCTCCAATCGTTCATCCTCCTCCTCCTTTTTCTTTCACCCATTTCCTTTCTTCCATTCCTTGAATAGTAATGTTGTCTTCTGCGTTTGTTGTATTAAAAGCTTAATTAGGAAGTAAGGGAGGACGATAGGAGAGAAATGTTGGCCCCTATAGCTTTGGCAAGGGTATTAAAAGCTCAATGCTCAGCCACATGCTGATCCCAAAGAGATACGCCTTAAAAGGCTATACACACTTTTTGGGTACACACACACGCACTGACGACCGACTTGCCCACCAACACGCAAACACATATTTGCGAGCACACACATCTACGCACTGAATATATCGATCAAGGACATTGTTATCTGATGGCCAAAGCGACCAGTGCTCCCTAAAGTCATCAAGAAAGACGGGACAGAAAAAGATGGAAACCACTGAACAGAAGAGAGGACAGAGGGGATAAAACAAAGGGGCTTATGTATGTACTGAGAGAGGACCTACATAGAGTAGAATACTAAAATTGAGGCATGTGCAGAAAAAGCAGTGGGGGTTACATGACTGATTGAGGCAGGCGAAAAGGGGAGAGAAATGAAGGAAGGTAAAGGCAAGCATGAAAGAAAGACCATTATTCCAGGCAGGTTGACATCTCAAGGGTTTGTCTGCTGTCAATCAGGGCTTTACTCTGTGATTGATTGTGAAGGACTTAAACATTCGAAATCGCTTTGAGATTGACTACTAAGACCTGTAAAAACCTTTGAAGGGTACGGAAATGTTTTCAGTGTGCGTTACACATGTGCACCCCTGGGAAATACAGAGTACAAAAGATTGTCTTCTTCTGTCGGCCGATGAGGAGCTAGCTTTGGGAAGTTTCTTTCACAACAGAAGTAGTTAAAAAGAAAGTGAGAGAGTACACTTTGTTCCAGGCATTCTGGCAGTGAAACCAACAGCTGCCTGGTCATGAGGCTACTTGTCCAGCCTCTAGTTGACAGCCAGTGCTGGGGTTTGTCATCCTCTGAAAGACATGGCCTCTTCAGATGCCCATATATGGCTAGGTTATTGCTAGCTCCTGTGACAGGGGTGTAGTGCTATTGTACATACTGTACATCTTGTGATTGACTACATACAGGCTAAGCCGCTCAAACATATAGGATCATGTACAGTGCCTTGTGAAAGTATTCGGCCCCCTTGAACTTTTTGACCTTTTGCCACATTTCAGGCTTCAAACATAAAGATATAAAACTGTAATTTTTTGTGAAGAATCAACAACAAGTGGGACACAATTATGAAGTGGAACGAAATTTATTTTTACTTATTTATATTTACTTTACTTTCAGTGCAGCAAACTCTCTCCAGAACTTCAGTGGGGATCTCTGAATGATCCAATGTTGACCTAAATGACTAATGATGATAAATAGAATCCACCTGTGTGAAATCAATTCTCCGTATAAATGCACCTGCTCTGTGATAGCCTCAGAGGTCCGTTTAAAGCGCAGAGAGCATCATGAAGAACAAGGAACACACCAGGCAGGTCCGAGATACTGTTGTGGAGAAGTTTAAAGCCGGATTTGGATACAAAAAGATTTCCCAAGCTTTAAACATCCCAAGGAGCACTGTGCAAGCGATAATATTGAAATGGAAGGAGTATCAGACCACTGCAAATCTACGAAGACCCGGCCGTCCCTCTAAACTTTCAGCTCATACAAGGAGAAGACTGATCAGAGATGCAGCCAAGAGGCCCATGATCACTCTGGATGAACTGCAGAGATCTACAGCTGAGGTGGGAGACTCTGTCCATAGGACAACAATCAGTCGTATACTGCACAAATCTGGCCTTTATGGAAGAGTGGCAAGAAG
>NC_060158.1:13847847-13872658 GCF_021292245.1 Micropterus dolomieu | reverse complement strand
AGGACCATTCTGGAAGAAAACCTGATGGAGTCTGCAAAAGACCTGAGACTGGGACGGAGATTTGTCTTCCAACAAGACAATGATCCAAAACATAAAGCAAAATCTACACTGGAATGGTTCACAAATAAACATATCCAGGTGTTAGAATGGCCAAGTCAAAGTCCAGACCTGAATCCAATCGAGAATCTGTGGAAAGAACTGAAAATTGCTGTTCACAAACGCTCTCCATCTAACCTCACTGAGCTCGAGCTGTTTTATAAGGAGGAATGGGCAAAAATTTCAGTCTCTCGATGTGCAAAACTGATAGAGACGTACCCCAAGCGACTTACAGCTGTAATCGCAGCAAAAGGTGGCGCTACAAAGTATTAACTTAAAGGGGCTGAATAATTTTGCACGCCCAATGTTTCAGTTTTTTATTTGTTAAAGTTTGAAATATCCAATAAATTTCGTTCCACTTCATGATTGTGTCCCACTTGTTGTTGGTTCTTCACAAAAAATTACAGTTTTATATCTTTATGTTTGAAGCCTGCAATGTGGCAAAAGGTCGAAAAGTTCAAGGGGGCCGAATACTTTCGCAAGGCACTGTACCTACCAGGCCTAAACGCGCGTACGTCAGCCTAAACGCACGATATGAGATCTTGGAGCCTGTGACGTAACAGATATAGGCCTATTTATTTGTTTTATAAAGTGTCAGTTTGGTATTGCCTTTAGTGTTGCATTGCCTGATATTTTGGGGGCAGCAGAAACGAGTTGTGAACACAAAACTGACATTAACCTTTGGAGTTGATATGGTGAACTTGTTAGCAGCAGTTGCTTATTTAGGCAACAAGCACATGAGGATTATTTGGATTTCTAGCCACCTGGTAAATATAAGTTTGATAATGTTGAGTTTTAAAAAGTTACAACAAACTTAATGTACTCCAGTGTTTCAGTGTTTTCCTTCAAATGTAAACCTGCTGGGTTTTAGGCCAAACGATTGCATTAGAATGTTGATTAAACCATTGTTTGTATCCTCTTTGTAATATAAAGAAAACTGACACCTCTTTGTTTAGTGCCAGAAGGACAGTTTTTTGACTGTTTCATTGACACTTAAGACAAACCCTGTTGTTCTCCATGATTAGTTTAGAGCAAAAGACTGTTTATTCCTGTAGATTGAAGGGGGTTTCACGTCTGGGAATTGGCGCTCTTTTGTTCGACCAAAAGTAACATAGAGCAGTAAGGTACACCCTTCCTAATTGGGTGACGAAGAAGTAACCAAACGACCAATGGCTATGGTCCTGAGCCATTTGGAGGAAAAGACCCGCCCACATACCTGGAGGATATTAACAATTCATTTTGTGAGAATCGGGACTGTAAGCTGTAAATCTGAAAAGAGGAAGAACTTTCCAGTCCACTGCAGTGTTTTTGTTTCATGTTTATTCTGTAATGCCATGTCTTTATTCACTAATTTTTGTAATTAAATCTTTTTGTTAATTTTCATTGGACTGAGCCTCTCCTTTCTCAAAATCTGAAAAAACACAACAATAATCACTCTCCTTTTAGCTGTGATTTGGCCTGCACCAACTTCTGAGGGAAACATCTAGCTCTTCATCTGCTAAACGCTTTGCTGTTCACCAGCTGTTTGCTAACAGTGGCTGTCTGCTGTTTGGTGCTGGAAAGGTAACGCACAGTGGGATTTTAGATGTTCTTCATTGAAAACAGCCAGAGGTGGGACCAAGTCATTGTTTTACAAGTCACAAGTAAGTCTCAAGTCTGAACACTCAAGTCCCAGGTCGAGACAGGTAAGTCTGAGTCAAGTCTTCAACTTTGTGTTTCAAGTCCTAAACAAGTCATAATGTGCTCTTCAGAAAATGTAATACCGTTTCATATTTTTAAAAGTGAAAAAATTAACCTGTACAGAAAAAAGGCAGAGGCGCAGTGTCAGACAATAAATGTCATATAATTTCATGAATTAAATGAAGAGTTGATGCGCTGCACACTGTTTTTTTATTTCACAATTTATATTTGGCCTTTGGGGAGGGTATCAAGTCAGTTTGAGTCAAAAGGCTTGTCCAAGTGAAGTCATGAGTTATTGGTGTTAAAGTCAAAGTCTTTTTTGATTTTGTCAAGTCGAGTATAAAGTAATCATAGTCCAAGACGTGACTTGAAAATGATCCTAATGAGAGCCATGAGAGTGAAACAAACCTTATATTACAGGCTAGAAAACCAAAACAATGATCTCATGGGCTGATTTGGAATAAAATGCACTGCAAGTGACATCCATTACATCCACACCTGCAACACCATGTCAATTGAACAAAACCACATCAACTGAATAGAAAGCAAATGCATGTAAGTCAGCCCAGCGATAAGAATAGGCCTATCCAAAATCATTGCCCTAAAATATGACTAAATATAAATAACTTAAGGCATAACGTTAACAACGTTAGCTAAAGATAATAATTACACTTACATTTAGTTGTTAAACTGCCTTGTTGTTTCGATGCTTAACATTTTTGGTGCAAGCTATTTATCAGGACATTTTTAATAATTTATCCTTTAAAAAGTGATGGCGGCAAAATCAGCCATTTCAGAAAGTGGTGAGGACACGTCCCCAGCATCCCCAGTGTAAATGACACCTATGAATGATCTGAAATATGCTGAAATGCTGCATAGAGCTGAGGGGTTGAGTGATAATTCTACATAAGTCATTTCACAATGCAGTTAGGTGGTCAATAGCAAAAATATTGATTTTAGCTGCTCTTAAGATTGTCTGAAGGTTGCTGAAAAAATATTTGGCACCTTTGTTGTGGAGGCTCTGGCTTGCTCAACTGCTGTGTAGCTGGAGTGGTGAATTGCAAATTTTCTGCTAAATTCCCCCGACGTGTGCTTGTCTAAATTCTCGCTAAGAGCTGCTGCGTTTCTGGAAAGAAGAGTAGGAGTTTAACACAAGTCACCAAATAAAGACTGGCAAAATCTAGCTACCTCAGCATGTAAACCTGGCTAGTAAACACCTGAAAGTTGCCAGTGAATTCTGGCACCTGCTGTGGTCGACATGCGCATCGGTGAATAGGCTGCCTGGTCCAGGTAATTTTGTTGCCTGCTTCATCTGCAGATTTTCCATTCAGGAATTGATATGGTGTTTAAGAAACAATGTTGAAGTGTCTTACACATGATTTCATGCAAATTAAGATTTGATTATGCTGCATATTTTAATTTAAAAACTATTACTGTTGGTACATTAAACCTTGTAATGTAGACCCTCTTGCCGGAATGAGAGCATGTTTTTATTAAGCAGTCACTTTAAATATGTTACATGGAGAATTTCTTTAGTATCCACTTGCCCCTCCTCTCTCTTTCTCTCTCCTTCTCTTTTTCTATCTCTCAATTCAATATTAATTTGATTTAATCTCTTATTTAATCCAGGAACTCTCTCTGGAGTCTCCTTTTCTTTGATCATTTCTTCGCTTTCCCCTGCCTCTCTTCTTCACTGTCCCCCTCCCCCTTGGATCCATCCTTTTCAGATTTTCATTCTCTTTTCAATCTCATCTTCCTTTCAACCGCTTGCATTTCAAAGAGAGGGAGAGAGGAAGCAAGGGAAAAAAAGGGGAGAAAGTTAAGAGATGCTGAGAGAAATTGAAAAGCTTTATGGAGTGAGTAATAGAGGGAGAGGGATATGAGAGAACAAAAGAAGATGAAGAAAGAAAAGGAAAGAAAGGAGGAGGAGCAGGCAAGGTTTAAAAACAAGATCAGTGTATTTAGGGGCAGACAGATGAGATCGGGAGTAATAGAAGGGAGAGCTGATGGGAGGAGAGAGAATGGACAGAGCATTGAGAGGCACAGAGGGGAGGGAGAAACAAGAAGCTGATAAGATAGAGAAGTGGGGGAAGAAGAGAAGCAGCTTTCCCAGATTGCTAATATTTCTCTGGGTTACATCATACACAAGGTCCCCCTGTCAGCATACTGGTGGATGTGCATTAGCCCCTTTTCTTGGGAAAACCAATAAATCTCAGTGAAACCCAATTTCAAACCATAATGCTGCCGTGTGTTTACAAAAAATTTAGTGAGTGATTTTATGTTGCAATCAGTCATCAAGGTTTATATGAAAATATTTATCTTCTTGTCATGAAGCTGGAAATATTAGAAGCAGTGGTGTTTTAATGCAACCTCCTGTGCTATGTGTCAAAATAAGCCTCAATAATGAATAAAATAGTCACATAACAACGATGAGGGATCCTCATCACAAATGTTTGTGACAGTTTGAGAGGCCTGTTACACCTTAATGATGTTTTCTTACACCAAGTGAGGTCCTAAAATGTGTGAAAGAACTCTACTTGCCTAAACACAGTCCTGACCTCAGCCTCATCCGACACCTTTGGGATGAACTGGAACACCGACTGCGAGCGAGGCCTAATTGCTCAACATCAGAGCCCAACCTCAGTGCTCTTGTGGCTGAATGGGATCAAATCCCAAAATCTTGCTAAGAGCCATGCCAGAAGACTGTTGTCTGATATACAAGCATACATACTCAGAGAGTTAGATGGGAAGTGTGATACCACTCATGTCTTTATGATAAATATATAGTCAGAACCAGAAGCCAGTTAGCTCAGCTTAACACAAAGACTGGAAACAGGGGACAACAGTGTGCTTGGCTCTGTTCAAAGATAACAAAATACCAGCACCTCTGAATGTCACATTCTGCCTGTCGGCTATGTTTTCAGTTGAGTATCTGTTATCTTGGTCTGTTGTGTTGTGGGGATCTGTCTTGTCTGTTGTCCTGTGTCCAGTCTGTTAGTGTGTTTTGTGAGATCGGCCTTATTTGTTATCCTTTTGGTTATTATCCTTCTGTACTTATCTGTTATGTTCAATTATCTTAGTCTGTTGACAAATTTGTCTGTTATATTATTATTGTTCATGCCTTCACTTTCTGTGTTTGTTTGGGTTTTGCATCTACATTTTAGTTTAGCTCTCTGTGAGTTTGGTATCTGTTATTTAGTCTGGGTTATTATCCATCTAGTTATCATCTGTCAGCTAGTGTTTAGTGGTGTTTTGGTATTCTCCTTATTTCCATTCTGTTCCTTGTTGAGTGTTGTCCTGTTTCCTGTTTAGTTCTGTCTCTGTTCCCTACCCCGGTCTGTGTAACAGTTGGTCCACGTTTTCTGTTTTGGAGTTTTGTTCCTTGTCTTGTGTTCTCAGTTTAGCCTTGTTTATTTCATTGTTCATTCGCAGGTTCTGTTTAGCTCACTTTGTACTTGTATGTTCAATTTAGCTCTGCATTTTGGTTCTGTGTCTTAGTTAATGTCTGTGTTTAGTGTCCAGTAAACTAGGTTACGTCTGTTCCCCCAGTTATCTCTCTGCCTGCCTGCCTGTCTTTCTGTTCTCCCCTGCTGTCTCTCTGCCTTGTTAGCCCTGATCCCTGTCACCTGTTTTGCTATATATATGTTTGGTGTTTCTGTTCATTCCCTGTCTGGTCATTGTAGTGTGTTTACACTCAGTCGTGTCTTGTGTGTGGAGTGTTCTGCCTGTTCTTCACTGTTTAAGTCTGTTGGATTTTGGATGCCTCAACTGCCTGTAAGCCTGAGATCCTGCCTTTGTTGGAATTAAAATCCCTGAACTGCATCTCTGCTCCAGTGTCTTGTGTTTGGGCTCTCTCCTGTTTGCACTTCATCTCAGACTCGTGACAATGAAGCTCTGTTTCTAGAAAGTTATACCTAGTTAGTTTTTTTCATACAGCAAACCTACACGCTTGTAAGCTGACTTTGTTACCAGGTTAGCTGTTGCCCTCTGTTTCTCTTCTCTGCTCTGTCGTTATACTAAGCTAAGCTAACCTACTGGCTGTAGCTACACATCAACCATACACACATTAAATCAAAATGTCAAAACCATTCCTTTAAAGCCCATTTATATATGTTTATCACATATGGGCGTGGTATTCAGGTCCCTACATGCTTTTGTTGATGTAGTGTAGGTTTTTGGGAATACAACTTACCTCTGGCTATCATTCGCTTTCTCTCCCTCCCTCTATAAATCCTCTTCTCTTTACAAACACTACTATTGGCTTTTACTATCAGTTCTTGCTTATTCTCCTAAGTGTCGGCCATATGCTCAGTGAATCTCAGTAGCTATCTCTAAAGGCTCATTACAAGCCAACCACAATCACTGGATCCATAATCCACCGCTGAGTCCAAATGACACCCATGATGATTGGACAATGACCCATACATTTAATTAACACTCTCACTGATTGGCTGCTTTTTTTGTCCCGTGAGTGTAAGGTAACCTATGTGGAATATTCCCTTTACGTATCGTGCTGAATAAATGAATAATAACACCATACCATAGACACACTTGGAGCCTCAGTACTAATTTTACTTTTCCACCAACATATTCCATTACATTCCCTTCTCACAAGTCTTTGCTACGTTTGATGTGTCTGCTGGAGGGAATTTCTTAAGATATGGTGGAAAATTATGCATAAGAACCTCCCAGCCTGGGCCAAATAAAACCAGGAAGCAGATCATTTGATTCATAAAATTTGAGTCAGTTCAATTACTTTTGCACCACTAGGGTGCTGGTCGCCAGTGAGTGATTCTGGAGGAGTAGCAGTGACAGCTGGAAAGGAGGGATGTGCACTTCCTTCGCAATTAAGATCACAGCCATACACAGACACACATAAATACTCAGGGACAAACTTTTTGGACAGACATCTTTGCAGTTTTCTGCATAAGGATTTTAGTGTTATTGCCTTGATTGCAGTTTATTTTATTTTCCCCTCTAGCTTTACAGCAACTAGGGCATCCTCCCTCTCACTCTCCCTGTTTATTTCTTTCTCTCTCTCACTTGCGCACACACTTTAGCCTCAAGCTCAAAACAAAATACACCTGGTGAGAGAGACACACTCAAGCGGTGAAAAGAGACAAAAAAGAGAGAAAGGAGGAAAAAAAGAAAAATGAAGGGGGGTTGAGGGCTGCCTGGGAATTGAGGACAGAGAGAGGAGAGAAAAACAGAAGGTCCCACAAACACACACACACACATACTACAAACATGCTTCATAAAGACACACACACATACACTTTGTGCTGCTCACACACATTAGCCTGAAGCTCAACACAGCTACACCTGGTAAGAGACACAGAGAGAGCAATAGATGTGAGCTTGCCTGTGAATTGAGGTCATGCAGAGAGAGACAGAGGTAAAGACAATAGGAGGTAGGCCAAGTTAAGAAGCACTGATGGTGTGCGCTGGGAAGGAAACAACTTCCCAGCATGGGAAGCAGAGGGAAGAAAAGGAGAAGATAAATGCAGTAAAGTTGCTCAGAAAAGAAGGTAGATTTCTAAAAATGTAAGCCAGATTAGAAAAGAACTATCACTTACTGAAGTCATTTTAGTGAGTGAATGCTGCATAAAAGCAAAGTAAGCCATGACCTTCATAATATAGTGTGTAGTGATAATGGGAAGCATTCAGAAACATGTGGTAAAACAAAGCATACGAACAAAATAGGATAAAAAATCCTCCTCTTGCATGCCCAAAAAAAAAATTGTGTGTGCCGTTGTACTGTTGAGAGCGGGATCAAAGTTATACGCAAGGTTGTCGGAGGCATGAGTGTCAAAAATTAACAATCTATGCTCGAGTGCGGTATTAACGGGTGTCAGTGAACTGCAAAATACTAGAAGACAAAAACATTTGCATCTTGTGTACCAAAAACAGAAATCATGCAGCTAAAAACAACTTAAAATGCAGACTTGGATAAAGCAACCTCTTCAGCACCAGCGACTTTAATTCACTGCATGCTTGAATGAATTCACTTAAAATGATCATCTATGGGTGTGTGTGTGTGTTTCTGTGTGTTTCAATGTGTGTTTGAGCATGTGAGAAGGAGATTCCTGTACACATTCACATTTTTCTCTTCCCCCCCGTCTCTTCTGTCCTCTTTTCTTCAGACATTTGACATGAAAACACATTAAGCACTTCCAACTAAATGCCAACAATGATTCTGTGAATAGTAGCTTCACATGATAGAACTGTGTTGTTATTATCATTCCTTTCAATCAATCCTAGCCAGTAGCTATTGTGTTGATTTCCTGTGCGGTAGCTGGGCTGAGCCGCTGGAGGCTTCCAGCAGGAGGCATTTTACAACCTCTGGCTTCTCTTTTTGCTCCTCTCGTGCAACATGTTAACACCACAGTGATTTTTTTTTTCTCCCTGAAGATTGGTATTAATTTTTAAATGTGTAAATCAAAGCACTTTGCCTCGCTTCCTCATTTTCTACCTCTCTGTCTTGTGGGTATACCATACTTTGGTCTTCCTTTCCCCAATCTCTTCCTCCTCTCCCTCTCTCTCTCTCGAATATACTACACTGGGCTCTGCTCTCTGTCTTCCTCTCCGGAGAGCATCCTGCTTGGTTTGTTCATCACCACCTTTCTCCTGTTTCCTAAGAATCCTCTGCTCTTATCCTCCTTCTATTGTATCTGTCATAGCAAAGTTGACTCCACATTGTTATATATTCTATTCATGAATCGCATTAACCTCTTGCCTCTCATTCCTCTATCACATCTAAAAATGCTTCAGAGGCACTTCTGTCAAAATTTAATAATATTGCAAATGAAGGTTAAGAGTGCTTTCCGATGTAAAACAGTCGCATGCAAAACAACTCCTCCCTTACATTTTGATGTCCATTTTAACCAAACATTCAGTTCATTAAAGTACATTTTAAGCAAAAACTCCAGACTCCACATAAACATTTACAAAGAATTGTTTTTGTGTTTGCTATATGGATATATTTTCCATTTTCTAAGTTAAGCCCAACAAGTCCTCCAACCTAAACGACAACATAGGTCGTTTTAACCAACCTCTAAATATGACTCATATGAGCTTATCCTAAAATAGCGCCCCTACCCGTGCCGTTCCAAATACAACTCATATAAGCTTATCCTACAAAAGCGCCCCTACCGATGCCTCCCAACAGCAATTTTTAACCCCGTTTCATGACCCTGACCTATGTCACATAACATAAACACGTGGAGACCACAGCGACACAAAGGAGGTGAACTCCAGCTTTACAGCTGTTGGGTTCACCAGTAGATATGCATACAAACACTGTCTTAGGTTAAGGCACACACCCCTGTGAAGATTAGGGTGAGGGTTAAGGGCTATGGGGGGGGGCTGTCAATGCCTTTAAGACTATATATAGTTAGCTAGCCAGCTAATGACACAAAGCTAGTGTAGCTAATGCTAACGCTACAAAGCTAACGCTACGAACCTAATGTAGTTACCGTTTTTTAACTTTATAAAAAAAAATTTTTTTTAAAAACTATTTATAATACGTCACTGTCTTTGTCATGTGTTTGTGTATACAGCCACTAGAGGTCGCTGCCACAATAACAATTAAAATAAATCATAATTTTGTGTGGCTAAAACAACCCATATGGTCTGTGGAGGACAGACTCATCAAGCCATAGACGTGTTTGTGAGTACTTGCATGTGTGTGTTTCACAGCAATTGGGTTGAGCAAAAAAATGAGAAACTGCATGGGGTCAGCAATATTGACTCGCAGGCTCAAACTATCTTTCTCTCTGCCGCTCACACACGCACACAAATACCTATACACATGCAGAGTCACACAAATAATGAGAGGGAGCAGCTTTTTACCTTGAATACACAAAGAGGGGGTAACAGAGGGAAAGAGAGTGAGAGAGAGCTGGAATTGGGCCTGAAACAGACAGGGATTGTGGGAGACAGGACTAGATGAATATTTCTCTTCCATCTCTTTACTACTTTCATCTCAGCTGCAGTTTTCTGAGACTCTGAAAGGGAAGCGCACACAAACACCAGGACATGCACACAAATACTGCGCACACACATACAAAAAGACAGATCCAAATTTCAAATGCCTACTCTAGTAAATTGAATAAAAATATCTTAAGAGGTGGCCCTGTTTATGAAATGAGGAAAATTCCTTTTGTCAGAAAACCTAGCAGCACCTTTCAAAGCTCATATTTCCACAGCAACAAAGTTCGTATGAAAGTTCTTAAAAGTGCTGAGTCAGTTTCATGACCTTATATGACCCATGAAACACAAAACCACACATGCACCTAAAGTAAAAAATAAAATCATACTTACACAGTCAAAACCACGACCAGCCAAACACACAGGAGATGAAAGGAAAACAACTCATCTGGTCAGCACAACTTTGCCCCTGAGGAATGTTGCTATCTCAGTGTGTGTGAACATCACACCTTAAACTAGGGTAGCTGATACCAGAGGGTTTAACACTGACACACACACACACACACACACACACACACACACGAAAGAAAATGTTTCATTCCCCTGTCAGAGCTGTAGAGTGTAGGTTGGTCTATAAGTTCGGGATTCCATATTCTCTGACGCTCAATATCTTATACGATTATAAATTACTTCTACGTGCAAAAAAAGTTTCAAGCAAATTCTAATAAAAAAATGTAATGTATATGTAAAAATGTAACCCCTGCTGCAGTGGAAAGCAAGCCTTCACGCTGTTTCTTATAACCTCTTTTAGGATGAATCAGCATTCGGTACATCATGGGAAAGACAGCCCAACTCTTTTACTTCAGCATCACATACAGTGTGTCTGAGCTCTGCTTTTCAAACCGGCAACATTATGTAACTGTACAATATATGTCTGCTATTGCCACTCAACAAAACAAACATTTGTTCTGCTTTGATTCCAAACTTAATACATTTGGTATGAGCATAGACCAGGGTGTTGGAACAGCACTAACACCATTAAAACAATTAAGAATCTGTCTTAAAAAAATTACAGATCCATTCACTGATTGGAGCGACATCAAGGCATTTTTCTTCAAGCCGCCACCCTCTCTAAATTAAATCAGGCTCAGCAGCCAGCTGCTTGTCCCTTTGCTATCTGTGGCTGTTTTGGCAGAGTGCTAGCAAAACTGCAGCACGCATATTTGACCATAAAATATCATGCTGGCAAGATTATAGTCATAAGCATAACAAAGCACATGTTGCTGCTGCTATCAATGCTAATTTTGCTAGCATCTTAAGAGTCATGCTGGACACTGCACAGCACAGCTGTCAGTCTTTCACAGCTTGACTGAAATCATTGCCAGTACTAGACTAGTTGTCTGGATTTTATCGTGCATTTTTAGTCACGTATAGTCACATAAAGTCAGGGATACTCAGGTGCCATTTAGTTTTTACTTCATCTATAAAATATTGTTTTGTATAAAGGGCAAGTTTGGAGATTTTAAAGATCTCTGCATCAGACAACAGGGTCATTCACAGTGCAGCAGCACTTTTGAAAGCGTCAACACCTTGTTCAAGGGCACTTTTGCCGGGATAGTAAGCATCGTAGGTGTGAAACAAGCCACCCTCCAGTTCACAGCTGGAGTACATCCTTCAGTCAGTGGCAGATTGAACTAACCACTTCGCTGTCTCTCCACCTTTAGCCCAACCTCTTTCTCTGTGAAAAATATACCACAATAGTGGGTTTCTTGTCTAAGTAGAGATCTGGTGAGATCTTTGACATATAATACTAATTATAATGACATTGTGTTGATGTTTTTAATTAGCAGTAGCAGCTTTTGGATTGATGATGTAAGGAGGCAGCAACAAGCCAGTCGAGGAGAGAGTCGTGACCAAGAGTAATACATACACATACAAATACACACAGAAAGTACACACAAACACACCCACGCAAAAACACAGCCAGACAGCCATGAGCATCTGCATTAACACGTACTGTCACATGTACACACATAAAGAGACATATAGACACACACTGTAATAACAGAATGCTAAATACTTTACTTAATGACTTTTACGAGAGAAGTGAAGAGAAGGAGGGGTGGATAGGAGTGGGGTGGGGTGGTTTTAGGAGAGGTAGGAGAGCCAACGAGATGACCAGCTTCAGACCATCAGACAGATCAATTGTTCAGCCAGAATATCTAAATCACTTTATGTGGACGAACGGCTGACATTGCAGGGTGGCCCCTATGATACATCTGGAAAGAGCTTGCAGATGAACTAGTGCTTCTTCACATTGAAAAAAAGACAGCTGACCTTGTCTGAGGGCATCTGAATTGGATACTTTCTGGGTGCATCCCTTTGAAGGCTTACTGGGACGTAACCTGGGGTAGACCCAAAATACAGTGAAGAGATATAACTGATCTGGCTGGAGGACAGGGCTGTAGAAAGGCTCAGGACATAAATGATACACTTGTCACATGTTGAAGTGTCCTTGAGCATGACGCTGAACCCGGATTGTTCACGATAGGAAAGCCAGCGCCTTTTGTGTTTCTGAGTGGGTGAATAGAGCACTTTGTCTGTAAGCTAGAAAATTAAATAAAATAAATAAATAAAAATAAATGCAGCCATTTACCATTTACTAAGCCTGCTGCTTACAACATGGTTAATTTGCAGAAAATGGATGGATGGACTTTATTTACAGGTAAAGTGATACCTTAAATGTCAGTAATAACTGTAAGCGCACAATTACAGTAAGGGCAGAAGATCGAAATTTAACCAGTGAGTCTGTCTGTAAACTGATGTTCACAAAGGCCAGTTTGCATAATAACATCTCTGTATACCAGTTTTTAGATGATGGTAAGAACTGCAAATGTAAGACTAAAGTGTTTTTTCTTTACTGACCCATAAATTATAATGTAAAACTTTAGTTATCTTAATAAATAAATAAACATTTCCATATGGCACAATAGATCACCACATTCTCCCTCCCAGTTTGTCAAAAAACGCTGATTGGTCAGTGGCCCTGCGCTTCAAAATATTACGCTGTTCGTACCTCTAGTGTAATTTCTGGATCTGCAGGGCTCAAGTAAGGTCAAGAAAGCAACAATAAATATGCTATGGCCGGTTAAGTAAACCATATTAAATATGCAACGTCTGGTTAGACCTTCAAAATAAAGCTTGCCTTAATGTTGGGAATCATTCACTCTTTGGTTAGGTTTGCACCAAAAATTACTTTCTCAACAGATTGTAAGCTACATTACATAACTTAAGTACGATATGTAAGTTCACTTATATTTATGTTAGGGCTAACAATGAATCGTTTTCAAATCGAAATTGTGATTTGAAAGAACGCGATTATCTAATCGTGAAGATGGCAAATAAAATGTAAGTTAATTATATAGCGCATCTGACCTGTTTTAAGCAGTCATGCAGTAAAAAATGCATTCCATTGTCTTCCTTGTGTGACAGATCTGCTCGCCAATCACAATCGCCATGTGCCTCCTGTTATGGTCCTACTCACCAATCAGAGCGGGCACAGGGCGTAGTACGGATAATTCAATTCAATTTTATTTATATAGCGCCAAATCACAACAACAGTTATCTCACAGCACTTTTCATAAAAGAGCAGGTCTAGACCATACTCTATGATGTTATTTACAGAAGCCCAACAGCTCTCTATGAGCCCGTTCCTTTCCACTCTGTGAAAGCTAATGTTACATATCCACATCTAGCATTTATTTATTATTTATATATTATTTGTTAAGTTGTCCTTGATTTTTTGTGCTTCTGCTATGGTTAAGTAGGCTATGTAGTTAATTCTTTTGTAGTTTTTTATTTTTTTGGTCTGTTTTAACTGTGTTTATTGTTGATGTACGATCGGGAGTCTGTAAAGGGTATTTTATTTTGAAAATCGACCGGATTCTCTATGCCATTCTGTGTCTGGCTTCCTGCATGGTTCATCTGCTCTGTGCTGCTTGATGTGGCTGCGGTCAAAAATAGACTGGCAGTGAATATTGAACTTTAGCAAAACTTTGATAAAAAAAATCGCAAATCGAATCATTATCGCAATATCTGGCAGAAAAATCACAATTAGATTTTTTCCTCAAATTGTTCAGCCGTAATATGCGTTACTTAAAAGAAAACATTTACTTTTGGTTTCACACAGGAGTCGAACAGTGGTCTTCTGGGTTAAAGGCCCCATCCACAGTACTCTGTTTTTGTTTAAAAACAGAATTGTAAAGAGGTGGTATTATGCTTTTTGGCTTTTTCCCTCTCCTTTATTGAGTTATAAATCTTTTCTGTGCATGTAATAAGTTTGCAAAGTGAAAAAGGCCAAAGACCACCCCAAAGGGACTTACCATCTTCCACAGAAAACTGAACTGCCTGAAAACAGCTTGTTTGTAGTCCAGCCGCTTCCCTTTCGGGATGAAAGTAAAATGCACCTCATATAATGCTCGCCAAGCGGCTAGTCCGACATGCCCTCAAAAACACCGGTGGAAAAACACTGAGCTGCAGCACACACCTCTCCTCTCCCTTCCAAACACTAGCTACCCTCCAGGCAGTCAATGGACATAAAGTTGTTATTGTGATGTAGAGACAGAGCTCAGTTAATAACTCACCACTTTGAAACTCCAGTCCATGTTGCTAACTGGTAACGGGAACATATACAGCTGAACCAAAGCAGTGTTTACAGGCTTCTCACTGACCCGCCCTTCTCTGCTTCTGATTGGCTAGTAGTCATTAACTAGGAACTTCGCATGTGCAACTCCCAACAAAGATCATGTAGGGGCAAGATGTATCACTCCATAGCTAAAACAAAGCGTTCAACACACAGGGTGAAAAGAGGAACTGCAGCAATGTGCAGTATGAAAAAAATATGGTGTTTTTTGAAAATTAAAACATGTAAACCTGCTGTGGTAGAACCCCTAAATAAGATTTCTAACCTGAAAATGAGCATAATACCACCTCTTTAAAACAAATACCATCTCCGTCCACACCAGCGTTTTAGCTGCATATCAGGTTTGACTAAAAACGCACATCTAGTGGCCGTTCAGGCACACTGGACATGCACGTGCTGGTGTAAACATGAAGCAGATGGTCTATTCCGTAGTTACAGAAGATTTGGCGAACAAAGTAATACAGATGAAGAACAGCACCAGATGTTTTGTTTTTGCATGGACCAATAACGAGCTGGGACTGTTTCTGAATGTAACACGGGAGTTAAAAGCGTCTGTGGTGGCCGAAAACAGACAGGAAGTCGTCGCAAGGTAAACGGCGACATGCACAGTACAAGTGTAGGCTATCAGTGTCATTTGCACGGTACAAAATATTTAAATAAAAGTACCAAAACTCTGTCAGTAGCATCGTGTTTCTGCTTTGCATGACTTAATCAGTTAATCAGACCTAATCAGAGAGCCAGATGTGAATGTCTGCATCATCGTTTCTAAAATTGCCTGTCTGCACTAAAAAGTTACCCCGAGTTTTAAAACAACAAACGGGGTCGGCAGCGTTTTAAAACTTCTCCGTTTTAGGTCTTTTTTGCTGTTTAAGACTGGCAGGAGGTGCAAATGTAGCAAAAGTTTCACAATGAAAACGCAGTCGTGTGGATGAGGTCAATGTCCGTTTGTCCCATCCATCCACCCACATGTTGATTTTCTCACTCTCTATATTATGTCACCTGACTTTGACAGAAGGCGTGTCCAGAAATGACCTACAGTGTCATATTTTGAAGAGGAGGGCCAGCGACCAAGTGGCAGTATTTGACGACTTGGAAGTGAGACCGGGCTGAATAGATACATATTTGGCTAGACTGCCAAAGTTTAGAGGTTTGCCCCCAAATGCAATCCTGTCTTCACACAACAACTGAAAGAAAACAAATACATCACCACAGCATACAAACCATGAAAGCAACTGGGGACATGTGTGTTGTGGCAGTGAATATGGGTAACATTACTTTGCTTTATGAGTTAGTCTTGCACAAATACATTATTTAAGTCAAACTAGCAGTCTGCTAAATGTACTTAAGATTCCTTAGCTCCTTTCAACCCATAAAGCCTGTAGCTGCGGCGCTGAACAGCATAATCCAACAATAATGAAGACTACTAATTATCTTTGCATGTGTGTGTGTTGATGTGAGCTCGTCAAGAGGCGGGTGGTATGATTCCAGTTGTCGGGGGGTAAGTGAGTGTGAATCAACCCTGCTGACATCAAATACGCTCACACACAAAGACATTCGCACGCACGCACGAGCCCAAGTTAAGCCGTACATGCCACTCATTGCACTAGTAATTGTTTTCAGTGCCATGAGCCATATTGAGTGCATAAGAGTAGGATGTGTCTGTGTGTGTGTGTCAGAGAAAAAGGGAGAAAGGGTGGCTTGTAGGTTACAGAGTGACACATAAACAATATTTACGAGTGTTCTGTGTCTGCACGCTGTTGGTGGTGTACATATGCAAAGTTCTGTGGGAGTGACGTCACATCAGCATGTGTGTGTGTAGGTGTGTGTGAGGACATTTTGCTGAGTCATCTGGGCCCATTTCATTTACTCCATCTCTTCAGGAAACAGCTGCTGTGACATCGTAACCTTGAGTAAACTTTATTGGCTCACAGGACCATTTAGGGGAGCACAAGTAGCCAATGGGATGTGACAGCTGAATGGACTACTTGTGTTAAATTTAAACAGGGTCTCTAGAATGATCAGCATGAACACAGGCGGGTGAACAAACAAAGACATGCTAGGGTTCCCACACACGTGCAAACATATGCAACCTGGCACCCTCACGCAGCAAAGATTAGTGTAAGCACCGCGGTCTGTAAGAGTATAATAATGGGCTGTTCGTCATTACTGCTCAACCAATATACAATTGTTTCTATGTCGCACAATAATTGAAAACATACAAATAGAGTTTGCAAGGTAAGAACTGATAGCACTCTATGACTTATGAATGCAAATTTAGATCGTAATCTTTGCATGGGTTGATATTCTGTACCAATTTACTGTTTTGTAAAGGCTTAGATGATTAGTCTCAAATTACTGCAAAAAAGGAAATTTTGATATTCTCCGATTTTCTCCATTAGAGTGATATTGGATTGTATTTGGTCAAAAAGGCAGAGAATTAAGTTGTCTCCTTTTGTTTTTCATTTAGCTACATGCTTATCTGATTTCACTGCTGAGAAATTCAATACAAATGCTCTACTTTCATTTACTGTAAAATTATGATCCATATCAGTGTAACCAGTAGCATAAGGTAGTACCAACGGGCCCCAGTGCAGGCTGTTATGATGGGCCCTTGGGCTCCACAGTTACGAAGCACAAACACGTGCACACACACACACACACACACACACACACACACACTGCGTTTGTGTCTAGACAGAAATCCTCTATTGGCAAACTTGTGTGTATTGTTTCCTCGTTGTACAGAGTTTAACGACTGATAATATTAGATGCAGTAAATACCTAACCCACTTAATTTAAAGCTCCTTAAATCGATTTCTTTCCATATTAACATATTAAATTCAACAGTTCTCTCTGTGTGCATCTCTCTCGCCACGCTTCTGCTGCGGCTGTGTTGCGTGCACCTGGACGCAGCAGTACCATCATGTGATGGATTTTAAACTGTGTCAAACTGTGTCGCCTAGACTTTTGTAGTACTTTAAGTACTTTAAGTTATAAGGAGCATGGCCAGTGCTGTCATTGTCAAAAACCTGAAACATCACTTAAAACAGCTGAGTGCAGGAGGTGTCCACACTGCTGAAATGACGCAGACTTTTTCGGACATTTTCAGTACAATAACCTTCCGAATCATAGCAACCACATTCCTCTTTCACAGAGAGGCAAGACATTATGGTGAGTAAGAAAGAAAAGTGGCCTACTCGTAAATAACACCATGTCCTGAAAACAGGCCAGCTACGGCGCACACACAGTTTAATACCCCCAAGCACATCCACCATATCCAACAGGTGCTCGGCAGCAACCTGTCCTGAAATGATAACCTTTTAAACAGCTGCACGGCAGCCACACCAAGTCCACTGAAAAGCACTTCTAAAGTTACTCACCTAATTGAAAGACATCCGAGCCTGCATTGAGCGAAGTCTTTGGCAATGTCCTTAGTAATCCAGAACTCAGGGGGGATCAGGACCCTTCAATCTGAGGGTTACCCCCCCCCAAAAAATCATTAAATAACATAATGATATATACTTAAAATAATTGCGAAAGTAGTAAAACAATACAAACGCAAATGGGGCAATAAAAGTGCATTTTAAGAAACATTTTAGGAAACATTTTGAGTCCCCCTCTCTTGGTCCATTGCCAGTTTACTGTCACACAACTCTCTGGAGGGAGAGAAAGTTTGAACCGCTTCAGTAGTTGTGGGACTCCCGGAAGGCTGGCAGGGCCATTTTATTCACTTAGAACATCAGATAAACTGATTCTTTTCTCTTTAATACAGATGATGCTGAGTCATTAATAAATTTATCATGGCAAAAAAATATGATAACGATGCATTTTTCCATGATTCCACTATCTATTTGTAGGTTGTTTGGCCACTGGATTGAAGAAGTCATAACGTTTACACCTGCAGAGAAACCAACAGAAAGAGACGTGTTCTTGTATTAAGTTAGAAGACACAGGGAATATGTTAAAGCACGGACCAGGTAAATCAACAGTGAACACAGCTGTTGGTGGTGATGTCATTCATACCATGGTGGCTCCATCGGTAATTAACAACGAGCCTCCTCCACACGCGGCTCACCTGCTGCTGTGAAAACGGAATCAGACAGCTGACAAATAAAGTCAGAGCAGACAGATACAGGGAGAGAGTGACAGACAGGTGTAGGTATGTCTGAAGGGAAAAGCAAATCCTGTCTGTATCTTGACTGCATACTACTGAATAAAGGCAAGTATGCCAAAAAAGTAAATCTTAAAAGTAAAACAGGGATTTTAAAACAGTTGACAACAGTTCACATGAGCAAGGCAATCACTGGGAGGCTGCTAAGCTTGGTTCCCTTGCCTCCTTGCCCAGCTCGGGTTCTGGTGCCCATTCCACAGCCACTCCCCGCCAACATTACCTGCTGGTTCTCCCCCACCCCCTCCCTATCCAGCCAGGCCTGAAAACCTCCTACTTCTGGCAGTTCAAAGCTCTTATGCAAGCAGTATAAAAACCAACACTCCCCGGTGGAGTATGAATTTGACAGCTGGCCAATTCTTACATATTGTAACTTTAAAGCCCCCCACTCTCTGTAACAGGCTAGGATCAGTAACTTGACATGCAAACAACTAAATATGGCATGACATTCACCCATCACTGTTACATCAGTACTCTTATCATGAGCACATTTGGCTGAAGAGTCAAGATTCAAGTTAGAGCAAAGAAGTTGCCCTTTCTTTATAGTCAGGAAGATGCTTCACTGTCTGTGTGGTGATCACACTTTCTGCTGATGGTCCCACTGCAGGGTTGATTTGTTCCAGCAATTTTCCCCCACAGACAAAATAATCGCAGTATTCAACATAATTGTAGTCATCTTTGAGGCAAGAGCTTCAGCGAATGATCTGTTTTGCACTTAGAAGATGGAAAAGAAGTGCATCAAATTTCAAATTTTGTCTTCTGCAAGCTCAAGTCCACTGAAATCAAGCTGAATAACATTCTACCAATAGATCCCAAGATATTGTTTTTTTTTACTCTGATTATATGGTCCATGGATGTGCAGCAGGTGAAACAACACAGTATCGACAATCTCAGTTAAGAAAACAATTGTGGGTATTACTGCATTAACATAAATGTTACCAGTGTCAGTGTACTGACTGAAAAGCTGACTTCAAAATAATATATTTAGGAAAGCATCAGTTTGGTTGCTGCTTTTGTTTAACCCAAAACAGTACAATAAGATATGATAAATGACGTAAGTGAGACTGACTTCAGAAGACAAATCGATATATCCCAAAGTCCTTGTGCGATGTGATTCTCATCATTGACACCACTGAAGTCTATAGATAAAAGGTGTCATTTTTTGGAATAACCCACTGCGTAAATAGTAGTTCATACTGTAATATTTGAGCTTGATCTTAACATTATAGTTTGCTTTTATCAAGTTTTCTGTAACGTACTTGAAAGGACATGAGAACAGAGTTGACTTTACATCCTCAGAGGATTCATATTTATTTGAAAACCCTTTTGTAAATATTGTATGACTGTCTGAAATGTAAATATCAGCCCTCTTTGTGGTGTAACAGACCATTAAAATACATTGCTTCAGGGCATTCTGATAAATCTGTAGTGCTCAGCGCATATTTGCAAAGCACAGGAGTCATTTATACTCGTAAAATAATGTATTGGATAATGTTGAAAATGTCTGTTGTAACTGGGCACAAAACCCAACTTAATTTCAAAACAAACATTACAATGGTTGAATCCAAATCTCCACACTCACAGACTCATAGACTTTGAGGTGTGTTACTGGTAAGTCCGTGAGGGCTTAGGGCTGTACCACTGTCAAATCACCAAGTGCATGAGGTCTCTCTCAAAGATTTTAGGCCTTTATGCACACTCTCTGCAGACTTAGCCTGGGACAATAACCTACAGTTCATAGCGTTGTGATGTCAAACACGGGGAAGGAGCAACTACAAGAAAAAAACAAGTACAGTGTATGATTGTTGTTTTGATGAAAAGGAGTAAATCGATTATTTGAAGATTACCTCTTGTCCACAGGTAATTTTCAAATAATCAATTTTCCCTTTAGGGCCTCGGCCATGAAGAAAGTAAAACATATCAAATAGAAAGTCCCAAACCCACAATTGCTTTGGTGTAATCAAGGTAACGTAAGGTGATATGTTGCAGAGTGCGATGCTGTCCCATTATACCATTTCGACCCGTGCAGCCTCTTGCACTTAAGCACTTAGGTGGCCTAAACTAATCAGGGCTAAGGCTTTAGGGTGGAGATTGGGACTGGGCCAATATTCTAGTTTCAAAAGTTCTTGGAGAAACCAGCATATGATGGAGGATGTGTTTAATGTCTGTAAAAAGTGGACAGAGAAAGGTAGGGATACAGAGTGATTTGAGACAGACCGATCATGACGGGAAAAAGTAGATGAGAGATCAAGCGATGGGGACAAACAGTACAGTGGTTATGAAAAGATGGAAGGAGAGAAAGAGGAGAGGATGAGAGAGAGGGGGAGATGGCAGGGAGGAGAGAGATGGGGAGACACAAAGATAGAGATACAGAGGGACAGGCAGAGAACAAGAGAGATAGATGGAATAAAACACGACAAAATGGAAAAGAGACTGAAAAAAGCAAGAGAGACAAAGAAAATGAGAGAGACAGGGAGAGAGAGACAGAGAGAGCCTTATCAGTGTATTGCAGGAGGCATAAGATGTAACTGGGGAGTCTCTGTGTGTGTGTGTGTGTGGTGCGTGTGTGTTTGTGTTATTGAAGTGACTTTGGTCAAGTTTAAAACCGGAAAGTCCAGTCGACAGATGGACAGAAAGAAAAACAGGAACATCAACTGTGCATTTATGGCTCTGGTTAATTAGAAGATTCAGGATTATACGGCGTAAATCTTAGGTATATTTATGAATGCTCTTCAAATGTTATGCAAAAGCCATTTGACATGTTTGCAATGAATCAGCACTCAAAATAGACACCCATTTTACTCCAGAGGTTACAAACTTGAAAAAGTCAGAGGTTACACAGCCTCAAAATCAATGTAGGCCACTCTCAGAAGACTTCCCTGTTGTTCCTTGTGTCAGATGAGACAATCGATTGAAAGACAATCCAATCAGTCACAATGTAAACAAAGCCAGTAGCAGCATGACAGTATTTTAATAGGGGGATTCTTGTAGCACTTACATATAGTATAAGGCATTTTATCTTCAAATACTGACTGTGTCTGTCCCCCCCAGATTTATATTATAATATGAATGATCAAATCATATTATTCATGGTGGCTCAGAAGATAGCACACTGTTGCCTCACAGCTAGAAGGCCCTGATTTTAAACCTAACCCATCTATCTGGTGCTTTTCTGTCTGGAGTCTCCATGATCATGACTCGGGGCTGTTGCTCGGTTGGTTAGCTTAGGTGTGGGTGAAGGTTTAAGATGAGCATAATCCCGTGTTGTCTGCCAAAAAAATCACAAGGACTCTAAGTAAACACGTTGTGTTTTGTTCTTAAAGCCACTGCAGAGTTTTTCTGTATTAAACCAAGGATCTTTCACTAGAATTAACCAAGTGCTGTCAGTGCTTAAACATAACCATATAGAAAACTTTAATATGCTTATGATTCCTCCAAAATGTATTTGCTGTTTGAAAATAGTTTTACATGAACATCAATTTTAGGAGACGGTTTAGTCTAAAGCTGTAATCACATCTGGGCACATTTCTACAGCTCAAATAACTGTATTTATTTCTAAAAGTTTAATCTTTATCGTTAATGTAAGTACCAGACTGGTGTACTATTGTGTATTTTAAATGAACACAAGTCTAATACCTGCAGATTGGATAGTCTGCTGCATACCTAATCACCTGTGTTAGCCCTTATCAGACAAAATCATACATTAAGTTTAGCTGAAGTTTATCTGAACCTGGGCTTGAAAGAGCAATCAGGTTTAGCTTAGGGCACAGTGCTAAATGAAATGTGAGTGTGAATGTACTGCGTGTCTGTGGAGTTTTCTGAAGTTAGTTTGATTGATAGGATGCTTGAAACAGTCCCTGGATACCACTTACTCGCATTACAAACAAGACCACTTCAAGGAAATTAACAATGGGGCTGAGATGAGGGACTACCTGGTGGACCAAAACATATCACACAATATTATCAGCAGTAAACTGACTCCAGAGACCCTAATTTAGCTTGTGGTGTCATGAACCTGAAATTACAGTCTAGTATTAAACAACAAACTGTCTACAACAGTGGACGTAACCTGAAGGCACCTTCAGATGTCTGACAGAGCGAATACACAAGCAGTCTCTCTTGTCTCAGAGTTCTTTCTCACCGCAGATAACCAGTCAACCTATGTTCTTATCTGTTATGTTTGGTGTTTTTATCTCCTCTGCGACTTTGCCGTCGCACAAATATAACCCTCCATCTCTTCAGTTTAACAACACACACACCTCTTTGTCTGTCTCGCCTTTATTCTCTCTCCCCCCATCTGTGTCTCTCTGCTTGTGTCTCTCTTCTAAGTTCAAGTTATCTCCTTTCTGTGGGTCTGTTTGTCTGTCCCGCTGAGTGGGTGTCTATGTGTGCCCGTCTGGGTGTGTGTGTGTCGGTTCAAGTGTCTGCGTTTCAGTCAGGGGTGGTTGTTTGTGTGTCTGTCTGTGTTAAGAAGTGGAGTAAAAACAAATCACTTCAAATCCCCAAGACGAGTTTCTCAGTGTCTGTGTGTGTGTGTGTGTATGTGTGTGCACACACACGTCAGTGTGTGTCTCCAAGGACAATTTGCATTGATGTCAGATTGGAGAAAGAGCAATAGAGCTTTTTAAACTTCAGCCACAGTGTACACACTCTCACAAACACACACACACACACACACACAAAAGCAGGGTGTGTGTTAACAGCATTGTGGTGTCACACATTTAGAAAACATTGTTTGTCTCTTAGTCAAGTATAGTCCCCTAGTATACCAAATGACTGTGTGTGTTTTCAAGCATTTATGGGTCCTTTCAGAAAGCAGCTACCCATGGCTGCAACCCAAACCTGATTCAATACCAACAGCTTTGATACACACTCCCTCACTCACACACACACACACACACACACACACACACACACACACACTATGTCTTTTAAATGCAGATAAAAGCCCCCCACAGAATAACAATAACCTTTAAAATGTTAAGAATCGCAATTAATATTCTAAAACCAGCCAATAAGCCAAAATATAAACCAGATTCCAAGCATTAAAACACATTCAATAGTATAACTGCATCATTGTAATGTACAGTAATTCATATTTCTGTCAAATCTTTTAATCACATCTCTGTCTCATGTACATAGCTGTTTTTTCTGTGCATATAGCTGCTGACCTTTGTTCTACTGTTTGTTCTGCATAGAAGAGAAGAGAAAAACTGAGGAGTCTGTATCATCTCACCAGGCAGATGTTCCCATTGGCTAAGGCCTTGTTGATTTCCTGAAAGTATCTTAGCACTAAGGATCAAATACTAGATGCATCACATAAGACCTCTATGAAACACAAGTCAGCCAGACAATTGGCTACTTTGTTCATTATTCAGTCAGTGCCTGCATCAGTTAGTCAGTCAGCAGTTACAAAGCTTGTACGTCACTCAGTCAGTCAGTCAGCCAGTAAATGAATCAGTTCCCAAATCCATTCTTCATTCCTGCCTCTCCTACACACCTGTGCTGGCCCCTCTAAAGCCCTTTTCTCCTCCGGCCGTTAAGAGACATTCAGCTAATTGCAGCGATAAAGGGCTTAGCAAAGGGATCACTATATATTAGCAGTGCTTTGTGTATAGATACTAGTCCAGGTCCTCAGGATCTCTTACAGCTGTCAGAAAGCCAGTGAATGAAAATGGCTATGATGTTAAGTACAGGGTCATATTTCTACTGCAGTGCTACACAGATAATAAATAGAAGTGGAGCTCATCAGCAATTCAGAGTACTTTCACAAGGAGTTTAATTTTTTTCTGGCTTAAAATTAAAGGAAGCAACAGTACCCGAGGTAAATGCATTCACTGCATCCATGCCACTTTTGTCAGAACTCTATCCATCTTCTGTAAAAAAAATAAATAAAAAGTTGCTCAGATTTTATAGCTGGGCCAAACAGTCAAATGGATGTCAAAAGTGCAAGATGAAAACCCCATATCTTCATTTTCTAAAACTAAGATCAATGACCTTACATTCCCCTCAGTGGAGGCTAGTGACTGAAAAGGTTTTGGAGGGCTGGGCTTTTTAAATTGCAAGACAGAGCTCTGTAAATCGCTGTGTACAGAGGTAAGACCCATTAGATGAGGATATTATAGAAGAAAATGCACGCTGAAACATTTTAGTGCTCTTAAAAACATCTCTGGGTGAAGTAGCCTGCCTTTTTAGAGTTCAGTTTTGTTGGGTCAGGGTTACTTTACCTTAATACA
>NC_060158.1:13713922-13847747 GCF_021292245.1 Micropterus dolomieu | reverse complement strand
CCCAAACACCCCCACACACACACACACACACACACACACACACACACACACACACACACACTATGTCTTTTAAATGCAGATAAAAGCCCCCCACAGAATAACAATAACCTTTAAAATGTTAAGAATCGCAATTAATATTCTAAAACCAGCCAATAAGCCAAAATATAAACCAGATTCCAAGCATTAAAACACATTCAATAGTATAACTGCATCATTGTAATGTACAGTAATTCATATTTCTGTCAAATCTTTTAATCACATCTCTGTCTCATGTACATAGCTGTTTTTTCTGTGCATATAGCTGCTGACCTTTGTTCTACTGTTTGTTCTGCATAGAAGAGAAGAGAAAAACTGAGGAGTCTGTATCATCTCACCAGGCAGATGTTCCCATTGGCTAAGGCCTTGTTGATTTCCTGAAAGTATCTTAGCACTAAGGATCAAATACTAGATGCATCACATAAGACCTCTATGAAACACAAGTCAGCCAGACAATTGGCTACTTTGTTCATTATTCAGTCAGTGCCTGCATCAGTTAGTCAGTCAGCAGTTACAAAGCTTGTACGTCACTCAGTCAGTCAGTCAGCCAGTAAATGAATCAGTTCCCAAATCCATTCTTCATTCCTGCCTCTCCTACACACCTGTGCTGGCCCCTCTAAAGCCCTTTTCTCCTCCGGCCGTTAAGAGACATTCAGCTAATTGCAGCGATAAAGGGCTTAGCAAAGGGATCACTATATATTAGCAGTGCTTTGTGTATAGATACTAGTCCAGGTCCTCAGGATCTCTTACAGCTGTCAGAAAGCCAGTGAATGAAAATGGCTATGATGTTAAGTACAGGGTCATATTTCTACTGCAGTGCTACACAGATAATAAATAGAAGTGGAGCTCATCAGCAATTCAGAGTACTTTCACAAGGAGTTTAATTTTTTTCTGGCTTAAAATTAAAGGAAGCAACAGTACCCGAGGTAAATGCATTCACTGCATCCATGCCACTTTTGTCAGAACTCTATCCATCTTCTGTAAAAAAAATAAATAAAAAGTTGCTCAGATTTTATAGCTGGGCCAAACAGTCAAATGGATGTCAAAAGTGCAAGATGAAAACCCCATATCTTCATTTTCTAAAACTAAGATCAATGACCTTACATTCCCCTCAGTGGAGGCTAGTGACTGAAAAGGTTTTGGAGGGCTGGGCTTTTTAAATTGCAAGACAGAGCTCTGTAAATCGCTGTGTACAGAGGTAAGACCCATTAGATGAGGATATTATAGAAGAAAATGCACGCTGAAACATTTTAGTGCTCTTAAAAACATCTCTGGGTGAAGTAGCCTGCCTTTTTAGAGTTCAGTTTTGTTGGGTCAGGGTTACTTTACCTTAATACAATTCTACAGATATCTGAATAAATTTGGAGAGTGTCACTGACAAAAACTTGAGGAAATTAGCTATTGAAGACATCTGTCCTTCAGTATTCTCGTACATGAATTGTACATCGTAACATTCAAAAATCATACAGGCAAAAGCACAGACAATTCATCAGCATCCATAGATCAGACTTATGCAGCCATAAGACAAATTGCATTGTAAGGAAGTATGACTCTTGCTTTGTCTTAACCAAAAGAAAAAAAAAACTTTTATTCTATTGCTACTGCTTTCTGCACCTACATGTCTAACCCCTCAGCCGAATAGAAGAAGTTCAGGCCTATTGTCTGGGGACTGCTGAAAGGCATTCTGTGTAGGCTATCACTAAGTGAAGTGGAAGTAGACGAGGCCGGTGAAGTGAAAGAAGGTACACCATGAAAGTAAATTACAACATTTCATCACAAAAGAACTCCTGAAAGGCACTGGAGTTCACAAAGAGAGAGACTGTGGTGATGATGTCATCCGGAGACAAATCCTGGAGCTGCTTCACAGATAGTGAATAATGGATAAACTCCTCGGACTCTATGACAGCACCCATGGAGAGTTTATGGGAACATGTGGATATTTTATGAGTCATAGTGGTAAGCCATACTGTAAATTTAAATAAAACTCATTTGGATGTATACACTCAAACAAAAACTTTATATGACTTAACTATCCGGAATTTAGCAAAGCATAGATTCTGATTTTTTGTAGGTTTTCCATGTAAGGCTGTATACACACCTAAGTTTATTTGTGCTTTAGAACGTAAATGCTGGGAAAAAATAATCAGAAAATTATGTTTTATTTCTCTGATTTCGCGCTACTACTGCTCCCTCTCTTCATTCACTCTCCAGTTTTTCATTTATCTTTTATTTTTTATTCATCGTTGTGTTTAGAGTTAGGTGATGTGGGCACTTGAAGAAGTTTCACCTGTCATCCAAGAGACTCCTTCAGTTCTATTTAACCATCAACTTGATAACGACCCACATAAGTAAATACCTGGGATTCCCTGCCAGTCAGTTAGATCTGAAGAAACCTCTTAGATGAGACATCCTCAAGTACTTTCAACCAAGTCCATTTGCCCTTGATTTAACTCTCCTTGATTAATCACCAACAATTTGGCTTAAGTAATTCTTTCAGCAAAAATTCCAATTCTTTAGTTCCTTTTTCTTGGATGTTAGAATTGCTGCTGTTGACTGTTTCAGAGAATAGTAATGAACATTTTTGAGCAGAATATTTTTAGATTTTGGACAGTTAGTTGGATAAACAAAGACAGTCGGTGGTTTGTGACTGGTGGGGCTTTTTATTTTATTTTATGAGAGGAAATTTTCACAATTTTTTAACAGTGAGATTAATTATATCATGTTCTAAAGCACAATATGACACATAATAAAACTGTAATTAGCTTTAATCTACATGGAGCAGACTAGGAGTAAAAGACAAGGTTCAATTAGCAGAGATGGGTGCTTTTTTTCTTCTTCAGAACAGTAGCAACACTGTATTTGAAACAAACCCCCAAATGGCTATCTCTTAAAACATGCCATATAATGTAAGCATCCTTCTCTCTTACCTGCACTCTCCTTAAAAGTATTTTATGTATCTCAAACATGAAAACAAATCAGTGGAAAACTTGGCATTGCAATGGATGTTGGATCCTGAGAGGAAAATAAGAGGAAACAAATTTAGGAGTTTTAGCAAAGAATAGGCTACATTTTCAGCTCTTTAAATGCCCTTACGTGCCCATGTTCCTGTATTTAGATGCAAAGTGGCTGGGTCAATCTGTCATTAGTGACTGTGTGCTCTGTACACAGTTGTTTATTTTTGTTTTGCTACCATTTCTCCCTTGTGACAGCGCACAGTCCGCATGCATAATGATGTGGAGCAATGATTTTGGCTTTTCATTTACTTCACCTTGTTATTGTGAGAAGTGTGTGTGAGCATATGAGTGTGTGAGCTTGGGTAAAGGAACAATTAAACAGATGTGAGCCTGGAAGAAAAAAAGTAAAGCACAAGAACCGTTCTGGGCGAGAAATCACAGGAACAGACAGACAGACAGACACATACACACATGCAGGACAGAATGGGAAGTAATGGAGTGAGGAGAGAACGCTGCTGTCTGACATGAAAATCAACACAGCGTGACATGACCATTATACACACACATGCGCGCACATACACACAGATCAATAGACACCTGCTTAGACCCCAAGCAAATTATTTGGACAAACACACAAATGTCTGCACCATAAGCATGTACATACACAAAGTCACTGTTGATAAAGCATTCTCTTTAATTCAATACAAAAAGAGCAGAAAGATGATATGCAGCCCGTGGTTTTGATAAAACTGTGAATATATATATGTATATATATGTTTCAATCTTTTGACATGTACAGCTTCATGTGGAGACAAACATATAACATATACATGACACCAGGGCTGGAATTTCAGAATTTCAGACGCAAGGACACTAGGCCTTTGGTGTTGTCAATTATTTGATGACACAAAAAATTGTCGGTTCACAAAAAGTGACATTGACGAGCACTTCGACTCTATGTAAAGCAAGGGTGTCACTTTGTGATGAAAAGTGGTGGGGACATAGGGGCTCAGATTAGAGGTGTGAAGAGACACTTCGCTTGCGAGACATCACGATACGCGATATTAGGTTCACAAGAATTAGACGAAAAGATCCTTAAGCAGTGTTTTAAAAGAAATCCTCAATGCCGAGATATATGAACGGGGGTCTGAGGGGATGTCCCCCAGGAAATTTTGATCTTTACACACTTAATTTCCTGCATTCTGGTTTCAGCACCAATTTATGGTGGAAATGTTTTTACTTATGTAAAAGGAAACACAAAATTCAGGTGAAATTTCAAAGTATATAATGCAGTGCAGCTCTCTGTGCATTCTGTGTTGCTTTCAGATTTCAGGTTTCTCCTGTAGATCAACTTCTCTCATTCTTTTGTCATGTTCAAATGGAGAGAACGGAAAACTTGGCCTAAAAGAAACTGTATCAAGAAGTTACTGATTGGTGCATGCTCGTTTTAGGGTCCTTTTATAATCAGCAGCTTGTTTTTTTTTTTAGCTCAAGTTACTGTTTTTGGACAAAGCATTAAACATTAGTTTATTCTATATTTTCATTGCAGTGCATATTTTCTTTGCAAATAAACCTTTCAAAAGGCATTTTCATTTGTTGTTTAACTGCAAGCTATATTTCAGAATGGTTTTTTTTTAACAAATTATGCTTTAAAGAAGTAATGGGGACAAAATCTGCCATTTCAAAAAGTGGTGGGGACATGTCCCCAGCGTGATGTAAAGTTAAAAAGGTTTAACAAAAGTCACCCGCTGTAGTTAAATAGCCATCTAGCCAAACCCAAACCCAAACCCTGCTTATCTCCCCTCTTTTCTTCTGTCTTACAGCTTCAGCTGCAAAACCTTGACAAACACCTGAACTGATACTGATGATCTTGAGGAGGAGGATGTGGGCTGGTGCAAAATCAAAGTGGGCCGACAACGCACCTCTATCTGTTTTTGTATAATGGGCCCACGAGCTCAAGCGGCCCACAGAGTGCTCACGATCGCCATTCCGACTCTGGTTTCTTGTCTTCCTCGCTCCTTGTCAAACATTCTTACCTCAGCTCAGTCGACCTTCTCTTCTCAGAAGTTCACTCAGTCACAGCTTTGCAGCACTGGCATATCAGGATGAGTTCGATTAAGATTCCTGGTTAGCCGGTGCTAGATTTGGGTCAAACTACTGTCTTAAATAGCTCAGTTTTCCAGCTGCTCATACGAGGCTCTAAATCAAACCACTGGTTATTTGCGCAGCGTTTCACTTGGAAAATGTCCCTTTAGTTTTAGCTTGCTGTCAGCAGTGTGTGGATTTATGTTTCAACTTCACCATTAAACAAAGTAAATGTGAAGTTTATTTTTTCCCATGTCATGTAATCCGAGTGTGTGTGTGTATCTCTCAACCAATCTACTTGACCTTTTAAGATGGGGTTTAGGAACCTTCCAAAGGTATCCAAAGAGAACCAATAAGACAAATGTGGCATTACATGTGCATCACAAAAACACACACATTGAGCCTGGGGAGAGTCAACAACCCTTCCTGTCCATGTCTCTCTGTCATCTCTATGTTCATATTGGTCTCCCTTTGTTTTTGATGCATCGCTCTCTTCTCATCTGTTCCTGCAGCACTGCTTCTGTGTGCCTGATCCTTATAAAATTTCCCAGAAGCAATAATTGGGGGATATTTTTGTTCAGATTTGATGTATCATCTATGTTTTCATGAGGTTTCAGTTCTGTGCACACTAGTACACAACATCAGTACTTAATGGGATAGTTTGCTTGGTTACTGGGCTTCATTATAATAGAGTTTTTTAAATGTCTCATTCTCTCAGTCATTATATCATTCTTGATGTAGCTTGCTTACTGAGGACAAAATTAACTCTGGTTAGCTATAAAGAACAGACAACCAGACAGAAAGGCGCTATACAAGTACAGACCATTTAACATTCTTGCCAAGAATTAGATGAGGAGATTGATACCACTCCGTCTGCAAGTCTGCAAGCTAAATTTGAAGCTACAGCAAGCAGCTAATTTGTTTTGCTAAGCATAAAGAGTAAAGAGTGGCAAAACAGCTAGTCTGACTCGATCCAAAGGTAACAAAATCCATCTATATCTCAAACTCTAAATCTCAGGTTATACTGTGATTATTTATTCTGTAAAGCTGAAGTGCAAAAGGACAATTTGTGGCTTTACAGGGTGTCATGTGCTGGATTATATCTTTGCCGGACACAGTGACTTCCTAGAATCCTGTCATCACTGTGAGGCTGTAGTGGTGTACTCCAGGATATTGGTCTCTTTCCAGAAAGCAAATAAGCATATTTAAAGTTGAAACTAATCTGTCAAACAAAGCCCTTGGTTTCAAATTTATTTGGAAGAAAAAACAAAAGTGAACTGTAAAATACCATAATTGTTGATTCTAAACATCCATCACAGTTTAAGTAGACTGACTTCCTGATTCAACGTTGATCTACCGTACTTGCTGTAGTTTTGCACATACAGAGCTTTACTGTGCAATGAGGGATTATTTGTGAAATTTCAGGTCTGCTCATGACTCAGCCCATCAAATAAAGTCTGTCCATTTTCTGCAGTTTAACCAGGTCCAGATTGTTAATATGACCAAGACGCTGTGTTAGAATAACTTCAGTGACTAAAACTACAAAAATCCTAATAAACTGGGATTACCCTGTAGGGAAATATTATGACAGCATTTCTAAACCTCAAGAGTTTGAGCAACCTGAAGTCTAATACTTCCGAAAGTATTTCACCTTGTATTTTAACACTTCCTCTTCCAGTGTTGGGCAAGTTACTCAGAAATTGTAATATATTTACTTATTACTCCTTAAAAAAGTAATATTATTACTTTACTTGTTACTGGGTGATAAAAGTAACTAGTTACGTTAGTATTACTTGACATTAATGACAGAAATGTCCAACGTTGGACAGGTTTGTTCCTTGAGAGAGAAAGAGGGAGTGAGCCAGGAGGTGCTGCACAAATATATGCCCCTCAGTACAGCTCCTTAATCAAAAATTATTTTAAATACGTCTAGTAAAAATTTGGAAAATCAATATGGCGGTCCGCGTTGATATTTATCCAAATTATAGGCTGATTATGGGAAATACTGCTTTCCCTACCACCCCCATTCACCCCCAAACAAAGCAGTCTCTCCTGACTTTTTAACTAACATCATATCCATAATAGCAGCAAGGAGTGTGGTTTTTACAAAGCATACAGCCTAAGCCTAACGTTTCTTAAAAAAAAAAAATAATGTAAGTAAATCTCTACTTTTTAACAGCGGTATTATTGCACATGTAGCCTGTTTATACCAGCAGTATGCAGTAGTTACAAAACGTTACATTTACGCCACTCTCTCCGACGAGTCCAAGCATCAGTGATGGAAGCTGCTGGAGTTTCTTTCTGTTTCACGTTGCTGTGCCGCTTCTGCAGATGCTTCAATAAATCAGATGTAGAATTGTTCGCGGTTGAAAGCTTTTTTCTGGTCGCACAGAGTTTACACACATTTTACGTCAAGGATGGTGCATTCAGTAACGAGTAACGCAGCGTTACTTGCCTTAGTAACAAGTAATAACATTACCGTGTTAGAATGCATGCCTTCTGACGTTTAAAATTAGTTACACTACTTAGTTACTGGGAAAAGTAATATTATTACAGTAACGCGTGTTAAAATATGTCCTTCCACACTGTTTCTGTCAGGTCTCCTGACTCTCTCTCTCTCTCTCTCTCTTTCTCTCTCTCTCTCTCTCTCTATGTCAGCCATAGTAGGCCAGTTAACAGTAATTATGAGGTTTCTTGTTAATTAGCAAGGAGCACCCAGCTGTTTCAGCCCCACAAAAGACAAAAGGCCTCACGCATACACATGTACACACACACACACACACACACACACAGACATAGACACATGCACACACCTGGGGAGTCTTGGTAAAATGTCAGGGCTGTTCAGATTGTAATTACAGGGAGATTTGCTGCCTCTTTCCCAAAGCCGAGATAAACCGCCTGACTGACACACACATACTCACAAACACACTCACAAGTAACCGCTCAAACACACACTCAACTTTGACAGAAAATCAATACTAAACCCTGTCTTTGGCTCGCACACCATATTAGCAGTGACGTGGTAACAAGTAGCGTAAATAAGATATTTATTGCAATAATCTGTGGGGTGTTTTTTGAGTCTCATCTAAGTATCTAATTTTTACAAAAATACTGTAGTTTCATATTAAAGAATCAAAAAGCATAATGAAGACATCAAATTGGTGTCAGAAATGTGTTTTCTGCTTCCATGATATGCATTCAAGCCACTACATATTCCTTAATGTGGGATAAGAACATGACCTGTTTGCTTTCACACTCTCAGTTTATTGTTATAATGTTAAAGAGACTATATATGTAAGTTTTTCAATGAACTTCATCAAATTTTCATTGCCTTATTGTCAATGGGCTCAAAACTCACTTAGAAATGAAGCACACGCCTGTTTTCTCTGTTGCATCAGCCACTATTCTGCTTTTAATGTGGGGACAGCGGGTTGGATTCAGCCCTGTATGCAGACTCTCAGACTACAGCGACAACCGACAAAACACAGGCTCCACGTAAGGATACAAAACAACAATAAAGTTTTATGTGCTGAAGCCCATCAGACCAAACAGGTTCAGATGATGTCGAGTAAGAACAAAGTGAACATTAGTAAAGTTGGAGAAACACAGAGAAAGTCATGTTAGCTCGCAGGCTAACGCCGAGCAGTTGCTAATGTTATCCGGTGCAAAGTTATATCTCTTACCACATTACTTCACCAACTAACGCGACCCATGTTACTATCCTGTGTACCACTATTGATTTAGCCTGCAAGAAAGGATGTAACGGCAAAAAGCAAATGTGGAGCGATTTGTTTACCAAAGTTAGCCTACAGTGATGCAGCCAGGAGCAGCCAGCTAACGCTGCAGTAGCTCGGACCTGCCGCTGTTTGCTTCGTAACGTTCAGTTTAGGTTTATTGTGGTTTTACCAATACTCAGGCAAACAGCTTCTCCACCTCTCGGTTACAGTAACTAACGTGACCCATATAATATACAATTCTGCAACTTCACAGGGACAACAACCCAGAGGAAAACCCATGCACTAACACTACAGTAAAGTTACTTACCGCTGTCTTATTATTATAAAGTGTGACATAATCTCGTTATAATATTCAGTCCAGCTCACTACCCGTTTTGTTATCATCCAATACATTTAGCTATGCTGAGCCTCTGGTGAAAGATACACAGATCTAGCTAACGATGTAGCACGTCGGCTAAATGCAGTAAATGTAACGTTATCATGTAACGAGCATGGATTAATTCAACCTGCAGCTGATAAAACTATTACTGTAACGTTACAGTAGGGGTTTACCTGAGTTTCCAGTATATTGTGTGAAGCTGTCTCCCTGTCCGTCTATAGCCACTGTCACTCTGCCTTTTTTTCATGAGTATTGTGCCGATATGCGGCTTGCTGAATGAAGTAACGTTACGGAGTCGGTGTTGATCTGCCTCTGAGACGGGAATGTTGAAGTGACAGAGCCTGAACATGTCTGAGTGAAAAGCCACAGCCTGTATGCTGGTGTTCCTGCGTTTATTGCAGGATTTCTGTATGAAAGTGGTTGTGTTTCGGATTATGCTCACTCATGAGTTCAACGAGCACCTGGTTGCAATCTTAGAACCGCATCGCTAGTGGCCGCTGGAAACTCCATAATGCCCCTTTAACATTAAGCATTAATTAAGAATTATTCTTACTAGTCTGCTGTGTGCTGTAACACAATTATGAAGACAAAACATTGTTTAAGATAAGAGTGTCTGCTAAACAAAAGACACTCGGATACATGTTTCCACCTACTTAACTCTCTTAAGACCCCCCCTGGTTCTCACCAATCATCATTAAATCATTGTGTCTTATAGCAAATGCTTAGAGCGTCTGGGAGTGCAACAGCTGCATGTCTTGTCCCTAAGAGCCTTCCAAAATGTACACAGCAGTGCCTGATTGACGGCACTTTGCAATTACAGAGGGCCTATGGATTTGACGAGCATGATGTGGTAAAAAAACTCCACCCACACAATATGGTTCAGATAATTGGCATAAACAGGTTTTTTTATGGAAGATTTATGCATGTATCAGCTTACAGTAATCAGAGTATTGCCTTAATCTCAATATTGGCAACAGTCGCATTATTGCGTGAATTAAATTAATTCCCCCTCCAATGATAATCAGTAGCACGTTACAAACAAATATATTCAATATTCACTCCCATTGACAGTTTGGAGTCAATATTGAACAAAAATTGAACAGCCATATCACTTTAGCAGGAGGTCTGTGTCTTAATGTGTGTGGGGGTGGATGCACATTATGTGTTGGTGTTCCAGGCGGACTGTCTGCCGTTTTCTACATGTGTGTGTGAGTGTCTGAGTGTGTCTTGTCTATCTGTGTGTGTGTGTGTGTGTGTGTGTTAAATGTGATCTTGGCAGGGTCCTGAGAGCCTGCTGAGCTGTGAAGAGGAGGTGCGATTATAATTTCAGTATCCCACCGTTTCCACCACAGTTACATCGGTACTTAGTACCTGCTACACCTATTTCCCCCGGTGCTCTTACTCATAACTCTTCTCTTCAATGGGACAGACAGCAATATCAGGGGTCAATTTACTTCCATCTTGACCAAATTAAAGTCGGGACAACTACAGCAATCAGCAAGCACACAGGAAGCACTATTCCTTCAATCAAACTTTGACTCAAATCGAGAGTTGCATTCATCTCACTTCTACATTTGTTATTGCTATCATCAATATTATTAGTGGTAGAAGTAGTAGTGATTTTCCGTCCTACGTCATGGGGCTTTTTTAGGATTGAAGAAGATGAATAGAGGTTTTTGTACATGTTGAGAAGGTGGAAGCCTTTGGCTTTCAGACGGACTTCGGTTTTCAGAATTTTGGAAAAATGGGCAAATTAAGCAAGAATACCATTCATTTCAAAGGGGATTTCTGGACTGTTCAAAGTTATCTAGGGGTTTAATACAATGCCTTTCGCTACCAAAAAATAAAAGATAAGATCAAGTAAGTTCAAACAAAGTCCTTATAGGCAAGTCATGCTACTCATCTTGGCAATACTTCCGGGCAGCTATTTCGGACTAAAAAGAACAGGCTCGCTATCTGAATGAATGGGGAGAGAGCCAAAACTGCACTTTTACTGGTCACCGGGACATTAAAACTACATGAATAGAATCAGCAGTAAAATCTTCTAAAAATTGTTGAAAGAGAGAAAGCCTTTGAGAGCCTTTGGACTTTGCCCCACAATAAGGTTCAAAAAGCGTTTTTCCCGAGCGGTTAATCTTCTACTACGCATGCGTCACTACTACCAGTGGAAGTAAAACAGAGCCTTATGACAGTGGAACCACACGATTGGCTGAAATATGTTTCCCACTTTGGCTGTTAAAAGCAGATGATTGGCTTTCTAGCGGGTGGGGCGGGATAACTGCCATCTTTGCTGTTACAGGCTTTCCCTATAGAGTTGTATTGAGGATGTGATTGAGTGGCGTATCTCCTCTATAAAACGACTGGAAAAAATTATATTGTGATGCTTTGAGGATGGGGATAAGCCTATACAGACAGAATGAGAGTCATAAAAAGTCTACTCTTGTGTCCCTTCATTCAGAAAGACTAAAAGTAAGAGAGCATGACTGACTTTTCATAATGATCCGGACAAACTAACTATAATGACACTGCCTGCATGTAAAAGCATCATGAAAGCAAGTGAGACATTTTAGCCAAGCCTCAATGCAATCCTAGACAGTAGACACTTGTTTCATGCTCAGCACATCATTTATAATAAGCCAGCAGGCTCAGCTTGACAACTGCAGTATGTTCAGACACAGCAACAAGTGGTGGAGTGGACGGATGGATGGACATGCGTACCTGTGCCTCGTCCACTGAGACTGTGATTGTCAGTCGCAAACCTAAATGAGTTTTGGTTCATAAGCCATTAAATTGAATCCTTTGTGTTTCTGTGTTGTGTTAACTACCCAGCATAAATATGAAAATGTCATGTTTGCCAGCTGATTCTCAGAAGTCTGCAGTTCACACAGAGGTAGTCCACAGCTCAAGCTCAGTTGATACTACATCACGGTGGATTTAGTTACGTGACTGCACATCAGCAAACAGCATAAAAAAAACAAACATGTTCAATGTAAAACTGAAGCTGTGACAGCTCGTTCTCAATATTGTGCAAGGCCTGCAAGATGCCATTTCCAAGGCTGAGCTCACACACTGCTGAAGTACTTCACGTTAACTCACATTATGTCATCATCAGCATTGTTGTTGACATCGCTGTCATTCAGTTTTTTTCGCTCAGCATTGTGTGTCTTGCTCAAAGACCCTTAAGCAGGCAGGGTCCTTGCTAACATGGGCATGTGAACTTCAATTTCTCCATGCTCCTTTTGTGTTTTTAATAATTAAAATTCTATTAAAATTGTTTCTTTCTCTTTCAATTGCCACAATGACAGTTGCAACTTCTAAATGTGGGCATTATACACATTTTACTTATTTATTTACTTATAATTAAATTCTTCATGTGGTTTGTCTCGTGATTTATTTACCTCAATATTTAGTTGAAATTTTTATGAAACTAAACTTTTCTATGGAAAAGCTCCTTTCTCATAGCTGATGCCTCCCTCAATGAAGTTGAGTATGAAAAGTATGGTGAAACAATTACTTGAAATACTTATCTTGTATGTCTTCTAAATGTCCTTTGACAAATCAAGGTTAAAAATGAGAGTAAACAGTGCTAAGATGGGTGAAAAGACTTAAACTGATGCAGAGTTGACTCTTTTCTCTTGGACAGCTCAGCAAGATTTTCTGTTACCTCATTAACACCATGGAGAATCAGGCAAGATATCCAAACTACTGTTTTTTTATGTTACCATTATATGCAGAAACTAAAACACCAACACTATAAGTTTTGTTAGGAATCTAAGACTTACATTTCTTGCCTATGTTATGTTGTTATGTTATCTCTTGTGCTCTCTTGTTCTGTAAATATACTGTACTCCACAAAAGGCATAAGAGAGAAATAAAGCTGCCCAGCAGCTATGTTTATGCTAGTTGTTTGGTTTTTTGGTAAAACGTTGCTAACAAGCACAAGTAATTAGTCCACTGTATTGTTTTGCACTTTGCTTCCAGTAATGTTATTATAAATGTCATGGCACGTTACATTTCATAGTTTTGAGATGAGACATTACACAAGGAATATGATACCATGTCTTTACAGTACCTTTTTTTAAAGATGTATTAACATGTTCAAACATGTATAAAACTGCTAATGGTAGGGATGATATGAGATGTACAATATGATATATGAACATCAACATCTTATCTGCATGAATGACAGAAGTAATATAAGACAGATGACTTTGGTTTGACCTGTAAAACTTGGTGAGATCCTTCCCTCATTATGTGGGACAACAGGTGTCCTGTATTATTAATTGTACTTGAAAAACAAAGTAAATGGCTGAACTGGGTTAATGGCTTTACCAGAGCAACATGAGTGCTTAAATGTGCAGTTGTTTAAGTTAAATACTGCATGCATACGTAATAGGGCCTCAAATTAATATTTAAACCTTGGTGGCAGGGGTTTTCTGAATGTGCCCAGCCTGTTAAATTTACAGCCAAAGTGGCTTTAAGAATCAGGACAAACTGATCAGAGAGATGTTGGCTTGTTTCCCATCTGCAGACAAATTTTGTCACATTTGACTTTTAGTTAATGTTGCCTTCAAACACTTTATGTTGGGAGGGATGCATAAAAAACAGCCCATATAACCTAGGCTAATAAATAATTTAAAAAAGGCCAAGGAAATATCATTAGACTGTAAGAGAAGTTCTCCAGGTCCAGCAACCTGAAAACTGAACGGCACAAACTTTATACGTCGGATAGAAATCTGAGCAACGATGCTTTGTGGACCGAGGCTTCTTCTCCTTCTACTTTTGTGAAGTACAAGAAAAATCCTCTTGTGAAAACTGAGCCTAATCAGTTGTGTGAAATTGAGAGACATTTCTTTTGAACTCGGTGACCTTCATGACATATGTGGAGTCCAGCGTTCCTTGTGGTCGAATGGATTTTAATCTTGTTTATTTCTGTTCTATAAAAGGTGCAATTCTGATCCAGTCACTCAATTCCTTTTATCTTTCTATCCCTTTTATCCTTTTAGCGTTCTGTTTCTTTTGATCTCAGAAACTCATTTCAGCTCAATCTCTACTAGGCATTTGGACATTGACTAGTACCTAAAATAGCCTTTTCCTTCCTTTGTTTGTTTGAGGACATACAGTATATTACCTCCAGAAGACTGCAGCAACAAGGTGAAAACATCACTTGGCAAAGTGAGATTCACTATGACACCGTATTACATGTGGCATTGGGCATTTCTTGATCTGTTTTCAAAGTTAATACTGAACTGTCAACTGGATATCTGTTGTAAAATACTTTTTCAGGAAAATTGGAGAGAGAAGGACGATGTCTCGACCAAAAATATGGTTATGGGTTTCTATTAGCAATGAAATGGAGATTAAATTGTTTGCCGTGTGTTTCAAGCCAAAGAGGCACTTAGCAACTGTTGTATTTTTTGTAAAAAACACGTAAAACCTAAAGGAATATTGGCACACAAACACAACAGGAACAAAGTGTATCACAGGAAGCTTGCCAAAGAATAAAGACATCTTTTAGCTTAATGAGTATCTATACCATTTGCTGTGCCTGTGGTATTCACATGAACTTATCAGAAAGCAAATCCAAACAAATCATGAAGATACACACAAGTACAGGTTTGTTACCGGTGATCAATTTCATCAGCTAAAGACACTCATCAAACCCAAGTGCAACACCACAAGTGGGATGAAAGAAGACTGACAGACAGCCCCAAAGTAGTGAACATTATATCAGGTGTGTAGGCTGTGTTATTGCCAAGTGGGTTTACACATAGAAGGAATTTGCTTTGGTATATTGGTGCATAACAATAAACACAGGTAGTAACTAAAAGAAAGATAAAGCAAGTATTGCAGGTCAAGAATCATAAATATAAAATTGACAGTAAGATATAAAAAGTGAATAAGTAATATGAACAATATGGCTGTTATTTAAATAACAGTTTGTGATGAGGTGTGCAAAATATTCACAAGGGATTTATAATTGCAAAAAATTACATTATGTGTTTAGTGTACTGTAGGGGGGTTGGGTGGGTATGAGAGTCAGTGTCAATGGGGGTCTCGGGCCTTGTTAGTGAGGCCAGCTGCAGACAGACAGAAAGGTGGTGCAAATTTTTGGTCCTGATGGACTGCAGCCTCCTGCTGGAGGAGAGTGTCTGAAACCCCTTTGTGTCCGGGTGGGAGAGGTCAGCCTCAATCTTTCCTGCTCGACTCAGAGGCCTGGAGGCATACAGGTCCTGGAAGGATGGTCGATCGCAACCAATCACCTTCTCTGCACAGAGATTGATACACTGCAGTCTGCCCTTATCCTTGGCAGTGGCAGCAGCGTACCAGATGGTGATGGAACAGGTGAGGATTGACTCAATGATGGTGATGTGGCAGTGCACCATCATTGTCTTTGGTAGGTTGAACCTCCTCAGCTGCCTGCAGGAGGTACACCCTCTGCTGGGCTTCTTAGTTGTTAAGCTTACACTTGAGGTCCTGATAGATGGTAGAGTCACAATGGCTGATGGCACTGGGTGTGGCAGGGGTCTTTCTGAAATCCAAAAACATCTCCACTGTCTTAAGAGTATTGAGCTCCAGGTTGTTCTTGCTGCACCAGGTCACCAGATGGTCAGTCTCCCACCAGTGGGCAGACTCATCCGCACCAGAGCTGAGCCCAATATGGGTCGTGTCATCTGCAAACTTCAGGTGCTTGACGGACTAGTGACTGTAGGTACAGCTGTTCACAGCCTTTGTACAGGGAGAAGAGTAGACAGGAAAGAATGTAGCATTGAGGGAACCCGGTGCTGATGTCAGAGACATGTTTAACCAGCTTCAAGTGCTGCCTTCTGTCAGGCAGGAAGTCTGTGATCCACCTGTGGGTGGAGTAAGGCACACTTAGCTTGGAGAGCTTGTCCTGCAGCAGAGCTGGGATGACAGTAATGAAGGCAGACACAACTGCAGGCTGAACAGATACTCTCTAAAAAAAGATTGACTGAGTACAGTTATGATGTTTTGACATTAAATCTACATTAGTCAATACTCAACATGTGACCAGGAAGGTCTATAGACACTTCAACCCAGGTGTGAATCCCAGATGGAACCCTACCAACAATTACATCACCAGTAAACATCAGCTCAAATATTTGCAAGAAAAACCTCTGATGTGTCAATTACATACAGTATATCAAATAATAGGGCGCAATAAAATAGGATTATATAGAGTTAAATCCAGCTTTTGTCTCCACTTCTCTCATCTGCGCCACTGGAAATCCAAGATGGACAATAAAACAGCTAGGTGACAAATATCTTCCAGAGAGACTAACACACTTTAGCAAGGGGAGATGACAGAATGGAAGTATGCATGTTGTGGTGTCAGGTTTGGTTGTGGTCATGTGGTTAAGCATCTGCTCTCTGTCTGACCCAGTGACCCTGATCGAGAGAGGTAGGGAGACAGAGAGAGCGGGGTAGGGTTGGGGTGTTGGAGAACCAGACGGCCAGTGTCAAAGATCAAAACCTTTACTGTTGTCCACTGCAACACCATGCTGAGCTTTTGTCTGCGTGCTGGACAAAGGCCGCTTGCCGTCACCTCTGGGATGTACTCAAACTTCATTCCCCTGCACATCAGACAAAAATGTTTAAATGCCAACCACTTAAAAATGGCTAAAAATGTAAAGTTTAACTAGGCAGTTTGTACTGTGTGTGTCCATTTATAGAGCCCAAATTGGTGCCTATTAGTTATTTTTATATGCGTGTGTGTATACGCACACATACATTAGCTGGCAACTGTAGCTCTCTTGATTACCATTGCTGCCTGCCCTGCAGAAGTGTCCTCCTTTTTGAAGGCATGCTGGTGGCCACCCAAGCATGAATGCTTTTGAAAACGGCAATTTTAGTGAAGACTTGCACTAAATACTGGTGTAAAAATAGGACTTTTGAATGCTCAGTGCAATCATTTGACTGCGGTCTTGTACTATAAAAGATCAGTCCCCTTCACTTTTACTTGTTCTGTAAAAAGATGCCCCATAGTAAACCAGTAACTGTTGTTTGGGGATCCATAGTTCACCAATGTTATAACTGACATGAAAATAAGTGGATAATGGAAAATTGAGGAGGAGAGGAGAAGAGGAGAAGAGGAGAGGAGAGGAGAGGAGAGATGTTAGGTAAGCAGGTGACAGCAGTAGCCTCCAGCTGTGAACTGAGTGCACCCAGAAACAGCCTGACAGGGCCTGCTGGGGAAATGAGTCTTCTCTGGGAATGAAGCAGACAAGCACACACACGCACGTGCGCACACACACATTCAAAAAGGCACCCTGTGCATGGAAAGAAACACACGTAGATAGACAGAATGAACAACAGTACAAAAAGGCTCCCAAAGGCGCAAGACTCAGACAGGAAATACATCACCACTCAGGAAGGAAACGCATCACCTGCTGAGCTCTGAGACTCCCAGCCAATAAGACTGCAGGACAGTGAGGCTACGTACGCATGCAAGCACAACTGAATGATATGATAATGATAATAATCCAAATACTTACTTTCTTGCAAAGATTGTGACATGCTGTGACATGCCGTGATAAAAGAAGACATTGTATTTAAGAACAGAGGACAGGGGAATTAATTTAATGGTATAATAAGACAATAGACTATCCTCACGAGCATAGCGGTACGAGGTGATGAGCTAGTGAGATTATGTGTGTGTGTTTAGATTGTGAGGTGTCTGTGATGTTTGCTGACAGCCATGTTTCTGTGGGTTTGGGGCACAAGGGCATACCTGTCATCACACACCCGGTCCATTCACATAAACACAAACAAGACACCCGTTGCTACTTTGTGTCGTTCTCTCCCCTGCAATACCCTGTTGTGCCAAAATATTATTTTTGTTTTTATATCTGGGAAAACAAAACGAACATGTTTTGTTATATGATGATTATTAAATGCCCCCTTTAGGATTAATTAAACCAATTTTATCACTTCAAAGATTTTCAACACATGAAGTTTAATTCGTAATTGACAGTAATTAAAATTGTTGGAAAAGTTGGAGTTTTCCATTTGACAGCAAAGAATGCACTTGGGTTCACAGAGGGTTCGTTTGTCCAGCAAACTGACTAATCAAATAACCTTCACGCGTGTGTGTCTGCGAGTCTTGTGTATCTGTGTGTTGTGCAGGTGTTTGTGTCTTCAGAGACCCAACTATTCTTCGCCACCACTTAATACGTATTCAAATAATTGGCCTTTTCCACAAACATAAGAATAATTAAAGGGAAGATCGAATAATGAAAAATATCTACTGTAGATGTAATAAGTCCCTTAAGGCTCTGTGTTAATGTGTAGCTAATGCATGAAGATTGAGATTGTTTTCACACCTACCACTGACACAAATCTTGTCTAACATTTATATTTGTTATATATGCCTACATGTTTTTATGAATCTTTTAAGCTACACTTGCATATTACTACTGATGGATCACATACATTAAACAAAAAGTGATATTAGAAGATAAACTGGTTTATGTATTTTAATTGCCTCTAAAAAATTTAGTTGGCAAATCTCTTTTCTTTGTGTGTCTATGTGCATTCGTAAGTGATGCACTATAGCAACAGCTGAAATGATTTTAATGTTCACATGGTCACCATAGCAACAATCTTGTTGCAAAAATCTGATATCCATAACATCATCAGCTAGACTAGACCTCTGAGTAAGATAAGATATAACAAGCACAGCAAGGGACCACAAGGAATAACAGTAGTATCTGTAAACTTGTCTAACAGATAAAGAAACAGAAATCGTTGAATTGTGCGATGATGGATCTAAAATTAAAGTTGAGTTAATGATGAGTTAAATTACAAAGACGATTGAGACATCATATTTGAAACATTTTCAGTGTCGATAGCACATCATTAGAAATGTAACGCTTTATATCACATTCATGAAGATTATCACTGCTGGTGGATCATTTGAACATTATTACCTACAACAGTGTTCATACATCTGTGGCTAGGCATGCAGTGCATCCATTGATTAGGTTATCATTAGCCAACTTGAGGTGAAGCTATGCTAAATGAAATTACTGATGAATTCGATTGAATGAATTTTCAGGCCTTTTGTAAGCTGTAAAATGTGGTATTCCTAACCCTCTGTGAAGATAATGTCTCGTTATACACAAATAATTTGCCACCCATTAAAATAACTTCTTACAACCCTTAAACTGTCAAAAAATAGTGGTATAATTACTGAGGCTAATGATTTTTTGTAATTTTAGCTATTTCTTGGCTTCAGGATGAGTAAACAACAACGAATGATGTTTGCTTTATGCGACTTTTTTTTCTTTTAGTGAAGAAACTTGCAGCCAAATTGCTAAAATAGGTTAGATTCAAAGGCAAAGTGACTGACACCAAATTTATGATAAGTCTTCTGCATTTTTTTGTGTAATTTAAATTCTGTTCTGGTGTGGTGTTGGTCTTGTAGAAATTTCATCTCAGCTTCTGTCTGTAGTATTTTCCCCAGAGGGTAGCAAACTGTCATTAAGGGCATCAGTATCCTCAAGGACAGCGTGACAGGGACAGACTCTGGCTGTAACTAGGGATCAAACCTTTGACCGACATTGCTGTTTATGTGTCCATCCATCTATATAGGAGGATTATTTTCCCTATACTCCAAGCTTCCATCTTAGATTAAATACCTCCTCTTATAGTGGCCATGTTTTCTGTTTCTTTACATAGATCAGAACACCTCACTCTGTCTCTCTCTCTCTCTCTCTCTCACACACACACACACACACAAACACCAACACCAACAGGGAGCACCAGCTGGATATGGGACTGTCTGTCTTTGTTAATTTCTCATCTGCCTTGCTCGTAAAGCATCAGAGAGAGTCTATCTGCATGTGTGTGTGTGTTTCCTGTCCATGCATACCCTTAAGGTAACACATGCTCTTGGTGTGCCCAATATATTTTTGTGTATTTTTTACAATTATAATTTGTGTGTGTGTGTGTGTGTGTGTATGTGTGCGTGCGAGAATGCTTGCCTGGTCAACATGTTCATGTCATGTCTATTTCTAATCATCTTTCATATAATGAAGAGGCTATGGAAGACTGACAGATTGTCTGCGCGCGTGTGTGTGTATGTGTGTGTCTGCCTGCATGAGAGACAGGAGAGACATACAAAAAGCCTGCGTGCTTTGGAAACCTCATATTGCCTAAAAGTCACCTTCTGAGTAATTGAGAAACTGTTGATTTTCCCAATTTGATGGACCTTTAATCAGAACTTTGTTTCATATTTTGAGCGCTTCATATTAATTTAAGCAATGAATTTGATTTGTGTGCATGTGTGTGTGGACGCGTATTTGTGCATTTATTTTGGACGAGATACACATAATGTCGTTTCAGTCACAAATTACATTAGAGACACGTTAAAAATACACTTCTAGAATTCCATCATTTCTTTACAGTAAGTCCATTGCTGTGCTATACTTGCTGATGGCTCCTGCAGGAAGCCACCATGTCTTTGCATTCAATTATGATGAATTATGATTGTAAGTATTACACTCATGACACCAGTCTGTAAATACACATTTGCACAAGACCTTAGAGGAAGAGAGCAATTGTATATAAAAAGCTGTTATGGATCCACAGGGCCCTGGAACAGCTGGAACAGCTAACTGGAGTGCAGTGTCTCTTTCTTCCAATTTGCATGGCAAAATTATCACTTCTTTCAATTTAACAGCCTGTTCCATATGTGCAAGCTGACGTTTCTAAAATCATAGCAGGCAAACACAAATCTGAAATACAATAGAGTGGATTTGGCTCTCTAGCAATTTAAAAACGCACCACTTGGATGGCAATCTGCGTGCAGGAATTAAATGTGCACCCTGTATGTTGGCTACGAGAGAAAACACACATGAGGGATTAACAGAGATGTACCCAGTGAGTACCTACCTATTACAATCAACACTTTTACAAGCAACAAATTTACTAAGGATGGGGCTGGAGCGAGCAGAAGGGAGAGGGGAGAGGGGAAGAGGACAAGTAAGACTAATGGAGGATAGAAAAGGGAAGGAAAAAAGAGGAAGGAAGGAAGGAAGGAAGGAAGAGAGAGATGGCAGGTGCGGTACGTGAGGAAGATGGTGATTACAAATTTGCCATGGGTGAATGTTGGTATGAGAAAGCAGGAGAAAAGAAGAATGGGAGATTAGGGGTGGAGGAAGACAGATGGCGAGAAAAAATTATAGAGTATGGAGCAGCCAAATATCAAGAATATTAATACATACAACAAAGCACATACTTGCTCACTACTCAACAGGGGAGTTCTCAGTACAGCTTCTGTAGTAACACCAAAGCACAAGGATTTTCAAGGCAAATAGTGAGAAAAGGGGAGCACAAATTTAGTAGAAAAAGGCTTTGAGTGAGAACTGAAAGTGCAATGCCCTCTAATGTTGAAAAATATCAAAGGCTTGAGATTCATTAAAAAAAAGATACGCACCCTCACACTTGCTCTTATGCTTAGGGGCAACCATTATCCCAATAATTACATTCATAGGCAACCAAGCTTTGGGGGTAAGTGAATGCACCCTGGATTAGCATCAGACAAAACAATCATATTGAAAATATCCAGAAAACGTTCACTGCTGACACATTTTGCATATACTGCATGTTCAAGATATGTTCATATTGACTATATCTGCAAAATGTTCACTGTCAATGTTGGTTCAATCTTAGGTTCCAATCTCTGCTAATCTCATTTGAGATCAGGTTACATTTATGAAACTAAAGTAACCTGGTTAAGGTCAAAGAAAGATTTTGCTCTTTGGTAAATATTTAAAATGTCAAAACTAGCTTCATGTATGACCTGGAATGTGGTCTCTAGTATCATTTCCTTGTTCTACGGTATGTCATGCTAAAATGACACCGAAGCAAAGGAGTTAAGGGGGTTAAATAGGAAATGCAGGACAGGATTAGGTGAATGAAAGTCAAGAGGGGCAGTACAAAGTGAATAAAATAAGTATGTATATGCACAAAAATACACAGACACAAGAGTGGTGAGTAAGGTGGAGATAAAAGAATAGAAAAGGATGAGAGGACAGAGGTGAGAGGCTGTTAATATCAAAGCCCAGGGATGTGAACTGGCTTATGTTATGTTGGTACTACACACTTATCCACCCTCCATACACACACACACACACACACACACACACACACACACACACACACAGTTTTACTCACACCCCATCCCTCACTTTCCCAATCTTACCCCCACCCACCCCCCTTCTCTCTCTCTCCCTCAGTAAGTTAAAAGTATTTATATGATCAAGAGGCTGACTCTGCGACAGACACATCTCCCTCCCTGAGAAACCAGCCATAAGCCACAGGATTAAATGTGTGTTAGAGAGTCTGTGTTGCGCTAATGTTCAGTGTGAGTCTGCTCGTCTGCCTCAGTGTGTGTATGAAGTATACTAATAGTCCAAAAGCACGTCTGTGTATGTGTGAATTCGGCAGAGAAAAACAAAGAGATGTTACGCCCTTATGTTTTGTCAGTGCTTGCATAATTTTTCTTGCCTCCAAGCTCACCCATAAGCCTTATCATTAATTGTACATGGAGTAATATTGATAAGACAATTGACAGCAGAGAATGATTTCCAAAATACAAAAATCAGTTACTAATACAGGTAAATGGAGTGGCACATTAATGAACAGCATCAATCAATGATTTATAATCAGCATCAGAGTTGTAGACCGCGCCAATCAATCACTGATATCCAGTGATGGGTTATAAAACCTGGTTGGAGGACCATTTCACTGCGCCTGACAGGCTGTCCAATTTAACAGTGATGACCAGCAACAAATTACTAGATGCTACAAGGGGATGACTGATGTATTTCAATTTAGTCGTGTTGCAAGAACAAAGCACTACATTTCCATGCCTCATCAATATAAATTCAATTAGCTATTTTTAACTCTCTGGGTTAATTACTTGGTCACATGCTGAAGACTAGCCTTCAGTAGAACCAGTTACACTCCATGACCCCACCGATGACCAGAACTAGATTACCCGGCTGTCTAATTGATAATCACTGCTAGATGATTGATCAGTGTTAGTCCTTTGATTGAGTGTTGATGAAATCCATGCTGTCAGTGAAACTGTGATAAGGTTAATCTTAGAGATGGTGTTGAAAGGAAGCTCAAACATGGATTTGTTGCAAAGGTGCAGGTTGCGGGGTTGGACGCAGCTCTCGTTTTGATTCTGACAGGCTGAATGTAGCCCAGAATACATTAAGGTCTGGGAGACGAAAATGTGTGTGGGTTTTCTTCTTCTGTGCATGTGCACATGTGCCACTTAGTATGTTTGGTGAGTAAATTAAGCCTCTGGAGCCACAGGACAAATCTGACAGACGGGGGGAAGAGAGGGAGCCGAGAGGAGAGGCGAGAACACGGATGTGAGAGTGCTGAGCAGAGGAGAGGAAAGCAGAGGGGCAGGGGACAGGAGAGGGGAAGAGAGGAGAGGTGGAGTTAAGCTGAGCGGAGCAGCAGGGAGGAGGAGAGGAGAAAAGATGAAACAGAGAAGAGGGGAATTTAAGGGAGAAAGAAGAACAGAGGACAAGTACAGAAGTTTTCAGCATCTGTCTGTCATAGTGGGAAACTTGAGGTGCATTCGTTGACATAAAAGTTCTACATTATCCTTTTTAAATTACTTCCTCACAAGAAATATATTGTGAGACAGACATATAGAAAAGGAGAAACATTTAAATAATAACTTGTGAGGTACAGAGAAAAGATCCAAAGCAAACTGGAGTGTCCAGGATTGTCTTCGTTGTATCGCACATAGACTTTGTGGAATTAAAACCCTGTATCATGACAAAAGATGTTCCTACTTTGGAAATGGCACTGTATCTTTGTGTCAAATGTGTCGAACAAGTTGAGAAATCAACGCTTCTGTCTACTGGCTACAGCAGCGTATGAATCCATTATCGCCTATTTCATTACTTTACCTTCTAGATTGGTTTTTAGAATAGGATTGCAGGCCCATACTATGATTGGTTACCTGCCAATGGCCGGTAGAGTAGACTAATTCACCAGCCACAGCCAAAATGTAACAGCATTTGGCTGGTGGCTGGTTTTAATTTCCCAGCCTCTTTTTAAAGCCTTAGTCCCCAAAATGTCAGCATGGATCAAGGGGACATTTAATTACACATTTATTTACCTTTTTATCCAGCCTTTACACTTAAGGGAAAAAAAGGGTGTTTTGCTTGCTTGCTTTGCCAACTTCTATATCCTACCTTTGACATTTTATTAATCTTAGCGGTAATATGCATTTAACTAAAACTATTCTTCAGCCAGCCTCGACTGGACTACATTTATACCATAAGGAGTTTTAAATTATCTGATGCTATGGGGTCTCTCAAAGGCTAGACAGCCGTAAGGAGATCAGTGCCAGGATCTGTGCTCCAAAGGGTTTAAAATTAGATCTTTTGTGCCTGAGGAAATCCCACCGTTCATGACTTTGTTTGGCCAGCACAAGTCACAATCTCTCATCTGCCCATCAGAGTGAACCATAAATAAAATGTTCCATATAGGCTACAGAAATGCCAGGGATTCCTGTTTTTTTAAGAGTTAAGCTACAATCCTGCAGTCAGTGATGGTGCAAAGTGTCTTGACGTCCCCAGTGTCGATTTGTTTAATCGATAAATCTCAGCCTACGTATGATCTCCCTACAGTGGAGGATCATGCAGACTTTGCAATGACATTGACAAATGTTTCCTTTGCCTTGTTGCACAATTTTCTCCACATTTCTGCTCACCAAATCGTAATCCACATTGTTTATACGTTCACTGACAAAATCAACCTGGTTTCGTGTTATCAGAACCTCAGACATTGGCATAGGCCTATGTTTAGTTTGAAAACTTAGTCCTGCTTGTGTCTCTAAACTTTTCTAGGGTAATATTTCTCTCTTTTTCTGTCACTCAACTCTCTCTTCCCTCTCTCCCCTCTTCAACCCCTCCCCATCTCTCCCTTCTTCTCTTCATCCCTATCCATCTTCTGCCTCCTCTCCTCTGTCCTCCTCTCTCTTCCTCTTCTGAAGATACATTGATGAACGGCCAGTCAGTTTGTATCCAGTGGAAGCCTCACCTGATGCAGCAATGGGTGTGTTTGCATGATTGTATATATCTCTGTGTGTGTGTGTGTGCTTTCACTCAAATGTGTGTGTTCATACAGCATTTCAGAGAGTAGAGAGAGCGAGAGAGAGAAACTAAAAATGGAAAGCAGAGGAAGACCAGGTTACAGACAGACAAAGAAAGTGGGAGAGAGTGTGCTATACTGTGAATATTTTAACATTTTATTTCACTTAAGAAAGAAGGAGGAGGGAAAGAAAGAGTGACAGGGAAGAGGGGGGTAAGAAAGTGTGCGAGAGAGAAAGGACGAGACGCCACCATTATATGACATCTTTTTACTGATATAAAGTAGAAAATAAATACATGGGCATGGTGGTAGAAATTTGGGAATAAAATGCTGTGTAAGGCTTGGGCCTCATCACTATAAACAACTCACGTTCATACACACACACACTCTCTCACACACACACACACACTCACACACACACACACACACTGAGATAAACACACTGAGACAAACACACTACCTCACACACTTTGGTATAAGCAGCTCACGTTCGCTGCCACGGCCCAAGAGCTACCGCAAGAATATTTATTGGCTACCAGCTCAATGGCTGTATTGAAGAGAAGGATGGAGAGAGAGAGAGAGAGCAAACTGAAGCAAGCATAAAATGAGGAAAGAGGGAAAGAGGCTTTTGCCGGTCCCATCCCTCTCTCCTTCTTTCCCTTCATCCTCCCTGTAAGCCAATTTCTATTTCTCCGCTTTCCTCCGCAACACTCCATACATCCAAGCACGCACGCACTTCGCGCGCCCACACGCACGGCTCCCAGCTCACTCACACACATGCAGACACCTCACAGACATACACACGCGCACGCAGACACCCCCAACCCACACACACACACACACACACACACACACACACACACAAACACACTCCCCCACAAACACACACAGAAGAAGCAGCATCTTTTTTAGTACTGCAGTAGGAAAAAAAAAAAAACTCAGCACCCAATTTCACTGTGTGCGCGTGAGTGAGGGCGTTTATGTCACTGCGTGTGAGTGCGCTTGTGTATGTGTGTGCGCGTGTCGCATCCCCTTAGCCTACCTTGCGCGCGCGAGGAGAGCGAGCAGAGAACGAGACTCCACAGAAAACAGCGCATCACCGTCATTCCTCCGTCCGTCATCCTCTCATTCACCCCTCTCATCCTCCTCTTCGTCGTCCCCCTCTTCATCCTCCTCTTTGCCGACGAGGGGTGCGCGAGACAGCGTTCCGTGCCGTTATTAGTAATATTATTAGCATCAATACATCTTCCGCGAGCCGAGCGCGAGCCCTCTAAGCTCTCACCGGGCCGCATGCTGCTTCACATCCAGAAGGAGGGAGAGAGAGAGGGGGGAGAGGGAGAGAGAGAAAGAGAGGGTGAGAGAGAGAGAGAGAGAGAGAGAGAGAGAGAGAGACGCGTGCGTTTTCTTTGCCTCCTCCTTCTAACATAGACTAGGTAAATCCTTCATATCCGAAAAATGACTTAAGTCAACATCCACAGAGAGAAAAGCAAGACAGAGGGGGGATGAAGCGATGGGCACACAGGTTGTCTCCCTGTCTTTAAATCCACTCTCCACTGAGCGATGCTTGTCGTCGTCGTCAATACCTCTCTATTCCGTCCCGTTCCCTTGCAAAAGAGTGATAGAGAGGGAGGGAGAGCTTCATATCCACACTTCCTCCGGGCTGCATCCCCTCTTCTTTCTGAAATATCCCTCTTTCTATGAAGGATCTTTGGCTTTCCCCCCTCCTTGTAAGCCTCTCCTCCCGTGTCGTGTACAGTATGTGTCTCCTCTCCGTTTCTGGCGTGTCTCTTAAAAAAATCAGTTTCTTTTCCCCATGATGTCTCAAAAATGAACAGGTAGCCTATATCTGTTCTTTATGTTTTTTTCTGTCCGGATAACCCTCCTCTCCTCCGTCTCTTGACTCGTGCGTCTGTCAAACCTTTTTCTTCTTTTCCTCTTCTTCTCCTCCTTTCCTCTCAAAAACAACAACGGCGAGGAAAACGTAGCATCTTTAGCTCTCCTGAAAGAAGAAAAATAAATCACTCTCTCATCAGTCTCTCACTCATTTGACTTCTTTTCACATAAGCATCACCATCAGTTCCTTTTCATTTTCTTACCAAACAGCTAAAGCGGATCGATTGCTCGTTATGTTAAGTCCTCTTTTAGTTTTCTCTGAAGTCCGGCGAAGAAAAAGATAACATGACAATCCGTCTTTTTGTCAGAAACCAGAGGAGACATGTATTATCCTCTCTGCTTGGAATACTTAGGTCTTTTCTCACGGTGTGGCAGCTGGTGCGTCTCTTCCTACTCCCCGCCGGTACAGAGATGATGCCTTCAAGTGCTCCTCGTAAGCTCCCGCTTCTGTTCACGTGCTTTTGGTCCGAAATAACAGCATAAAATGGACTCTCTGTTAAAACTATTATCTATTTTGAATATCAGGCAATTCATACTCAGAATATTCTCTTTGTGGGACAGTGGCTTCCAATGGCAATGAGATGCCAGGCGCATGCCAAAACTTTTGCCTACCTAAGAATGTCCAACTTTTTATCAAAACAAAGAGGAAAGTCAAACAAAAGCACAAAATCTATTTGAAAGCCAAATTCAAACCAAAAAGAAATCATATTAGAAGAACGCTGCCCTTTAACAGTGGAACATGATGGGTTGAGCTTTGCCCAATGGTCACATGGACCAAACAGTAATGGCTTGCAGGTCATCACTCATTGCTCCTCTTGTCCTTTCAAATTAAATCAATACAAGGCAGAATTTGGTGGCACATGATTGACACAGACACTTAATTATCTATTGGTCCAGTTAGTGACACCATTGACTTCTTGATGGCATCTAATTGATTTTTTATTTTATATTTTTTATTTCTTATGTTCATTTAGTAGCAATATGATCCATAGGGACAGTTCATAGGGAAAATGTGTAAAGGTATTACATCAACTAAGAATGATTACCATATTAATAATAATTATGAGACTCCAAATAATAAAATACATTGAAATCTGTTTTTCATAGCAGTAATTATACTATCAATGGTTAAAACAGCTCCTATGTTCTCGCTGTCCCCTAAATGTCAAATCTTAGCATTTCTTGGATTGTAGCATTTTCCTAGTTGTATTTGTAGCATCGGTAGGTTGTTGCGATCAGTCAAAATACAATCTCTTCCAAAATATGCAGCAATAAGGGAAGCTATAAAGAAGCCTATTTTCTGTCACCTTTCACTCAAAATATTATCACATATTATAGGTTTATTGAAAGTAAAATCTTAACAGCATTGTAATTGGACATGTTTCCTTTTCTTTTGTCAGTTGCACGCACAATCACATCTTTAGTGTTCTCAAAAATACTGAGGCAAAGAATTAAATTGCCTATAGATTTTCATTTTAAGAAGAGAACATGATAAATTAGCTATCAAGTCAATAACAACAAAAAGCCAGTGTGCCTGCTTTGAACTGAATATGCAGCACAAGTATAAAAGATTCGCTCAAACAGCCTGGGAAATGCATACACACATCATAACACCCAGGTGTGTTTCATCAGCTTGAGTTTGCCAGCTGACATTTTGATAGTTTAAACCAAGCAGAGTATAAAACTTGAGGATTTTTTTGTCAAAACAGCAACAAAGTGGTATTAATTGTCATAATATAAACAAACATATTACAGCTTCAGCAAGTAGAGATATAAAATGGGCATGCTGAGGTCAATGCTTTCGCAGTAAATGGTGGAATTTGAGATTTTCACTACTGAATTAACACTGGGTTTGGGTTTCTATTTCCCACATACGTCCATTTTTTATTTACCCTCGGAGGAAACCGTCGCTTCAGAACCCATCTCCGACCATCCGTTTCTCGCTACATGGCATGTGGTTTTCCTTCAAGGTTATGAATGTGCCGTGTTCAGACTCAGAGATGATGATGAGTCCTTGATCTTGAGGCCATCTGAGTTAAGTGAGCTGGGAGCTAGTGAATATAGGTTTTGGATAATGCAACCTAGCTTTTTCTAGAAATGGTGTTCTTTAAATGACTTGCACTTACAACTGAGGAAGTTCATTTTAGGGTAACACATTACTGACAAACACTGGACACAGCTGAACATGAGCAAAAACTATTAAAATCAACCTAAATTCGTAGTTACATTTGAGCATTTCTATGCAAATTTGTGAACTTTTTTGACATTCATATGTTTAATTTGTTCCTTATCTTTAATTTTTACAAGATCTTGTTATATTGTTTATCTGATAATCAAATGTTATTAGATCCAATTAACTTAATTCCAAGCTGAGACGTGCACACACACAACAGACCAACTACACAGACACTTATATAAATAATGAAATAATTGAAAAACAAATATGTACTGTTGTCACAAAAACAAATATACTTTGGCAGACAAACCCAAACCTAAATTTAAAAAAGGAAAAAGAATCATCATATTCAATATCGCCTTTGATAGAAATACGAAGTTAAATGTCAGGAGGCTTTCAGAAGGAGCCTCGTCACTAAACAGCCCTGAGGGAAATATACAAACCGCATTTGGGAAACCAGTCGTTGTTGTTGGTCAATTTCATTCCTGTATCATAATCAAAGTACTAGATTAGCAACAGTCCGTCGGATTTCCTGAGAGTGCATTCTCTGATTGCAGCTTCTGTGTAATCTACAGCGTTTCTGTGTGTGTATGTGTTGAAGTGTCATGGGGGCAATGTACGTGTGTTTGTCTAAAATCAAGTAAGGGAATTTCTGTTAGGTAGAGGAATATCCTCACAGGTGTAAGCTATATAAATGCACCTGTGTGAGGCTGTGTGTGTGTGTGTGTGTGTGTGTGTGTGTGTGTGTGTGTGAAATCTGCTCCCACACGTTCCCTTAAAGCACTCTTCTGCCATCTACAGGCGCATTCTCTCTCCCTTTGTCTTCCTCCCTCTTTCTCCCAATCACAAACCTGTTGTTAATCATTCTGGCATCATCTAAATATTCATTGCACGACTTCGGAGTGTGCATGCTGTACATACTGTCAGAATGCATGTACCTAATGGCATTTGTGTCTCAAATCCTCTGTGTGCAGATTTGTGGGTCCTACACTGGCTGTACGTCTTTCGTGTTGCTTTCAGAAATCAATAAGCCATGTGCAAGGTTGGTGTCCTGAGAGACAGACAGGAAGCGAAAGAACAAGAGAGGAGAGAGGAGGGAAGAGGGGAAGCGAAAAGGGAGAGGATGGAGGGAGGGGTGTGAAGAGGAAAGCAGCAGGAGGAAGAAGAAGAATGTAGGATAAAAAAAGAGAGGGACCCAAGAGAGAAAGAAAGCAGCAAAGAGGAGTAAGACGGCAATAAAACAAGAGGATTGAAGCAAAATGAGTATGAGAGGAGAGAGAGAAAAAGAGAAAGAATAAGTTTGTATGTAAGGTATGTAAGGGGAGGAGATGAGGGTACTAAAGTGGGAGAAAAGAGAAAAAGAACGACGACAGAAGGATGGAGACAGAAAAGAGGTTGAAGGGAAAATGGGAGGTACAAGATGTAAAACATTCAGGCTAGAAAATTGTACATAGGGAGTGAAGGGAAGGGAGGGGGGCAGAGGAGGGGGATGGGACAAGTATCTGTGCCTAAAAATTTAAATTGAAATGTATGTGTGAGAGGGAGAAAGAGAGAGGAGAGAGAGGGGAGGAGAAGGCGAGAGGCGAGAGGGAGAGAAGGAATGAGATGGTCGAGCTGGAGAGAGCTGCATGAGTAGCCACTCTTCTGAGTGGTTCACCCCAAAAAGTAGACATACAGAACAGGCAGCTGTAATGTATTCCAGCGTGTCCTAGAAACCCAGGAAACTAAGGTTCACATTGCATACTTTACTTATTCCACTGTATATTAAGCCTTATCCAGAGCAGCTTACATATTGCAAGCAGGTAGAGGCGTCAGCGTCTTGTTCAAAGTAATGTTGTTGACAGAACTGAACCTGTCAACTTGCCCTTGTTTATCCCTGACGGCTCCCTACAGAGTGGTACCACTGGTTCAAACGAGGTTACATATATGATTGTTAGATTTCCAAAAACCTATTTATTTGTGTCCATTACTGTGCAATTGTTCTGATCGCAGCAGTTTGTTTGTTTATGATTTGAGATGACACACCCCGTCTCTTTGGATCTTGAAGCCAACAGCTGACATGTGCCTAAATAAATCGGCAATTTCTTCTCCATATGCAGTCCTTATTGTTGTAATTGTGGAATGACGCAATGGAACACGGCAAACATTTTAACAACCCATTTACACAGATTATGTTTTATATTGTGTTTGTCATGTCTGTGAGTCCCCCTCAAAGAAGAGCACACAGTGCATCAGGCAAAGCTTAAAGGGAATAAATTAGTACTACAAGGAAGAGCAGCACTGTCCTCATGTTTCTATAAACAGGTGCTGGTCATATAATTAGAATATCATCAAAAAGTGAAACTTGTATAATGTATACATTCATTCCACACAGACTGATATATTTCAAGTGTTCATTCCTTTTAATTTTGATGTTTATAACTGACAACTAATGAAAACCACAAAATCAGTATCTCAGAAAATTAGAATATTGTGAAAAGGTTCAATATTGATGACACCTGCCACACTCTAATTAGCTAATTAATACAAAACACCTGCAAAGGCCTTTAAATGGTCTCTCACTCTAGTTCTGTATGCTACACAATCATGGGGAAGACTGCTGACTTGACAGCTGTCCAAAAGACGACCATTGCACAAGGAGGGCAAGACACAAAAGGTCATGGGTAAAGATGCTGGCTGTTCACAGAGCTCTGTGTCCAAGCACATTAATAGAGAGGCGAAGGGAAGGAAAAGATGTGGTAGAAAAAAGTGTACAAGCAATAGGGATAACTGCACCCTGGAGAGGATTGTGAAACAAAACCCATTCAAAAATGTGGGGGAGATTCACAAAGAGTGGACTACAGCTGGAGTCAGTGCTTCAAGAACCACCACGCACAGACGTATGCAAGACGTGGGTTTCAGCTGTCACATTCCTTGTGTCAAGCCACTCTTGAACAAGACACAGCGTCAGAAGCGTCTTGCCTGGGCTAAAGACAAAAAGGACTGGACTGCCGCTGAGTGGTCCAAAGTTATGTTCTCTGATGAAAGTAAATTTTGCATTTCCTTTGGAATCAAGGTCCCAGAGTCTGGAGGAAGAGAGGAGAGGCACAGAATCCACGTTGCTTGAAGTTCAGTGTAAAGTTTTCCACAGTCAGTGATGAGATAAGGTCAGGCAAACTCGCCTGACCTTGAAGAGGAAGATGCGATACGCCAGACCCAACAGACTCCATGCCACGCCGTATTGCTGCAGTAATTCAGGCAAAAGGAGCCCCAACTAAGTATTGAGTGCTGTACATGCTCATACTTTTCATGTTCAAACTTTTCAGTTGGCCAACATTTCTAAAAAAACCTTTTTTGTATTGGTCTTATGTAATATTCAAATTTTCGGAGATACTGAATTTGGGATTTTCATTAGTTGCCAGTTTTAATCATCAAAATTAAATGAAATTAACATTTGAAATATATCAGTCTGTGTGTAATGAATGAATATAATATCCAACAACTGTACAACAACAACAACCTTCTATTTGAAAAAGCAAACAGAGACATTGCCAGCATGAATTGGTGGACATTTTAGTACTAATACTAGAAGGTCAGGTGATTCTATAATTATTAATTGCTGGTTCACAATTTGAGATTGACAGACTTTATGTATAGCCTACCTTACCTTGTGCACTAAACCAGTGAAACTTCGAGTGAAGGCCGGGGTATGCTAAATGAACTAGTATGATGGGCAAAGTATGAAGGCAGTATATGAAAGCAAAATTGTTTATAACTGTTCCAAATGGCTATACTTGAATGTGGGGTGAAAAGCCTGCAGGTGAGATGCTGTAATCGTACAAATGGGGATAAAAGCGACAGAAGTGAAGAATGGGGCATAAAAGGGCATAAGGAAAGGTTCATATCCTGCCTACCCTCTATCCTTCAGACACTGGCAATTGCTGTGTTAAGCGTGTGTGAATCATGGATTGTTAGTTTCAGAAACTTACAGTAATTGTCACATGCAGCCCCCAATTCCGTCATCGTTAAGGTGTGGGGTTCTACTATGTGACAAGCTTTTCTGTTAAACCGTTCTGACTCCTTAAGAGTGAACACCCATTCAACAATGACTTGTCTGAAACCATGATCCATTTTCAGGAAGTTAATTGTCCTCTTCACACCAGAATATTACACACACTGGAAGAACACACTGAAACTACATAAGGTCAAAATGCAGTGTGCTTGCAAGTTTGCGTCAAAAAACATGCATTAGTGCTTTAGTTTAGGCAGATCTCTCTATGCCTCTTCTCTATTAGTCCACCTACCCAGCTGACAATAACACTGTAAAACAACCTGTGAGATAAAGACACTCTTGTAGTTGCTTTACACAGATTTCACATACTGCTGAATGCTAAAATCCCATTCTCCACAGTAACAGGTTCCATGATTTGTCGCAAGTCCCAAGCATATTTGATACGAAGGAGACTCTCTACATATGCAGTAGCTATGCTTAAGAACAGCGAGGCTGCAGCATCCTAACAGCAGGGTGGCAACAAGACCCTGTCAGATATGTGTATTCTGACTATTTGACTTGAGCCCTTCTGGGACTGGTATAAAGCGGCCACGTCTGTATATGAACGGGCGACTTAACGGCAACTGTGGAAAACAAGAATCCCATTTTTTAAGAGGTTTTGTGAAGAGCAGCATCCAAGCAAAACAAAAAGAACGGATTTATTTATTTTTTGTCAGTGAAGCATGGTCCCTCAATGGGATATCTACTAATGAGGTAATTGACTAACGAGATATCCAATCAGGAGCCACAGTGCCGGAGGGCGGGAAGGTGGCTGCTGTCGACACAATCGAGTGATTCCCATTTTGCAGACACACACACAGGCATTTATGCCCACACACTATACCACAGAGAGAATATTTGTTCATCACCAGCTGCCTGTGTACAAGCTATGTTGCTTGTGGGGTGTGTATGGAGAGAAACAGATTGTATATGGCTGCGTGAATGTGTGTGTCTGTCTGTGTGAAAGGGGGCAATGTACAACAAGAGGCAGCATCATTGCGTTTACAACAAGGTGCCAGTAGCTACTGCAAGCAGACACACCCACACACACTCACCCACACCAGGTTTTGGCTCTGATTAGTTTCACACATGGCAGACAACATCAGGAGAGTTACCCTCGGTTATTGTGAGGATAGATACAGATGCCATCTGATTGAAAAGAGAAAGAGGGGAGGAATGGCATTACTGTCGGTGTCCTGCAGAAACCCCGTATGTCAGCCACTGGTGATATGGGGTTTCTCTAACTCCCTGACAACACATTGTATATTGTGTTCATGTTGAGTTGAAGGCTACCATAGTATTTTATGAGCTGAGTAAATCCCATGACCGCTGCACTGATGAAAAGTTCACTATGGTGATTTCACCGCTGTCAGACCTCCCAGAAGTAATGCAGAACTCTTGTGTTTCAAAGCTTTTCTGAAACTGAGTACAACTGACGCCTGCTACTGTCCACAGATGTATTTTAGACATTTATAATTCAATTGAAGGGCTAGTTTGGTAAGGACTCAAGCATTTTCACTACATGACAGACATTGTAATTTATTAATTACAAAAATACAGACAATGGTAAAACTGGAGATCAGAGATGCTCATAAGTCTCTGTGCTGAGTCCAAGTCAAGTCTCAAGTCTCTGAGCTGAGTCCAAGTCAAGTCTCAAGTCTCTGAGTTACAGTCCAAGTCAAGTCTCAAGTCTTTGAGCTAGAGTTCAAGTCAAGTTCCAAGTCACTCGTGGTTATAAAGAATGCTGTATCACCTGCTGCGTTCAAACCAGGCTGCTTATAAAACTGCATAGCTATAAGGAATTCTGTAACTGCAACCTGTTTTTCACTTACAGAGCACAACCATGTAATGTGTAATGCAATTAATGACAGTTTATAAAATCGAGCCAGTGTAACGTTAACAAAAAAAAACTGTAACGTTACATGATTACCAATAAACCTGTAACCTGTTTTTCACTTACAGAGCACAACCATGTACAATGCGTCTACAACTAATCACGGCTTATTAACTAGGCTACTGTAAGACTCGAACCAGTTTAACGTTATAACTAAATAAAACTGTAACGTTACACGATCAACAATAATAACTGATTCTCACATACAGTTATTCACTGCCTTTACCCACATTGGTGTTGTGTTCAAATGGCCTTTATAGTTCTGAAGTATTTCAGAGGAGAATTTTTTGTCATCGGTGACACAGAAAACAAGAATTTTGTAGTATTACAGTTCAGGCAAGTCTGGGAGCAATCCTGGTGGTATTATTGCACATCGAAGCAAGATATTGATGTGGCGCCAGGTTTTTAAGAGGTGAAACGGACGTGGCCCCCAGCAACCACTTCCCATTACTTTCAGATGATGGTGATTTGGATGCAATCTACTGCACTCCACTGCACCATGTATGTGTGAGCATGTGTGGTCATAGGTGTTTTGTGTGTAATCTCTAATAAAGCAGTGATGGACTGTGCTGTGCAGCCATTTTGAGTGAGATGGACTGAATCTAACTATTGTACTGCCTGCTCTGATACTCTCTCGCTCACTCTGTCTTTACCAGCCACCCCCTACCCCTGCCTCATTCCCTTCATTCCTCTTTTTTTCAGTCTCACACACTGCCTGCAGGAAAAGAGGAATTTTCTAAAACGGTAATTTATCTATATCTCATTCCCTCTTTTCACCACCTCTTTCCTCTATACACAGTCAGAGCAGGACACAAACACGCCCTCAATCACACACACAGAGGCAGGGCGTTTTTGGGTTGTAAATCCAGCACCAACAGAGAAGCTGTCACCAGCCACACCTGATAAATAAGAGTTCTTGTGAGTGTGTACATGTGCGAGTATGTGGTATATGTGTGGCTGTGTGTGTTTGGGATGGAGGAAGGTCAAATTTATGGCTTTCAGTTAATGAAGTGAACAATGAGGTCACACTTAGAAAATCATCAAAGGAGAGAGAGAGGGGGGTGAACACAGTGGAGGACAAGCATGTCCATCCATTACGCCAAGTCAAAAAGCAAAAAGAGGAGACCTACTGTATGTGCTTATGATTCTGTCATGTCAGAATTAAAGTCAGAACTAAAATTCAGTGTCTAATAGTTAGCGATTATCTTTTCTTTTAATTAATCTGATTAAGGAATAAACTCAACATACACGTGACACGTGAAGAAGAACTAAGCATAGCCTGAGTTGACTCAAAGGTCCAAATCCAGAGCATGAATATTTTAAAGACTACCTGTAGACTGAGGAGATTTACTATATGTGCAAATAGGTTTATTTGCTTTTAGTGTCCTTGAATGTGTCATGCAGCAGTTCTGCAAATCGGACCCTTTCAATGTTCATTCTGCCCTTCCAAAAACTTGTGGCTCCAATCAAATAACAATAGCCCCAACAACAATGACATGTTGACATGACCAGCATTCTAAAGATCAGCAAGACAACAAGTTACCAAGCAACAGCCACGGTGCAGGGTTAGAGCGAGCATGTTGTTGCTGAAAACTGGAAAGCATTTGAACTACAGCTTAAGTGTATATTGTGTGTCACAAGGGATTTGCTGAACAGGTGCAAATTGTCCCAAGTGATGCATTTTAGCTTTTTTGTAACACCTAATAATGACATTTTTCAAAGAGGTGTTGTATTTCTCATGAATAACTTTTTAATAAAATTGTTAAAAGACCATGCATGTTAGATAAGAGAGTGCTGTATTGACTTTTTTTTGTCAGTAATATGGTTAAAGGGGCAATAAGTAGTTTTCAGCGGCCACTAGCGATTGTAACCAAGCATGTGCTTGGGCTTGAACCATAGGTTTGAACTCATGAGCGAGCATAATCCGAAACACAACCGCTTTTTTACAGAGATCCCGCAATAAACGCTGAAACATTGGCATGCCTGCAGCTGCTTTTCTCCAGACATGTTCCGACTCTGTTACTTCAACGTTTCCGGCTCAGAGGCACCGGCTCTGTACCTTTCATACACCGCAGTGAGCTGGCATATTGGCACAATACTCCCGGAAACAAAGACAGTGTGAGTTTATCTTGGAGTCTATGTTGTGCTGGGAGCCGGTCGTTTCATGGTGTTAATGGACTGCATGCGAGCTGGTAGTCAGAGAGAGGCTCGGGAGCGCGCACTGGGCTATATCCCAACCCGATACTGTCACATTAAAAGCAGAATAGTGGCTCTTCCAAGGAACAGAGAAAACAGGTGTGTGCTTCATTTTTAAGTGAGGCTACAGCCCATTGACAAAAAGCAGGATTTAAGCAGGATGGGATATTATCTCAAGTGTTGTTAGACTTGTATAAAGAAGACTATATAAGGTAGTCAAATGCTTGGTAAAAAGACTGTGCTTCTCATAATTAATCTTTTTTTGCATACAAATACATTGAATTTTGCCTCCTTGCAGTGTTACAAATGTTGAGTACATGCCCCCAATATGGTTCTGACTTTCACATACAACTTAACGCAACAAAAACAAATATATTATAATGAGATGTACTGTAAAGAGAATAGAAAATAAAATTTTCCTGAGTTTTCTTGGTCATCTTTTAACAAATGACTTAATGGGATAATAGAGATACATAGACAGCATTGATAAAAATGCAGTATATGCTCAGTGTAACACATATGTGCTCAACTGATGTTTTAAGATCTCACCCTTCAGGGATTACTTTGCCCCCCTGCTCTGCTATGATGTAGGTATAAAAAGAACCGCATGCAGGGACCTAAAGCCGCTTACAATGATGACATGAGGATGTTTTTTGTGTGTGCAAAGATCTTACATTGCGACTCTTATGATTGTCAGCATAAATGCACCCATATGCCAAGTAGTGATAAGGAACCCTGTATAAAACAGCCTAACTGAAGCACTGATGAAGCCTACCAAAAGCTGCTCAAGTTAAGATGTGGTGAGTTTCTTTGTACTTTTGAGAGTGGGTGATTCTGATTACCTTTTAGTTACAATGTTTTCATTGTGATAAGCATGTATGTGAAATTGATGTTTGAAATGTTTTTTTTTTTTTTTAAGTTTTCTATCTGTTATATGTTTAATATTGACATGTGATTGAATTATTACCAAGCCGGCAAAATATAATATAAAATCCAACCCCAATTTTACAGCCTGTCCTTACCAGAAAAGGGTACAGCAAGCCCCTACTGCTGCCACTAAATCAAGTTTTCTTGTGATTTTAGTCCTTGGTGTAAAACCTTGACAATAATTTTTCTTACATTTACTGCTGTTCTGTAAACATAGATCTGTATCTTGTCTTCAACATACTGTACACTCAAAAAGGTGCACTGTTTTGCAGATCCAGATAGTCCAAAAAATCACAAAAAAATGATTTGACAACTGCTGTCACCTATATTTTACATACTTCTTATGGTGTATTCCATTGATTCTACTGTCAGAGAGCACACCATCAAGTGAAGGACAGTATACATTGAAGTGTTGTCCACAAAGTCCTGTTGTATCTGTGTCAGGGACTTATGAGAATTATCTGGAGAGGGAAACAGAATAGATGAAGTGTCAGAGTGGTGGAATGGTCGGGACTGTGATAGACAGAAAAGGAACAGCTAGGTAAAAGAGAAACGAAGTCAGTTGGAGACAAAAAGAGGCAGGTGCTCAGTGTTCAGTGCCGTTGTTGGACAGCAACATTAACCTGCTAATGCCAGAGTACACATAATTGATCTAATTATCTCACAACAGCACACTTCTCACAGTCTGAATGAAACAAATCACATTTAGACGTACAATCATAATCAAATTTAATCAAAGTCTCTCCAGTCATTTGTGAATGAATGTAAGGTGTGCAAAAGTGAGTCTGTGTGTGTATGTGCTATCATGAGTGAGGGAGACAAAGAGGAGAGAACAGTAAGCACAGGTGTAATCATGTAAGTTCCATATTGTAGATTTATATATTTCAAAACTTTGCAGCTTTTCCTGAGGACACTCCTGGGACCCAGGTTGAGGAGCCTTAAGGCATTGTTAATTAATGCACCTTTCTAAACACCACAGAAACACATTTACCTCAGGTCCAGGGTTGAAAAACTGGACAGAAAGCCCCATTTTAAGATAAAGTGTAAAATGTAACAAATAGGACATCAGAGGAGAACCTGTGTACATAAAAATGACTTACTTACTTCAATTCAAAGTATTTTGCAATTGTGGTAACAATGGAGGAGAATGAAAGTCTAAGGTGACAGGGAGTATTATGTTCACATGAGCAGGGTGACCTAGTGGTTTGAGGTACCATCCAATTACTGAAATGTCATGGGTTTGATCACAGTAAAAGCCAGAGTGTCCATCAACAACCATGTATCATGTCAAGTAGTCCTTGAGATAGGCCCTGAATGTCTGTCTGCTCACTTAGTTCAAGTTCATGAAAGGTAGGTGGGACACCCTGTATGTTGATACGTCTGTGAAGATTCTCAGTCATCCAGGTCATAGTTATCCAACGAAGGTTAAATAAAGGGCAACTGAGTAATACAAGCACACTGATCAGTATCCGCGAGTAGAAAAGCATCTTTGTGAGAGAGCATTTCTGCTCTGTATGCACAAATGCGGCCCCATGAGCACGGGGATTGTGACGAGTGTTCGCTCAACTCTCTCTCTCGATCGCAACTTCTCAAAACTTGCTTGCTTGTCAAGATGACTTGTGAGACAGGAGATGAAAAGGACAGTGGTTGATGCTCCTTTGATTGGTCATTTTCAACACCACAGTCTCTGGCCTGTCTCTTACACCTTTTTGACGGCAGAATGATGTCGGAGATAAAAAAGGTCAAGTGAGGAAGAGTCACCTTTACAAAGTAAACGTGCATAACCAAAACATAACAGAGGCTATTTGTGTTGACAGCAGTGGCATATAGGAGCAATGTTGTTTAATTGCTGTGAAAAAATGTAGACTCAGTGCATAAGTTTGTTAAGGTCATTGCTAGCAACTGCCCGTCTTCGACTGTGTCGGTGATCAAACCAAATAGCCAATCAAAAGTCAGGGCTAGTATTCAAAGTGACCAATCAGTGGAGCAGAGACATCAACCACTGTCTTTTCCATACCTGCCTCCAAAGGCTCAAAAGTCAACTTGAGACGCGAGTGTTGAGCAGAAATCCGCCCTTGCAAGAATGCTTTACTGCTCACAGATACAATTCTGTGTACTCCTCAGATGTGAACACGCCTGGTTTTTATGTCAGCGGGTTTTGAAACTTATTAAACGCCATAAAGCTGCCAGTGTTGAATGCGGGCTCTTACATTCATCAAGTATGGCTAAATGTGCAAGAAATAACTGTTTGATGTCTCACTTAGAGAGCCAGAGGGGTTGCTAATCTTAAATACACCTTTGGATACCTGGTCAGCAGAGAGATAATGTGCCACTCAGCAAGAGCCCTGTGAAAATGAAGTGTTTCAGTTTCAGTTAGTATCACTTAGTGAAACCAGAGAAATTACATCTTAGCAACCAGACGCTGTCTCGGGGTCTGAAAATGCAGAGTATAGAGAAAATGATCTGGGTTTGAGATTGCCAACACCATAAAAACAAGAACGACAGTAACAATGTCAATACATTTTGTGCTTTTATGATCCTTAAACTAAATAAATAAATCAGACCCATATGTGACAAAAATATGAAATAAAAGAATAAATTAAAATTAACATTTTTTTACTCAAAATATATATTTATGATTAGTAGACTCATAAAAACAGTATGTTTGGCTGGCTTTTAAAATGTTGTCATACACTGTCAATTACATAAAAAAGAAGGGGGATATAAGGATGCAATCAGACACTTTTGGATGTAGGTTGGGTATGTCCAAGGAGAGAAAATGAATGTTGGGAAGGAGAGAGATGAGAGGGAGTGAGGGATGGAGCAGAGGATTGAAAAGAAAAAGATAGATGGATGAGGTGAGTCTCCTACTGAAAGGTCAGGTGTTCCTGCTGCAGTTAATGTTTTACCTTTTATCTTCCAAGACAGAAGCCAGACAGAGGCATGAAGGCAGAAAACGGATTTTGCCAAGTATCATTCAATATGACCATTATTCCAGTCTTTATTAACCTGGGCATGACTCTGACTATCCAACAGTTGTTGCAGAAAGGAAGGGTGGAAACAGTGAGTCATCTCATTGCTTAAAAACAAACACTTTAAGTGGAGGTACTTTTGATGAGACCAGTTACACACAAGGATAAAGTTGCTGCCATTGCTGCCTTTTTTGCAGATGCCTGCTGATGTAATCTACTGGACATTTTTCTTTTCTTTAACCTATTAGTAATTTAGACCTTAAAATATGTAAAAATAGGGCCCAGGATTAAATTTACCCAAATTACCCTTTAAGGCGGAGAACATCTGTGGGGGATGAAGTCAATTAGTCCCCAAAGATGCTGGAGCCAAACATGCACTTTTCCTCCTCTCCAAATGCTCTGTCTTCTGTGTTTACATGTGTACAAACTGTAGAGGATCTCACTTGTACAGAAGAGATCGTGCTGTTATTTCACGTTGGTTTAAGTGGTACATTTGATGTACTTTAGGTCAGAAACAGGGAGGCAGAGGGGTTTTATAGCCTCTCACAGACTAGTGGGAATGGAGGATGTGTGGAGTGCACCTGCTACAAGAGGAGGTGTTAAAAGTAACAAGTGACAAACAAGGTAACTGCTAATGGTATTTTAGAGCAGGTAGTGTGTGTGCTGGCTGCAAATTTAACTGCTCCAGCTTTAGGAGTTGTTATGTCTCATGCCCACTGTTAACTCAAGACAAAGGTTTGGCTAGTGAGCACTCCTGTTTCTGTCATGTAGCCAGTGCTCTCCATCTGACTTTACTCAGGTGTGAAATCCCAGACCTAAAGCTGAAATCTAGACCTCCTGCATGTTCACACTGCAGAAAAATTACATAACACCTGGTGCCACACTTGTGAAGTTGTTTCACCTCATTTTTGTTGGTGTCTAGGGCCTGGCAGCTGCAGAAGAAGTGTTCAGATATTAAAGTTTAAGTGATAAAATACACCTCTTCTTTGACACGCTACCAACCTCGGTGACTGAAGAAATGTAGAATAAGTAGCCAAACACACTATGTAGATCTCAGAGGAGTCAATAATGCTTACGTAGAGCACAAGATACAAACAAAAGTGTGGTCATGTTATTTAAAAAATCTTGTGCCACAGTACAATCCTTGGTCAAAAAGTACATTTTAATAACACTGAAATGCAATTATTAAGCTTGGTCCCTCTACAACTGTTAATGCTCACTTCATTAGCTTATTATATCCATGTTCCACATGTGAAATCCAGAAACTACTGCAGCTGCATGATATATGTAGGCATGTAAAAACTTAAATATGTTGTTGTACTTAGCCCATAGACTGTATAAACGAAGTGGACGTAGCCACAGTGACGTCACCCACCCCTTTGGTTTGTGGGCTACCATTTTGAACCCTCGAGTTTGGCATTTTGGCCATCACCATCTTGTTTTTTTTGGAACCAGAAGTGAACGTATTTGGATGAGCAGATGGCGCTAGCTACATGACCTTTGCAAGGTCCATCCATAATTCAGGTTAACTGTAATATTAATTGGGATGCTACTGGGATGCTCCTTTTTAGTACAACCAAATGCTGAACAAGACATTTTAGGCAACCAAAACGTTACAGTTAACTTTCATGAACTGAAAACACAGAGAAAGGGTCAAAGGTCTTAGACAAAAACACAGAGAGAAATCAGAAATAAGTTCGCAGCTGGTAAAAGTAAATGTACAGTGCAGTGGATACGATTCGCCTCTAACCTGATTGAAAGGATGCAATGTCCCAGGGGTCAATGCTTGATTCGGGATGCTGATGGAGCAGGTTTTTGTAATTTCCTTATTGTGGTAAAAGGTCATGTGAGACCTTTGATCTTTCAGGTCAAGTGTTTAAATACCTTTTGAGTATGTTGACCTCTCTTGGGTTTCCCGACCAATATGTCGCTGGGATGAATTATTGATAGCTGGAGCCTCATGTCTATTTAAGGTAAGTGGAAGGCAAAGTAGGTCTGTTCAGGTGGGGTAAAGCATTTCGGGAAGGATGTCCACTTTAAGGACACTTCTAGAGTACAAAATTAGAGGGACAGATCAGTGCTAGATATACTAGTGGGACTATAGTTGAATACAGTGGGGATATGGATCTCGTGGTGCACCAATTTTAGGAAGCGGGGATCTAAAAGAAGTAAAAGGATTGCCACTGTCATTGGATTCCTGCTGCTTTTCAAGATGTCATAGAGGATGGGTGCAGATTATTAATAATCTGGCAGAATCACCGCTGTGGCACCAGCTGGCTGTTTTAAAAAAGTACCCTCCCTTCAGAGAAAACCTCTGAAATTGGCACCACTGTCTTACCTGCCAGTACTTGAGGGAGGGCAGGGATTGGTGCACCAGAGACAAAGACACTGGTTTTAATACTCCAGGAAGTTCCACGGCTTAAGCATCGGCTTGGCAGAACGTGTCTGAGCTGATGGGATGTTGGTGGTTTAGACCGCCAACATGCTTGGATGTAACTTGACAGAGAAAAACCCATGACTTCACGTTTTGGGCTTGGCATCTGCTGGTATCATGTACTGTATGTGACTGGAGGTTGCAGACCTTAAATTTGGTGTAAAGTCTTCACAATCTACCTATTTCTGGTTAAAGTAGTGAATTGAGACTTACTTATTATCAGTAGGGGGCACAATACTCCACCTAATTGTGCATTTTTGATGGAGAAGCAATTTTAAAGGATTTTGGAACGAGGGCCGTTAAAAAAAAACATTTCTGGAAATCTCCCGCAAAATAATTTACAAACTGCAGCACTCCCAAGCAACGAGGAGACTTACATATCATGCAAAAATGAACTTCTACTGTATGTCACTACATCCCGATGAAAATAGCAAAATGCGTATATAGGATATTCAGCAACCAATTATAACTTCACAGAGACACCGAGTATGAGTAATAGATTCTTTAAAGTATCCCCTTTTCTTTCACTTGCCAGGCAAAGAGGGGTCTTGGTTGTCTTCTGATTCATGACATTCCCAGTCAATGCTGTAACCGTGTTTGATGTTATCTTCTTCTAGTGGTTGTACCGTTTTTTGCTCAGGGTCTGTGCCATTTTACAGATGTAGTCTTGTATTGCTTGTAGTAGGTGCTAACTCTTTGTTCTTTGAAGACTCTTGGTTAGATGTTCTGAAAGTCCAGACATGTAAGGATGACGCACCATGGTGCTTCTGGAAGTCCCTCTTGAGTCACTAGTGTCTCTTGTATACATCAACCAGCTTTAAAATCCCGCTGTACTTTATTTTTCAGTATAGAAAAGCTGTATGAAACATTAACAGCTGATTTTAATTTAACAGCCACTCATTCCAGTGTGTAAACTCATGACTAATATATAAGCAACCCAATATTTATTAAATCATCTTCATCTTTCTGGAATGATTATCTTAGCACTTCACAAACATCTATTATTACAGGCCCACTTATATATTTTCTTGATCTCATCGTTGTCTTTATAACATGTATTCTAACCCACGACAGAGGAAGTTTTTAAGTGGATATATGTCTGTGAAGCCAAAGATGAATTTCCACACAAGTGGACAATAAAGATGTCTATTCTACATTGATTAATGAGGGCCAGAGCCTGTGGTTTATGAGTGCAAGTAAAAGGAAAACTAGATTTCAAAATAGAACAACCCTTGAGGTTATACTGATGCATGAGTGATGGAAGCTGATGAAGCTCTAGCCTGCACAGAGTTGGTGCAGACAGCAACATTTGTTAAAATGAAAGTGTTTCTGTTCAGACAGACAGCTGACTAAAAAATGTGGCTGACATCCGGTAGAGACTAACCCTAAGGGGGGAAATAATTCTGTGCAGCAGTGGTCAAAACCAGAAACCCCAAGGCTCTTGAATATGTTAGTGAAGATCAGTGGCAGACGTTTCTGAGAGAGCAGAGCATGGCTGAGGTGGAGACAACTTTATAAGCTTCCTGTAAGAGATCAAGGGCTTTCCAGGGGAGACATTTTAGCAATAATTACCTGTTGTTGTGTTTGGTGTTCATTTTAAAAACATACCTGTACCTGCTGAACAGGGGTGGATAGAAAACTATAACAACTGTAAAATATTATGAAATCCAAAAACAGTATTTCTGCATTAAAAGGACATTGTTAAAAAGTTTATGTTCTGATTTTCACACAGCCGTAGGGGATATAATATGGACATGTAATCAGATGGAAAGAAAAAAACAACTGATAGTGAGTCAGTGAGACATATATGAATACCAATAATTTTTAAGATACAGGTTAGAAGTCTTTATGTAAATGTATATATACATTATATTTACAGCCTAAGTTCATAGAGTTCAACATATTATTGGGATTATTACAGACATTCAGAGGGGATAAAAAAAACATACACACACATACAGACTCACATGTGCATACATGTGCAGGGTTCAGTGGGAAACACAATATGCTTACAAAAATATGAAGAATCAGTCACCGGCATGGAAAAAAATAGACATTACACTTGAAATGGCCTCTTGGCATTATTAGCATGCCTTATTCAAATCAAAGGCACACAGCTGGAGGCATTGCTAACGGCGAGCTCGTGGGCCAACCAAATTGGAATAAAAACGCTAAAATCACAACCTGACAATGAGAAACACTGTCAGTTTTGGTTGGAGCTCACACTCTTTCTGTGTGTGCATGTGAGTGAAAGTGAGCGTGTGTGTGTGTAACAGTGTTAAAATGGAAAATCTAACTATTATCTTACTACCCTTGTTGTACACGCTGAACCAGACTATTAATGTTTCATACATAAATGTCTCTCTAGAAGCTGGAAATAAAATCATAGGGTCAATCTCATGTTTGAGGTACTCTGATGATCCTATGCAGCATACTTACACGTTTGCATGTCTATACTTTTGAGGACCGTCACTGATAAAATGCATGGCACATATTCAGTCTGAGGTCAGCTTTATGTTGCTCATCTTTCTGAGGGATTAACAGGTGAGCTGGTTCCACCCTATACCAGACAGTTACGATGTTGATCTGGCAATCTCTGACTTTTTCTGTTGGACTGGCCAGCCTCCTGCCTGTTTGTGTGGAGTTGTTTGAAGGAAATTAAAACAAAAGAAATAGTACAACCCTCGAAGGTGAGGTACAAAGTGAGAAACAACTGATAAAAAGAACAGGTTAAAAAAACAACTCACCTAAAACAAAAAAAATAATTAAGATGACAATAACATTCTGTTGCAAAAAGAAAATTTCGCCTTGCAGTTTGCATTTCTGCGTGTTTCTTCATCCATTTGTCTTTTCCAACTTGAGATATATTAATTGTATTTAATGAGATTACATGTTTGTGATAAGGCAAAGTTATTTACTGTGCTGTTATCACATAAATGACAGATGACAGCAGCCGAAATGTAATGTCTGTCCCTAAACAGACAGGTTAAGACTATAAGCCAGTTTCCCCTAACCGTCCTTGAGCAAAGCACTTAGCCCCGACTACTTCAACAAAGCCAACACCACCAGAGTCCTTCTAGGCAATGTCATGGATTCATATTTGTCCTGAAGCCCCACTAAGTATTTTGCTTTTTGAGTGTTTGTGGTTCTGTTTTGAATAATGCAATGCAAAGACTCTCTCTCACACACACACACTCTCACACACACACACACACACACACACACACAACACACACACACACACACACACACTCTCTAACAAATTCTTTATTCGTAAGAAATCAATCCATCTCTGAGTATGCAGGATGTAAGAAATCTTAAAGTTCTTCATTAGCATTTTCTTTAGGCTCCTGTATTGTTCTGAATAAAACATTGCTTAGTTTCCAGCTGTATACAAGCTGCGTGTTAGTGTGATGGTATGAATTAGTGTGTATGTGTGTGTGGTTTCAGATGTGTGTATCCTTGGGGTACCAACCTATTGGAATTCATTGCTCCAGGCTCCTTGTCCTCTAGTTGTTCTCACACACAAATCCACACTCGCAGTGTCTGCTGAACGTGACCCAGCATATCAGCTATTATATCAAGCCAAGGGACCTGTATGTGTGTTCCCAAGCATTGTGTGTGTGTTCCCTTCAGCTCCTTTTCTTTTTATTTGATGAGATCTAGATTTTTTTAAACAAAACCTGTCAAAAAAAAGGACAACTTGATACTTACTATGCACAATTTAAATTCTTTATGCAACTGGTGCAGATGTACTGTACATTTAACAATCCTCACACATTTGCTGACACAATGTAATACAATGCAAAAAGTAAATTAAATCATTCCAATCCTAGCCTTTTTTGGTTTTTAAGATGTTAAAGGTATGTGAGTTTTCAATTTCAGTGAATTTCTGACAGCAACAAAACCCTTTCAAACATTCTTTTCATGTTTTTATACCTCAGACCCCATCAATCTGAGAGCAGGTTTCTTTCATTTTCTTTCTCACAAGTTGTTTTTTCTGGGTATGTTTTATTTCAGACGATACCGATGGTCAGAATCAATGCGCATTCAATCCAGATTGAAGCATTAATATGCAGGTAGTGTATTACAGCACAGAGCTAAAACTGCACAGTCCAGATGGAAGAAACTCACTGCTGCCCATTTATATTTTTGTAATTCAGAATGCAGAATTTGAAACAAATGATATAGGTAGGCAAATTGCTGCCTTACAAACACTGAAGGTTGTTCATTTCAATGAATGTGCTGAAAGAGCGCGTTCATTTAATTGAATGTTTTTCATGAACAGTGAATTGAACGTGAGCATCATTAACTCCCATGAGGGTTAACAACGCTTATGCACTGTGATTTACAGCACCCGGTATGCAGGTGTTTTGGGTCACAGTTCTTGGAGTGTAACTGTGATATATGACCTTGGTCAAGTGCAACAAACCAACATATTATTTCAGCAAGGAGGAAATGTGATAATACCCATTTTGATCATAAATGAGTAAATAAACCAAAAGTTATGTTTCTTTCTTCCATGTGCTTTAGGTCACTGTGGATGTTTTCAATATTTAAACATACCAGCAATACATTTCCCTAACTATAATCAAGTGCTGTGGAAGACAAAAAAAGCATAATCAGGCTTAAGATGCTATGAGCGAATATTATATCACAAATGCTATCGCGGGGGAAACAAAAGTATATTGTCAGAGTACATTTTGATGTTCAGTATCAACATTTAACGACTTTGCAGAAGAGTAAATTCCTTTCTTTATTATGTTGATAAAAAAATGACTGCTTTATGTTTCTTACAAAATGTATTTGCTGTTGCAAATTAGTAGTATATAAATTTAATGAGACAGTGTTGAGATACTCATAGGCAAATATTTCACGCACAATACCCCAGTAAAAATAAATATAAATTATGAAGTGTTGTGCAGCAGCCACTCTCTCTCTCCTTACTACTGCTGATAACTGATAACTGATTCACTATTTGAAAGCACATTTACTTTCTGGTACAAGTCACGCCGAATATAATATATGACATGATATAATAAACTATTTCACTGGAATAACTGGATCACTTCCTAACATGTTTGCTAGAGACTAAACCTCACAGAGTCTTTAATGCCATGCTCTCTCTCTCTCTCTCTCTCTCTCTCTCTCACCCACCCTCTCTTTCTGCATCTCTCATCCGTGCCCACCATTTAATAATTCATACAAACACTGAAGGTTGCAAGCTGTCCACCCCCTATACAAAACAATACTATAAATAGCATGCCAAAGTTGCAACAATCAATAAATAAAAAATGTACACATCACATTTTCATATATAAACTAAATCTGGTAGAAAATTGGCACATTTTGAGACTTAAAATTGCAATGAACAAAGTATGTGAAAAATAAAAACAAAGGCAAATAAGATTTCAATGATGCAATGGTTTTCTTTGCAACTCCAACCTATTCAAAGAAATGTGTTTAGAAACTAATTGCATATAGTTAAGAAAATCTGTGTAGTTTTTGCTTTTTCTTTCTGTCTCCTGCCTTCTTTTTTCCAACTAATGCTGTATGCTGAAACAAAATCAAATGCAGGTGCAGGGACAAAACATGCAATTAGGTTTACCTGGATGAAAAACAAACACTGCACAGATTATTTTTGCTATTATTTTGTGTTTATGATTTCTGCAGAGGTCACTGCTTTAAGTTATACTTCCAGTGAAGATCAGACAGGGGGAAGAGAAAATATCTCTTTCTGTCTTTGTTTTTTCCATTGACATGGTCTGTTCTTGATCTCTGCCGTCTTACTTTCCTGATGTTGTACCCACTCTCGCTCATGCATCTTTATGCTTTACCCTCATTCATCCATGCATCCTTCAAACTGCTGTCCATCCAATATTTATCTACCTATCCAGTCATCCGTCCCTTCATTCCAGAGCTGATTTTTATTTATAGTACTGCTGAGATTAAAAGACCGCTATTTAGTTAAATAACACATTAGATCCACTTAAGATCAATTGCAATATAATAGATTTCTTTAAATTGATGGTGTATATATACGTATATATCCTTTGCTATGACCACCCATGGCAATATGGTCAATACTCCTGTCAATGCCGCTTCTTTTCTCATATATGATGCATGTTACACACTATGGATTCACTTCCTCACCTCACTTCCATTTCTTTCCTTAGATGTCTGTTGACAGGATGGGATTCTGAATGAGTTTACTGTCTATGAAAACACGAGTAACACCAATTGTAAATTCATTGTGTATTGCTTATTCATGCGGACGCATCTGTGCAATATGGTTTATGTGAATCAAATTTAAAAAAAAATCTTGTTTGTAGATTTTCTCTGTTATTATTGTGGCAATTTCCATTGAGTTTGAAATTTCACAGGTTCACGGGATCTACCATCCCTGGCAAGGTGTAGAAATGAATTTCTGGCAGATATGACGCAAGGAAAAACACTTGCAGGTGTCCCTTAGAAATCATAAATCAGAATGACCCAAAGTGTTGTATGTATCACGGTATGTTAAAACTGCTGTGATTTATTCACAACCCATTGTTCTTATGTGGTAACGGGTGCAATAATCCACTCTGAGGTTCCCCAATGTGTGTATACACCAGACTTGGCAAAGGAAACACCACTCCACTCCACTCCTTTAAGACCACCAGACCAGATGTCACCAATCCAATCTTGGGATTCTCTCTTAAAATACTGAAGACTCAAGAAGCATGTCTTTGAAATGCGTGATAGTGGATGTCTTTTTCTGTGTTAGTCTTATTCAAATAATGGCAGTCTGATCTTGTTGTAAACCTATTCCCAACGTGAAAAGTGATAAACCACATGAAACACTAAAAGCACACACACACATGCCTTCCTCTTGGACTCATCAAGGACATCCAGGTCATCCAAGAAGTTCTCTCTCCCTGTTAGGCACACAAGTTGAGCAGACAAATATTAGTGTTTGAAATTAAGCACATATATTATGATTTGTATGGAAGGGAAGTGATTTAAAATGAAATTTCAGGATTTTATCTGTCACAATGTTGACATCCTTGGAGTAAGCTTCTCCCAGCTGAGAGCAATTTCATAGGAGACTGTGTATACTTATCTTACAAGTTTTTGTGCAAACCTGATTAACATTTGAAAGAAAAGTTAAGGATAAACTTTAAAGGTAAAAATAAGTGAAAGTGAGTTGTAGTTGGACAGATAAAAAAGGATTAGCAAACAGCAAAACTCCTTAATGGAGGCTCTTGTATCTCAACACACTGTTATGCATGTTCTATCACACTGCTGCAGCTAGGGTCCCTTTTGTGCTACCGTACGCTGCAGGGCTGGCAACGTCAACTCAGGGGACACATGGAGTCTGAGGAAGGCTACTATAGCTCTGACATTGGACTGAGCCAGGGCTTACTGGCAGCGTTGGAGGAAAGGATGTTCGAAACACTCTCTGTTATAATAGGCAATGACCTCCACCCCTCTCCATGACACGCTGTCAATCCAGTGGAGGACCTTCAGTCATTGGCTCATTTCACAAAGCTTTGCCAAAGAGCCCATCAGGCCCAGTGTTTGCCAACTACCAGATAACCCTACAATACTTCCTCCCACAATAAAATCAGCAGTAGCATTACAGTAGCTGTTGCCAACTGGGAGGGTGTTCAGAAATATTTTGTATGCATAAACCTCAACATTAGAAGTCTGGCTGCATCCGCTGAGCACCGTTATGAGCTTTAAAATTTTCATGATCTCTGTTTTTATGTTGCCATTGACAATGTAAAGCAGCTGCCGGTGACGTTATTATTTTCTGACTGCTCACGGAGTTTAAGATATCTTATATTTCCCCAAATGTAGAGTGATTTCAAAAATGGAAACATAAACTCAACATAACAGCTTAATTTATGCTTGCATAAGGGGGGTTGAATTGTTTTTGTGTGGCATGAACAAACCTGATATGATGGGAAGGGATGATGAACACTTACAAACTGAGAACCTTTCAATGTTTTGCCAAACATTTCCAAAACAAGCTGTTAAATATTCTAAAAGTCTTTGTGAAAGCTGTAAATTTGAATGTTTATAAGAACCAAAATAATTGTCACAATTTTGGACCAAAGGTCTTCAGACTAATCTCTTTTTATCATTGTTTGACATGTCCTCTGTCTTCTGCGGATCTAACGTGCCATTATATCTTCATCCCTGTCTCATGTTCAATCTTGAAGTTATTCCTTTCTAAAGCCACTCAATCCTCTATTTATTACTGTTTTTTTAAGAAAGCTGATGGTGAGTTAGCACAAGACATGCCTTCCACGCTTTAACAACCTCCTTTAAGTTTGTGTTTAAGAGGGAGACAGAGAGGGTTATAACAACTGCTGGCTCTCAATTTACAAGAGCCTTAGACATACACACACATAGACACATTACTTTATTCAAGCTCAGCCGCCAACAGATGAGGGTGAGAGGGAAAGAGGAGAGAAAAATGAGTGACAAAGGGAAAAGAGAGGTGAGAAGTGAGACAGACAGAGAGGAAAACAGATGTAGTAAAAAGAAGGAAGGGAGAGGAAATGAAGGAGATTACATATTCAGTCTGGTCAGGGTACTTTTTCTTTTCCTGAGAAACACGGTCCTCTATTGTCCGCTTCTAATTAACTCCAGTCACAACAGTGAGGACCTGGGGAGTTCTTGTATATGTCTCTGTATAGCTTTACTTTGTGTTTGTGTGTAGGTGTGTGATGTGTGTGTGCATGCATGTGTGTCCGAAAGGCATAATATAATATATTAGTTTTTGATTGTTTGAGCTTCATTCTGTCACTATAATTCTTTCTTTCATTTTTAGCCCCTTTCTTCATTATGTGCCACTGAACTCGGACTCCAAACATCTTAAACTACCTGTAAGGTAATAGACACTCACACTTTGGCCTTTTTTTCAATATTCGTCCTGACTTATCAATTGAAAATCCTTTTTTGTTGCACCATATTATTTAAAACCTGAAGATTTCAGATGTCAGAAAGCCTCAAGCACTGACAACTGTGTCTCACATGTTTTTGTGCACGCCATTTAATGCTGATACTTGTTATGTTGTAAAGTCTTGTCAGCCTTTGTGTATGAAACAACAAAGAGTCTACGGCTCCATGCTGTTCTTTAATTTTTTATTCTGCATTGATAACAATGTTGACCAAGGTCTTCATTAGATGCTGACTTTTCTGAAAAACAGCATTGTGGACAGAAAATAAAGCTACAAATAACCGTTTTTCTACTGCAACCTGATGCATTCATTATTATCTAGTAGGAGAATCTCATAGGAGTAACATTAAATGAAACAAAATCGGAGCATCAGCTGGAGTCCTTTTGAAAGGACTGTGAAGGCTCCCCTGAAGGCAGGGTTTCACCCCTGAGGCAGAGTCACTGTCTAATCTCTTGATGAAAGTATTGACCTGTCTATGATCAGATAATGGGAACTGGACTTTGACCAAATCCCAATGAAACAGCTTGGGTCCATAAAAGTTATTGTACATTTAATACACCAGATCTAAAGAAGACACAGTGAGCCTAATGTCCGAAAGACACTCCCATGAAAGTGTTTTAGCCCCTGCCTGTTCATTCCCCCATGGGGCACTGCACTGTAAAATCCTGCAGCAGAATAGGAAAGACAAAACTAACCCTTGGTTTCGAGGAAGGGGAGACAGACTGCGGCATGTAAAGCTGCTACACAATTGGGATTTTTCAGAGGCTTTTCCAAACTGATTGGAATTGGTATGAACAATAAAAATCTACTGCCTTCTCACGGCAAAAAGTTGAGGAGAACATGAATCTGGAAACAGGTTATAATGTCTCCATGGAACAGAATACCCTGTTAATGAATACCCCTTTATACATCAGTCTCTTATTATCCTGGTTTCTGATTATCTGCGACTGCCAAGCCTTTTTGACATGCTTGCAACTCCTTTCTGCACTGATTGAGCGAACTCACTTTGGTTTCCGACGGCCTGCACGCTACGTTTACCATGCTCCGCCGGATTTGGCTTGTAAGTCTTATCGCTCATTTAAAGGAAGAGTGATGGGTGACGTCAAGTTGATCCTCTGCATTGCTGCTGTCAAACGTTCACATTCACTTCAGCATGTAGATCCTCATCACTTTATGTATTATCATATTTTATGCTTTTCTAACTACTAGTTTATTCCAGCCAAAGACCAACCTGCACAGAAAGCAAACATTAATCAAAACCCTGGATTAGGTGTTAAAATACAATAGTATCCCAGTTTCCTTGGGAATAATACAGCTTTCATATCAAAATGAAATATGAAACAACGACAAAATACGTTGTTTGTCCATGCCCTCCACAACAACACAGAAGAGCTTTTTGATCTGATGCTCTTATCGGCAGGACGACATCTTTGGTCTGTCTCGTCTCTGTAACTAAAACAAATGACTATTGATTTGAGTTTTGTGATGTGAAAACAACTTGGTTAGATTTTAGTTTTGTTGACCCATCCATTCACCCTGACCTCCTCCCTACGCAGTCTTTGTCACTCTATAAAATGTCACCAGATTTCCTCATTTGCTTCTGTCATCATTACCACAGGATGCTAGAGGGCTTTGTCAATTGAACAAATGTCTTTTGGGGCACTGGCTGACGTGCTTTGTACACTGTCTGCTGTACTGTACTGCACACTGGCTAACAATGCAGACACTACCTCTAAACATTAGCTGATTAATCTTATTAACCATATAACTACATTGAATCTTATTGCTTGTGTCCATGAGTGGAATGATCTCTAAGCCATTTTAGCTTATTATGCCTTGTGAAGATGTTCTAGATAGTGTTAGAGTTATATAGCCTATACACTGCAGCTTCTTGCCAAGTCTTCAATATGCTGCTTGGTTTGTGTAGGGCACATTCAAGAGCAGAGTATTGAGTGCTGAATGCCAGATATTTCCTTATTACCATAAGAGGTTTAAGACTTTACAACTCAAGTGTTTGCCACCTGAGCTGTGTTTCACATGAAGGGAATCTTTTGGCTTTCATCTGGTTTTCTCTGTTAATCTCCATCTTTCCTGCTGTCTTTCTCTTTCTGTGTGTATGTCCTTCCTCATTAAAGTCAGTCACTTAACCAAGTTATGGATCAGTGCCATCTGCTCTCCTTGCAGCCAGATTCAGAGAAACAGAGACAGACCGAGGTAAAGTGACAGGCACACAAAGAAAAAGGTCGAAGAAAGACAGGGAGACGTGTAAGAGAAAGACAGGGAAGAACAAAGTAGAAAGAAAGAGTGCACAGAACTGTAGAGAAAGAAATAGATATAAAAAGAGCGTGATGACTATAAATTTATTTTCCCTTTAGCAACTGTCTGTTTCATATAAGAAGGTCACATCACTGTTCAGATGTCGCATCATGTTAAAATAAGTGTGCGAGTGGGAGTTTGTCAAGAATAAATTACATTCTGCAGTATGTAACACATTTCATTAATTAAAAGGACCAGGCAAACGTTATGTAAAATTTACACATTCTACCAGGTAGAGTAACCCCTTTTATTGAGATGCTGTAGATTTCGAAACTTTTCTCCCACTATGACCTGATTTTGTTGTGGAAGGATAACATTTCATTGCACAGTGCATAGAAAAATTACATACAGTGTATGTAATTTTTCTATGTTAGTAGCACCTCGCTGTAAATAGTAGCTGTTGACGGTGGTTGACGCAAATTCTTTGTGTGAACATGGCGTGATTATGATGGCGCTGTTTGCAAAGTGGAGGAAGAGAGAGAAAATAGCGAGGGACGAAGAAGAAAGTTTCCAAAGTATGGGGTTATTTCAAGGTAAAAAAAACAAACTCTGTAATGTTAAAGTCTGTCCACCATAAAACAAAACTTATGTCGCCTAACGTTACCGCAACAGCATGACGGCACCTGATCAGAAAGCACCCAGTATTCTGCCAGCGGACCACAGACAAGGTAACAGCAACTTTAGCAATTAAATGAAATCATGACTGATTGTTGAGTTGAAGACTAGACAAAGCAAAGGTACTTCTTAAACAATGCATCGAAAAATCGATTAAATAATCTATAGAAGCTAAGAGTACTAAAATCATCATTGGCTGCAGCCCTATTACTTATGTAACTTAAAATAAGCCACTGTTGACTTTTAGTTCACATGTTCACACTAGACGTGAACAGCAGTCTCTCAGGTGAATGTCCTGTCCCTTTTTGGACTTTGTCACTCTTAATATTACCTCACCTGACTTCCTCCTTTGTTTCGGTCATAATAAGTCGGCGCCTAATAATAAATGTAAATATGAGTCGTAATAAGCTGCTTGCAGACAGTCAGGATTAAAGCATGCACAAAAATTAGAGTGCAGGAACATGCTGTTCTGTTCTCAACACAGGACACAGCAAATCACATGATGGAATATTACTTCTGAAGAGGTAAATCTATTTTATATGTTCAGTGTGATTATATGAATTAGAGCAAGTAACTACAATAATCACATGCAATCTCTAAATTTCCATCTCTACCATCAGGCTGTAAACCCCCCCCCCCACCCCTGGGTACCAATTTGGCAGGTACACAGGCACACAAACACATCCTAAACACATAAAAGATCATTTAGGAAACATAAAAAAGGGGAAAGGTTAAAGAAATTGAAATGTTTTTTGAAGTCTGGACCCCTTATTAAAGTTAATCAAAAAATCTACCAGAACAGCTGTGCAAGCACATATTGGGTGCCATCTGAAGCAAAGCTTGGCACGTTAGTGAGAAACACCTGGTCCGTTCTTTATTATTTTTTCAAATCAATGAAAACCATTAAATGGATTTGATTTGATGTACATTTCCTTATGGTGTTGGTAATGTTTTTGTTCAATACAGCGCATACATATTTAGGATAGGTTCAGTCCTCCTATGTCAGAAAAGCAGTTTTAAACTTAGAGAGACGCGAAAAGAGAAAAACAGTATATATACACAGAAGTTAGTGACGGCTCCGTGTGAGCCCAATGCTGTGCAGGAACTGAACAGCAGGTTGGAGTGATAGACAGCTTATGCTCTGAGTATTTCATCTGAGATACCCACCGTTTTGTTTCTGTACAATAGGCAAGTTAGAAAATAAAACGCACAGTTTTAAAAGCTAGGCCAAAATAAACAAACCACAACCGGCAATAACTGTAAACGATAAAAAAACAGAAACCAGAAACAACTGCTTGTGATCAATCTTTACAGACTATTTTTAAGTAAAATATGCTTGTTGGGTTGGCAGTTTTGAAAAGTTAAGAAAATTGTGGGCAACAAGTAAACTTGCTTAGGTTTACTACTGGTGTGTCTTCCAGGCAGATATGGCAGACATGTGTGGTGCATCCAATCAAGTGCCAGGCAGCAAAATTGCTTTTTAGGGCCAACTCCGCCGGTCTGATAAAACAGTATCTGCAGGGTAGTTAGCAACTAGTTTGCAACATTCAGATCTGTGCCCAGTTGAGGCCACTGTGCTGGGATTTGTTAACTGTCTGTGAGTTTGCATGATCTTGTGTGCCTGTGTGTGTGTGTGTGTGAGAGAGAGAGATAGAGAGCGAGAGAGAGAGAGTGTAGAGATGAGGGGTCGGCAGGATGCCAGCATCCTCGTTTGACACACTGAGACACTGACAGGTCTCAAGGTCTGCCAACATACACACACACTCCCACGTGTGTGTGCGCGCGCACACACACACACACAGAAACCCAACCATGCAAGGTCTGCCAACTCACATCTGTAAAACTTTTCATGGCCAGAGGCTGTTATTGCGGGTTGGGTGGGTAGTGGGGGGTTGCAGGAGATGGGGAGGGAGATAGTGAGGGATGAGGGGAGGGAGGACACAGGATCAAGTGGATGACAGACAGACAGCTAGACATGTACACACACAGGAGGTGCGCTAATAAGCTTTAAAGGGTAAAACTAAAAAGCTGAGGGGGATTTTGAAAGGATGGATGAATGGATGGATTGAGAAGGAGAGGGAGGGAGGAAAGACATGTCTAAAGATGTCTGAGAACAGAGGCAAAATGCCCAGGAAAATTTGACCCAGTAAAGCGTGTTCCAAAAGCTGCCAGTTTTTCCATATTCTTAAACTGGAGCTGTAGAAATGACACAGTGTAGTTAAACAACAGTTTACAAATAGTTTAAAGCAGAATATACAATTTTCAAGCTCATAACATTGCAGAATTAATTAGCTGATATTAACAGTTACCTTCTGTAAATACATTTTACCCCACTCTCTTCATTCACTCTCCTCCCAGCTGCTGCTGATTTTAAAACCAATCATTCTTCTTTACAATGTTCTATAAATACTAGTGGAGATATTTACTAGAGGAGTATTTTTGTGCTTTACTGAATTCAAGTGTGAAACCTATACAATGACTTATTCATAGGCAGCCATAAATGAATAATAAACAATACTACATAGTTTTTCCGCATTCATTTTACACATTTGTTATGATAATAATCTTACTCAAAATTCACTCGGAAAAAGGGAATAAACATCAATAAAACAGCCAAAAACAGTAATACGCATACACATCACGGCTAACAAAGTAGAAGAAATAATGTCACAGGATAAAGTACAGACACGAGTATTTGAGAACACTACAGGGAACTGACCCTTCCATTTTGGCAATTGATCAATTAACCGCTTTATTAACTAATCGCTAAATGTAAATTCTGTCCTATTGATGACTTTTGTCAATGTACTAAAATGTCTAAAATGCTTTTGCTTTAGCATTTAAAGATGTTCTCTGTAGGTTATATTGTCAATAGATGGTGCATTTCAATATTGCCAACAGCTTTTCTTTGTTTGTGTCATGGACAGTGTGATACAGCGAATATTACTTTCAATTCTTTGAAGATTCATTAAATTTTTCCTCAAGCATGTGTTTTCCAATGTGGTTACATAATTAAGTATTCTACATGTGTATATGTGCTCTGGGAGGGTTTGTGGTTGAATATGTGGGGATATTTATGTATAAGTCTCTGTCTGCATTAATGTGTGCGCGCCTCTGTATGTAAAAGTCCACAGTTCAGCTATCCTGCTTAGAGAGCAGTTCCTAAATGTCAGTCTGGCCCCTGCAGGGCTTAACTTCCTGGTACTGGAGGATTATGGGAAAAATGTCAGGGAGAATCTGAGGTACTGACGAGAGCAAATGAGTGCAAAACAGAAAGAGGGACAAAGAGAGGGAGAGACTGAGAGGGAGATAAAGAGCCTGGCGCAGAAAATGGGTTTTGGGAATATGGGGATGAATGACAGAAATTAATCATAAGACATACATTTGAAAAGGGCAGAACACACACACACACATACAGGTGGCACGTCACCATAGCCGCTAGCGAAATGGCTCATGGATGGACCACTGTGCATGTATCTGTCTCGGTGCCTATGTGTGTGTGTGTCACAGGTTGCATTCTATGACTGACAGTATGGGCATCTACTTAGCAAACCCTTACGGCCAGGTTAGTCAATCAAAAAAGAAACAAATGAAAACAGAAAACAAATCGCAGAGAGAAATTTAAATTGGGGGAAAGGGAATTGCCGAATGAGAGAAAGAAACGGAGACCTGCAGTTAGTAATCAACATGTAATGAACATGACATCCCCTTTAAAGAGAGTGCACTTAGCTGGAAGGCACATTACCACTTTGCCTTGATTTAGATACTGTAGCATCAAGACCAGAATTTAACACACACTCTAAATCTTGGATGGCTTGCTCGAGCTGCCTGTGGACAGTTTAGAAAATAGTGTTTAAACGAAAGGCTTTGTAAGGGGGATAGAAGAGCGGATTTGAGATAAAATCATCTACTCACAAAGGGCAAGTCATTTTGTCAGGATTTACAGTAGAGGAAGCCGGTTGACACTGGTTAGCGCTGTAAATAAATAGAAGTGGTAAGCAGGTTCATTTGGGATTTGCAGAGGTGGTGTCTGTCTGGTATGTAGAGTCAGTAATTGAGATCCTTGTATACATTGGTGTTACGAACACCAAGAAGCAAACAATTTATATTTATATTATTATATTTTAGCTAGGTTTATATGATGTGGTGTGCTACCACAGTCACTACATAATGATAATAGAGCCAACTAGAGTGCCTAGTTGGCTCAGTGAAGACAAGGAAAGATCCCAAGAAAACCATCTGATTTAGACAATGACAATGAAATAAGGAAACAGATGGAGAGAAAAATGATGCAGGACTGGGAACTTTCAGCCAACATCTACAGAAGCCAAGAAAGAACCTGCATCCACTGCCAGGTAGAAAGACTGTGTCAGACAGGAAGTCAACCAGTGCTAACATCTGTGGAAGCTACAGCACTGATAGCATCCACTGACACACAGTATTGCTTTGCACAAGTGTCTGAGAAATGTGCCTGAGAGGGGAAAACATGGCGCACACACACACAGAGACACAGACACACACACACACACACACACACACACACACACACACACACCCTATACAGCTGAGTAGGCTCTGGAGTCTGCTGGATTTAATATACATAAACATAATATAAAGTGTGATATATCCTAATACGTGAACTATACACATTTTAATCTAACATCTAATCTAATTAGTGAAAGTTAAAACGGAGATTCCAGCTGTTAAGAGGATTTCCGCCATATGAAATCTCAAAGTATATTTAATTTCCAACAGATAAAACGTTATGTAGCTCAACACCATTTACATCCAGCTTCTTCAGCTCTGCTCACATTCATATATTTTCATCTCATGTAGAAATAAAGAACACTAGAGATTTGGTGGGTGACAGCCGCTGTCACAGTTGTTTTGTTTTAACTATTGAAACTCTGAAATACTGAATAGCTGAATCTTATCATACATACCAAAGAATGACAGCATGTTGTTATCCAGTGTCAATGTTACCACTGGATACTGCCCTCAGAGGTCCAACTGTTTGAATGGTCCAATGGGAGCTCTTTGCTCTGGGGAGTGACTGGTTTCTAACATTTTACTAAATGCTGACTCTTCTGGGAACTATTGATCAGAGAGTTAGCGTAAACGTACAGTAAAACCAGGTTTTTTTGTTGTTGCACTCCAAGCAGCCTTGTCATGGCGTTTCTTTCATAACAAAATCTTTAATACAGTCTCAACTGCAGGATAGTGGTAAGTTTTAAGACATGACTCTGGCCACTTGCATATACAAATATAGATCTATACACACACACACACACGGACACACACACACATACAGTATACGCTTATTATAAGTATACCTGCCTCAGGGACTGGAAGAACTACTAATTCATAAGGAATATATCTCTATAAAATCTCCGCCTTGAAATTTTCCTTTGAAGTTTGTATGAAAGCAATTGAATTGAATCAAAGTGTATCATATCATTTTGTGCAATTATTGAGTGACTAGGTAGAGAAGTGGTTTCAAATTTCCCATGAGCAGAAAATGATGTACGCTATGAAGCCAGGAACATTTAAAAAAAAAAAAATAATAATTACTGGTTTAAGGGTAGACAAAGACAATGTTGAGACTCACTGAGGGAAGTACTTTTCATTTGAACATTAAAAGAAATAAAGCCTCTTCACTGTAAGATCATTTTTTATCATCTAACCATTTTGATGAATCCTCAATGTGATCATTGCTGAAATTCCTTGGGGGCACAGAAAGTAGCTTTCTCTTATTTACATGTGCATGCAAACAGTTATAAAGCTTGGCATCAGAAGGAGAAGGCAACTGCTTTAGACAATTCATTTCAATGTAGTTCAATCCCTTCACATTTCTCAGCAGTACTGTATGAAATATATGATTTTATAATTGGATACCGCTGTTAAATCAAATTAAATCAAATCATAGCTGGCGTTACAGGCCTGCTTTGACTGCACTGACTGGAGTGTTTTTGAGGTTGAAGCCACTGACCTGGACAAACTAACTGACACTGTGACATCTTACATCAGTTTTTGTGAGGACATGCGTGTGCAAAAACCCAGGCAGCTTCGTCAGACCAAGGAGGAGGCCTTCAGAAGTGGGAACAGAGTCCTGTACAACCAGGCCAGGAACTGTCCTCAGCACGTCCATCACTGTCTGGTTTGGATCTGCCACCAAAAAGGACAAGGACAGAATACAACGGACAGTCAGGACTGCAGAAAAGATCATCGGTGCCAACCTGCCCTCCATTCAGGACTTATACATTTCCAGAGTCAGGAAACGGGCAGGAAACATCACTGCAGATCCATCTCACCCCGGACACAACATGTTCCAGCTCCTCCCCTCTGGTAGGCGCTACAGAACACTGTACGCCAAAATCAACAGACTTAGGAACAGTTTCTTCCCACAAGCCGTCACTCTGATGAACAGCTGATTTCTGACTCACAGTGTCAGGAACAATTCTTGTGCAATAACCCAGTAATTCTGCCTCTAATCAGCACCTGTTTACTGGCTAAAACTTTCACCATTCTCTATTTCAGTGCTATTCATACTGTTACATTGTCATATTGTAGAAACTGTATACCAGTCCACCAACCTCAAGTCATTACTCCTGCACAAAATACTTATTTATTCCAGCATCCTTTGCACTATGCTTCATTGCACTGCGTACATGTATATGTACCTGTATATCACATCCACCTCCGACATGTACATACTCCTGCATCCTTTGCACTCTGCTCACTGCACTATTTGTCAATGTCTATATTGTTTTTGTTCATAGTGTGTATATTTGTGTTGTCTACACTGAAGTCTGTGTCTGATTTTATTTTATTTTTATTATTGTGATTTTGTACGAGTAAGCACATTGTGAACAATGTACAATCCAGAGTCAAATTCCTCGTATGTGTACACATACCTGGCAATATAACTGATACTGATTCTGATTACCGTCCCTTGCAGGAATAGAAATAGGCTCTTTCTCTCTCACACACACTACATCATAAAAGCGCTTTAGAAGATGTATGCATTTATCATTATGGGTGTGTTTTCATTTTAGTACTGTTGTCCAGAAACCTTGATTTTGATGTAAGATAAATCCAGTCCACTTTCTCTCTTTATCAACTTAACTGGCCTTGAAACATTTTTACTGGTGAACAGTATATCACACGCAGCAAAGTCTTAAACCGTGCATGCTGCTTTTCAGCCTGGAATCCAATAGCACGTCTTATCCATTCAAGCGCGCTGCAACATATCTAGAAATGTTTTTTATTCCTGTGTACGTTGACTCTTTGTGGAATCTTTTCTGTTTTAACCACCAGTATTGATCAGTACCAGTGGCTGAACAATTACTTCTGAAAGGGCTGAAATTCTGCCCTACAAATCTCTTTTCTGAGTCTGTACTCTTTGTTTTAGAACAAAAACTCTCTGTCCATTGGCATTCAAGTTAGTGTTAGGTGACGTGACATGAACGTCTAACTTACAGAATATTTCCAAAACCAACTTTAGTGAATGTAGAGCATGTAGGTTGTTGCAGTATGCAACACTTGTGTTATTCTCATTTCATGCATTAAATGTCTTTGTTACATTGTGTGATGTTTGCCTTTTGAATATTTGTACTTGTATATTTGCTAGTCTCTTTTGTGAAAGACATTTTTTCTTAGTTGGACAAGTGTTAAATAAAAATAGTCTGGTTATTAGACAACAACATAAAATGTATGGTTGTTGCGATCTTGATTCATTTTGGTTAATCATGGGAGTCACATTGCTTCTTATCAGTCAGCTATCAATTTTTGTGTTTAGCAATGTTCCCTACAGCATTTCTTCTTCCTGTGTTTTCAAAGGCTTTGCGAATCGGAGCACCCTGCTTTTCTACTACCATTCCAGAAACTACAGCATCACAAACTCAGTCTGATGCACTGGATGTTTTTGATGTTGTTGGTGAATGTATCACTGAAGTGCCATAGGTGCTAAGCATTTTAGGATTTCATTCCTCCACAAACAATTTGTCTCAGATGTGTTGTTTCACGTCTTCCTTTGATCAATTCTGACTAATTTAGAAGGATTATGCTTTGAATGAACCAATTCTAAGAACTTTATCAGGTAACATAAACTCTTTAGGTTGCAATAGTGTGCACTTTGAGTGTGTGTATGTGTGTATGCCTCACTGTGCTGTACATCTATGTGTGTTCCATTGTTTCAAAGCGGCGGACCATCCATCACCATTAGGCTGAAGCAGAGAGCCTGACTCACACTCAGGAACAATCTAATTCCGCTAAAAACACCTCTCTCCACCACTCTCTTCTTCACTTTCCCCATTGTCGGCTTTCTCTGCTTCACCTTCTCGATTTCTCCCCTCCCCTCTCTCCCTCTCTCTCTCTGCAGGATTTAGGCAACAGACTTGAGCAGATGAAAACCTCCCAAGCATGTCTGCGGTAATACCTCAGACACACACATGCTGTGCTACACACACGCACAGAGGACACAATCTTGCAGTCAGTATATTGTTCTAACTCAGCCTTTGGTGTGTGTGTGTAGTTATCATTCTGTAAGCAGAGCCGAATGTGAGACGAGAGCCTCTTCAACTTCTTCTGTCTAGGACCCAAAGAGAGTTAAAGTAACACACTGCAGCAAACTGAGGCTTTCCATTACACTAGTGGATTTTGGGCTTAAAACTGGGTTAGCTTGTTATCAATACAAACTTGCACATAAAAAAAAAACATTAAAATAATACCCATCTGTTATATGACAAATTGAGCTGGTTACAATAACTGATGTACAGTAATCGAAAACAGGTAAAGATTTGTGATCTGCCTTTAAAATGGCACTAAATAGGCATTCAAGTACTTTACCCCAGGCCAATACTAAGCATCTGTGTCGATCCAGGTATTTTTCAATCCAACTCTACCTACTAATGTTGCAGCACTGCTCTCCTTAATGACCGCCTACACTGTGAACATTTCGCTGCACATGTGAGTGAAAATAAGAATTATTTAGATGCTCTAATGAGAGTGATACTGGATTCAAACACCGAAGTTTGGCAAAATAAACCCTTCTCTCTTACTAGCAAAGAGCAGCGCACAAAACATTCAGCTTGCAGCTTCTCATTTTAGCCAGCGCTGGCTATCATGTTCAAATGACAAAGCTCAGCCACAGCTCTTATCAGCTGTCACAACTTAACATTGAATCCAAAAGCAGCATGATGACAGGCCCAAGTTAAATCTTGTCTGTTGGTTAAAGTGCTCCCTCTAGCAGGTGACTGCACTCAGCCAAAGATTATTTGGGAGGGAGGAGCCGCCCCCCACTCTGTAACAGCACCATGCAACTGCGAGTCGACCGAGTGTATCTGTAAATGTAAACGCTCTGTAATAGCGCCTTTCTAGTCTTCCGACGACTCAAAGTGCTGTTACACTAAATCTCATTTACCCATTTATACATTGAGCCTAACAGAAACTAATATCTGACACATCTATACACTGATGGAACAGCCATCAGGATTCAGTATCTTGCCCAAGGACACTTCGACACAGAGCCAGGGTATTCAACTGTCGATCTTCTAATTAGTGGGCAACCCGCTCTTCCTCCTGAGCCACAGCCGCCCCTTGTAGAACTCTAGCTGAGTTGCATTCTACCCATGTAACTTTCACTCATATCATGGTTTAAAGTGATCAACTTAACCAAAACCCGGAAACATTACCAAAGAGACAGAGGAGTGTTAGATGTGCCTCACAGGCAACGCAATGCATAGTTTGATAAACAAAGAGCACGCCACTTCAACAGCTGACAGTTATAACTCAGGATAGAAACTCAAGAAATATAGGGACCTTTTCCAAGTCACTAAAAAGACATGGCTCAACTTCAGTAATAATTCTGAAATGCAAAAAGCCAATCAGTTTGTAATCTACACCTTAAACTTAGGTGAAAATGAAAGAAAATACAAATTCCATAAAGCTGGTTCACCAAAACAAACTATTATTATGTATGTTATAAAAGTACAAGGTTTAATGAGCTAATCGACACTTGATATCTGCAAGGGAAACATTATTTTGCATTACTGTGTATGAATCTGCATTTCTGATATATTTTTTAAAACAGAAACATGTGGCAAAGCAGAGAGTTTCAACATTGCATCGCCACACCTTTCCATAGCTGCTCTCAGCACTGATCAGACTGTATTCATGGCTGCATGCATCTAGATTACCCTGTAAAGACTCAGACCAACCTGGTCAAACACTGATTTCCCTGCGTCTCAGTTATTTGTATTGTAGGATTAGCGCTTAAATCTCCAGGTGCAGGAAGGGGCTCTACCCTCAGGCTGTTTTCCTGATCGATAAAGATGGTTGATCTGACTCGACGCACAGCATGTCAAGTCACTTTACCATCCAAAATGCCTCAGAAAGTCTACCTTTTTAGTACTGTTATTTTCATTCATTACAATGTATGCTTTCGTGTATGTGCGTAGACTTAAACTGTCCAGTCTGCAGACAATGTACACTGAATATATTGTATATGCATGACACAATATCTTACATTTTAGGTGTGCATTTTAGGTGTGCAACACAGGCTTTTTCCCCCAGTGCACTCTTTTGGGATAAATGTTGGTTACAGAATATGAGTGATTTGACTTTTGTGTGAAGACAAACAGGAAAAATTCTTCCTTCAAAAACACAAAAGGTAGGGAGAGGGAGAAGAATGCTTGTTATCTGGGCCTAGAGGAGGAAAAACATTTTTCAATTCACATATGATTACTTTATGTAGGAGACAACCTCAGCTGTCAATTACACTTGGGAAAAAAAGGTTGATAAAAGGTTTCGCCTGGAAAGAGTTTAAGACATTGGAAAACCATTAATGAAACTATGAGGTTTCTGGGGGCCTGTAGGTTTATAGATGCCAAGCAGGTATTTGCTGGTGGAGTTCACTCAATCACTCATGGGTTTGGCTTTTTGCCTGTTAGCATTACAAACCGTCTGCTTTGAAATGTAGTGTGAATGTGAAGCAGGGCATTGATGGAAAAAAAAGAGCATGCTGCAACACTGTGTGGGTAGTATCCAATTGCAGAGATGACAAAGAGGCTTGGCACAGGTTAAAGTCTCTTTATATATGACTCAGCAGGACAACTAATACAAAACATCAGAACACCACTGCCAACAGGGCAGGAACAAAACTGAACACTGACTGTGGACACACAGCTGCAAGGGAAAAACAAGAAATGGAGGACCATACTGAACAGCTAAACATAAGAAAATTATCACTCTCAATACATAAGTAGGGACAAACTAGATTGACTGGCGTTGTCTGGTGTGGTAGATTCCAAGACTGAGCAATCTGTCTGAAAGACACACTGTTCTATGGCAAGGAGAAACAGGAGGAAGAAATGACAAGCAGATTGACTGGATGTTTTTATTGGCCATGAACTCCCAGCAGTGGCATTCCTGCCTGCTGGCACCAACAAGGGCTAGCACCTCGGACAGTTCCTGTACTGCTGACAGATCCGTAATCAGCACTCTGGACAGTGACAGAGAGCAGCCAAGAGACTTTTCAAACAAAGTTCTTACACTGTAACTATTTGACAGTCAAATTTATTTACCACTGTCAAGGTGGTGTACAGAAGGGGAGACAAGGTAACTAACATTTAATGCTTTTTGCCTGAGTTGCAGTTTTTGTTTGCAGAAGATCTGCAAACAAAGTTACAAACTTAATTTGACTTTACAACCTGTTGTAATGTGACAAGTAAATCTACCGACCTTCTTAATACAAGCAGAAAGAAGAACATGTTTTCAATGAACTAGTTACATAGCTGTGCTGAACTCTGACTCTCCGAGTCTGCAGTGTTTCAAAATTCATAGCGTCGGGGTGAGCCGGTTATAGAAGAGCTGCAAAAGCCCCACAAACATGGCTGTGCGTATCATCCCCCTGTTTTGATCTGAGTTGCGATACAGTGTCGGCTCTCCAACACATTACAAAAAAGGCCAAGCTGAAAAGAAAATGCATTGTTTCTGCAAATACACAGTGTTAAAATGTACTAAATGTACATGGCGATTGTAAGTAAAATCTATCTCTGACTTGGCTATCTGATACACTTATAAATGCACTGTTTGTTTTTCTGCCGGCGAAAGTGTTTTTTTGAGGGGAAAAACAATCTGAAAGTCATTTCCACTAGAAGACTTTGGTGTGTGTGTGGGGGGGGGAGGGGGGTGCGCGCGCATGTGAGAAAGAGAGAGTGTGTGGGCAACTGCGTGTGTGTATGTGTCTGTGTGTGGGTGATGGAGAGTAAAGCACGCTGGAGAAAACCCAGACAAAACACTTCAACTCTGAATTCACTTCTTAGTCCCTCTCACACTGTCTCTCCTTCTCTCTCTTTTCACCAAGGAGTGCCTAAGAGGCAGTGGTGCTAGATTAGGATGGATGTGTGTGTGTGTGTGTCTGTGCGTGCGCGTGTATGTGTGTGGTGTGTACGTGTGTCTGTGCGTGTGTGCGTGTGTGCGTGTGTATGTGTGTGGTGTGTACGTGTGTGTGTGTGTGTGTGTGTGCGTGTGTGCATGTGTGCGTGTGTATGTGTGTGTCAGTATCTGCGTAGAATTGGTTTCTGAGTACAGGTGCTTGAGCACGTCTGGACTTCAGAGATGAAACCTCTCCTACCATCTCTCACACACACACACACACACACACACACACACACATCCATCCTAATCCAGCACCATGCAATAACAATAGCATGCATTATGTCAAACTCTCACACTCATTTAAGGTATCTTACCCACACACACACAGACATACATTTTTGTCTTTTACACTTTTATTGCTACAATTTGGCTTTCTGTGTGTGTGTGAGAGAGAGAAAGGGGAAGCATATTACGAGGACGGAAATACAGAGAAGGGAAATTTCAAAAGAGGGGATGAAGCGACTGAAAATATTCAATAAAGGAAGAAAGGAGAAGGGAAGTCAGGAAACACGAGGAGAATGAGAAGAATCAGAGGATATGAGAGAGAATAGGGGAAAACAAACCAGCATAAATGTTGGATAATGTGGGTGCTGTTGTGGTTGTTGTTGGCTTTGTCAGTTTATCTAACACCTTCAGCAGGCAGCCCACTCCTACTATTCTACAAGATTGGCAGGTAGAAAAATAATTGCTTGTTAGAATTCTCTCGCCATGCACCATGGCCATTTAACCACAAAGCCTGTTTAATGGCCCCCATATTACCCTAGTGACCTTAACACTCATATACACCCACAAACATTGTTATCAATTGCTGTTGTGGCCCATGTAAGCCATGTGTCCAAATAAAGACACAACAATACGCTTCAGTGTTTGGATTCAGCCAAGCTACGCAGCGGGAGTGTGTGTGCCAGTGTATTTTTGAGCTAAGTGTGTGGTGTATGTCTCTATGGGAGTTTTTCTGACAGTGTGTGTACGTGTTTGCGTGCGTGTGTTTAAAGATATTGTCTTGCTTCTCCTTTCAGCTGAAGCCAATTAACTTCACTGCTCTGCTGGTGATAACACACGCATGCATGTGCTCACACACACAAACAAACAAACAAACAAACAAACAAAGGTACAGTCCCCTCCAAAAGTATTGGAACGGTAAGGCAAATTCCTTTGTTTTTGTTGTTCACTGAAGACATTTGGGTTTAAGATCAAAAGATGAGTATGAGACAAGAGTTCAGAATTTCAGCTTTTATTTCCTGGTATTCACATCTAGATGTGTTAAACAACTCAGGACATACCACCCTTTGTTTGAACCCACCCATTTTTCAAGTGAGCAAAAGGAACATGTGACTGACAGATGTTTCTTGTTGTCCAGGTGTTGCCTTTTAGGTTGATTTCCCAAACATTAAATTGCTCTGCATGACTAGTAAGTAAGTGACATCACCAACAAGCTCCACAGTGCAGGGGTGAAGGTATCACAATCCACTGTTCGAAGAAGACTCAGAGAGCAGAAATATAGAGGCCACACCATAAGATGCAAATCACTCATCAGCAGTAAGAATCGGAAGGCCAGATTAAAATTTGCAAAGAAGTACAGAGATGAGCCACAAAAGCTCTGGAGCACAATCTTATGGATTGATGAGACCAAGATTAATCTCTAGCAAAGTGATGGAAAGGCCAAAGTGTGGAGAAAGAAAGGAACTGCTTATGATCCGAAGCATACAAGCTCATCTGTGAAGCATGGTGGAGGTAAAGTCATGGCTTGGGTGTGCATGGCTGCTTCTGGAACAGGCTCATTAATATTTATTGATGATGTAACTGATGATGGTAGCAGCAGAATGAATTCAGAAGTGTACAGAAACATTTTGTCTGACAATTTACGGAGAAATGCATTGAAACTAATCGTGAGGAAGTTTATCATGCAGCAGGACAAAGACCCAAAGCACGTTGCCAACAAAACAAAGACTGGCCAATCAATCACCTGACCTTAACCCAATAGAGCGTGCATTTCACCTCCTTATGAGGAGACTGAAGGGAGAAACACCCCGAAACAAACAAGAACTGAAAGAAGCTGCGGTAAAAGCCTTGAATAGCATCACAAATGAAGAATGCAGCAGTTTGGTGAAGTCGATGGGTTGCAAGCAAGGGTTATGCCACCAAATGTTAAATGTTATTTACTTTAAGATTATTTGTTCCATTACTTTTGCTCACTTGAAAAATGGGTGGGTTCAAACAAAGGGTGGTATGTCCTGAGTTGTTTAACACATCTAGATGTGAATACCAGGAAATAAAAGCTGAAATTCTGAACTCTTGTCTCATACTCATCTTTTGATCTTAAACCCAAATGTCTTCAGTGAACAACAAAAACAAAGGAATTTGCCTTACCGTTCCAATACTTTTGGAGGGGACTGTATGAGTGGATGCACAACTGTGGTTGTACTTTTGTACATTACAGACATTATCCATCTGCTGCAAATAGCATACAAAGCTCTGTAATCCACTAAATCAGATGATCCTATTAAAACATCTATATTTCAGTAAAACATGTCGATAAATCGACCATATGGTTAAACAGTTCTGAGCTCTGTTGCAGAGCTCCTTGAGAGACCTTTAAAAGAATTTGAGGAGCAAGTAATTGCAGAACTAATTCTTCGCTGAATAAACATACATGAATAAGTGTATCCGGAGAATAATCGGGAGTGTTAGGTGAAGTGTCGCCTGCATGAATATGTTACTAGTTAGCTTCTAGCCAGACAGATGAAGAATGTGAAGGTGATGAAAATCAGCTAATGCAAGACACTACATCTGTTCAACGACTAGCGGTATGCTCCACATGTGACCCAGTGATCCAGGACAACCCTGGACTAAGAGACATCGACAGTGGGCAAATGACAGGGAATGAGATGAGAGAGAGATTAAATAAATATACATTAAGGATCAGTTCATGGTCAGTGCCTTAAACCCCTATAACATTATTTTTATTTTTTGTACTTTTCTCTAATTTTTGCTTCTTTCTTGTGAAATTCTGTAGTTTTACCCTTTCAAGCCGATGTAAGAGGGGTAAATCCCTCAAAGATTGAGCAGCTCAAAGCCTGTGCAACTGATGCGAAATAGTTGCAATTAGACGTTGCTTCATATAAACAAATTAAAGCCAACCTATACCTCTTTCTATGTTTTCGGTTGTAGATGTTTCCACGAAGAATAGGAAACACAGAATGCCACGAAAATGATTTTTACCAATATTCATTTGCAAATAATCAGTTCCACTACATTGGAGTACATGCAATGGGGAAACTGACTGTCTACATTACATTAATCAAATATCAGAGCTGAGAAATGTCTTTTATGAAGGTCATATCCCATTTAATTAATACAACTAAAATTTTGATATTTGGCTTCTAGACTCAGGCGTTGGTCATTCTCGCAGGCACATATTAAAGCTGTGCACAGAGAAGATTGGGGGTTGATGGTAACAAGTCACCCCTGAGGAACTAAGAATGAGAACTTTCAGGTGGCTGCTGTGGTTGCTGAAATGCGATAGGAGCATCTGCAGCAGTGTTTGCTAAAGAGCGGTGCATCAGCAGCATAACAGAAAAAAAGTGGGCAGAGCATTGTCAGCTTAAATAAACAACATTATTGCAAAGGTCACGTTGGGAACTGTCTCCAAAATGTTGCTCTAATCATCCTCTTAAAATTACAGGCATCAACTTACAGTATGTGGGCACACTTAAGATACAGCACTGAAATGTGAAAACAAGTCTAATTCCCTGTGTTTCTCGTGACATCTGACACATGGACGTGCATGATTTGAAATCTCTTGATCAAAGGAGTCGAGTCCAAGATGGTGATTAATGCTTCTGATTCCCCCAAAAGATGTTTCAGATGAGAAGGTAGTTGGCAAGAAAAACATCACTTATGACGACTGAAACTGTTTCGAAAAGGCATGAAATGCAGGACAGACATGCTCACAAACACACAGAATCACAATCAGTCATCACTGTACAGAGGGAGTGCAGAGTTGACAAGTGTGTGACAGCTAATCTCTATGGTTATGGTGAGGTCACATCGTTGATGTCTTAGTGCGTGCAAACACAGAGTAGGACTATTGATTTTACCTCTCTGTCATCGTCTGTTGTGGGTGTAACACACCTCTGCCTACCTCTCCCTCTGTTTTCTGTCACTCACTCTTAATGTTTTTTTGGAACAAGGTACAATTACTTTTCTCTCCACCTGGCAGACGGGTGTGATTCCACTTGTTAACTCAGCTCCAAATGATGTCAAGTACTTCAGTACTCAAAAGTAATTCTTTAAAGTATAACTGAAACTTTAGTAAAGATTTTACCAAATAAGATTGAATATCATAGTTACATGGCCCTTTACAACGTTGATGAGCTTGAGTAAAAGAGACTCTTAACTCTTAACTCTTAGTGTCTTAGTGTCTATAATACAGACTGGAAGTCTCCTGACAACCTCTGTGAGTTGGTTTTTATTTACAAATACAGACAATGTCAGTTTGTTCATTTTGGCAGTCATTACTGATTATGGATTACGGTGATACTGTATATATTTTTAAAATTATACAATACATTATATTAGTGGATGCAGGATGGACTGCATTAATTAGGATGTACATTGAATGCTTTCCCATCCCTAAACAAATTGTAAAACTAGCCACTGATATACAGCATCATTATCCCTTTAATAAAATAACTATAATAAAATAACTTTAATTACTTAATCTAAACTATGCACATAGGTGCGACATATCATTTTTCTTAATGCGACTAGTTGAGGGCTTATTTATTTGCCAGTGGGCCTATTTAACTTAAATAAAAAATAAACAAAGCTAAGCAATGAATAAACAAAGCTAAGCATTGGTTGATTACTCTGTTGGCCAGCTAACTTTGCTAACATTTTGCTGTTGTCTTACAATGGATATGTAAAGTGCCTTGCTCAAAAGCACCTAGATCAAAGTGTTGCTTTCCTCTTTCCCCTGGGTATAGACTCTACCTTTGCAGTTTTAGGTCACAACCCAAAATCTGTCACCTCTTGTATCATTTCAGCCCAGGGAGTCTGACCAAAAAGAATAATATATGTACTGTATTCAGTGGAAGAGGGCGAGAGAGAGTACTGGGGAGGAGGAAAAAGGAAAGAGGAAAGGACATTTAATAATGTATTTATTCTCATGTGAGAGAGAGCAGAAAGAGTGCAAGTGTGTGAGAAAAAAGGGGGAGAGACCTAGAGAGGGAGAAAGCGAGAGAGATTGTGTGTGAGAGACATTTCTGTGACCTTCTGCCTTGCAAAGCCCCATCTGACTATGAAATGAGTTGGGATAGAGTGATGGGGGAAGGAGAGAGGAGACTGCTAATGAGAATGGAGTGGGATGAAGCGAGAATCAGAGATGGAAGGGTGGGATTTGGCCGTAAGAGTTGAATATTTGACATTTATCCAAATGATAACACCCTCCCCTGTCTTTTAACATCAACAGACACAGAAAGAAGGACACACAGGGGACTTATTGAGGACGCCAAAAAAAAGAAAAAAAAGAAGGACTGGAACCAAAAATCTTAATTTTCTTACCATTTTAATCAGACAAACCCTGCTTTCTGGTTTAAAAATAAAGTAGGAGAGTCTTAAAGACTAAAACACTTGAGTGTATGTGATTTGGGATGAATCCATACTTCTTGATCATCATACTGATATTTCGATGCTGAAATCTTGTCTGCAGATCACACAACAAACAGGCAGTGTAAAGCTGCCACCTTATTTTTTCCCCCTGAGGGACAGAGCTAATTATGATCCCACAACTTGTGTATATCTAGCTTCATTACCCACAAGCTCATCTGAAGGTTGCTATAGTAACACATTTTAAAGTACTCTTATTTAACCTGACCAACTCACAGTGCTGTTTTATCCCAGGTGGCTGACTAAAAGCACATACTAGACCAACAGATAAAGAACAACACATCACATTTAAAGCAATAATCTGATCTCCCAAATCCTTCATTAAATGTTTTACATTGCTGTTATAAACACCCAGCGGAAGGGAAAAAAGCACTTGATAAACAAAAGGCGATCTGGGTATTTAGAAGGACCTGCAACTCGATCACTAAACAGAGAAGGAAATGGCCCTGCTTGGCAATCCTAACCATGCATTAGTGGTGGCAGCAGCACCTCCTCCTAACCCTTTCACTAATGCTGATAAGAGTATTAAACTTTTTAATCCTAAGTTAAGTTTCCTCTAGCACTTCCCCTCCCTCCATGTCTCCTTCGACAGCAGAATAGGAGGAGGTTATTCTTCTCTTGCGAGCTGCCCTTGCCTTAGAGCTACCATGTTACCATGTTATTATACCATATTACCATATTATTGCTATGGGAACCGACAGTGCTAGTAGTAGCTCCTTCAAACTTCGCTACACTTTTGTTTTTTATCAGTTTTTTTCTGGTTTTCTTGCCAAAACATGTGTTCCCGCCAAAATAATCGGAATTGGAAGATGAAGACGGCGTTTTTGGATTAATGAGCAGCCGACCACGATCCACCCAGCCCAAACAACTGGACCAGGCGCCACGGCGGGTGCGGTGATTGCTCAGAGGAAGATGCTTGGTGCTCAAACACAGTCAAGATGGACTCCCAGGTGTCAGACTGTTCATTATGAAAATAAAACTTTCATATTATCATCTGGTTGCTGCTGTTTACATTCACCCAAGATGCAAATTAAAAGAAATGCACTGTGGAATGTGTATAAATAACTGTATATATTGTTTTATTTTGTGTTACCATATTTCAATGTAGGCCTACACCTAATTGTATGTTGTGTGTGTAGCATGAAGGATCTACAAATTTTGTTTCATTATGCAGCCTTGTGCTGTATAATGACTATTAAACAACCTTGCCTCATTGGTAGGTGAGGCCTCAGGACAAGCCCAGCTTAAAATCAGCATCAGGCTCCCTGCTCCACTGGCTCTGGGCACCAGTGTTTGGGGTGAGGGGCAGTGCTGATAATGGTGCCTCAAATCAACAAGCCAAGTGCAGCCCTAGTATAAAAAAATCTTTTTTGTCCCCAGTACAATTGGCCTGGAGGAGAGTGAGGCCTACTGCTCTGGCTCACAGACACCAAGCCTGATTTTGTGGTCATCCTCCCTGGCCCCAGCTGGAATGAGGAGAAGGGCTGTATCACCGCTTTCCTTATCATCTGACTGTCCAGCTAATGCTGGCCACACTATGATAATTCGGCCGATTTTGGTTCAGATTCACCAGGAAGCGCCAGCAATGTGTTGTGCATTTGCTCGCACTATGTATTAGGGATGGGAATCTGTGGGCATCTCACGATTCGATTCAATTACAATTCAGGGGGCTGCGATTCGATTATAAAACAATTATTGATGCATCATTTTCTATATAGAGGATCCCTGGATAATTACTAAGCATTTAATTTGGGGGATGAATTCCTGAGGGTGGGTGCTGTGACGTTGAAGGCTCTGTTCCCAAAAGTGCAGAGTCTGGTGTGGGGGACAGAGAGCAGAGGAGATGTTAACAGCCTTCACTTCTCCAGCCATTGGGGAAACTACAGACTTTTATTAACGGACACAGTGACCTACGCTGCACATTTACGACCAGACTGAAACTTACTGCTAATATTTTTCCTCCGCTAACTTTCACCGTCACGTTCTGCCGCTGGCTCTCAAATTCAAATTAGCTTTATTGGCATGAATGTAACAACAACATTGCCAAAGCATCATATATACAACATAAGAACAATTAGCCCCATACATTTCATTAAACAAGTAATTAAAGCGTAAAGTAATCAAAGCATATGTATGTTTGTGTTAAAAAAAAAGAAGAAAAAAAGACATATTTAAAAATTAAAATAAAATAAATAAATAAAACAGTAAGTGTGTGTGTGTGTGTGTGTGTGTGTGTGTGTGTGTGTGTGTGTGTGTGTGTGTGTGTGTGTGTTTAAAAAAATAAAAATATATTAAAAATAAAATAAATAAACAAAACAGTAAGCGTGTGTGTGTGTGTTTAAAAAATATATATATTAAAAATAAAATAAATGAACAAAACAGTGTGTGTGTGTTTGTGTGTTAAAAAATAAAAATATATTAAAAATAAAATAAATAAATAAAACAGTAAGCGTGTGTGTTTGTGTGTATGTGTGTGTCAAAAAAAATTAAATAAAAAATAAAACAGTAAGCGTGTGTGTGTTTGTGTGTGTGTGTGTGTGTGTATGTTTGTTAAAAAATAAAAATATATAAAAAAATAAAATAAAATAGATAAATAAAACAGTAACGTGTGTGTGTATATATTAATAGACAATTCTTTTTTTTAAATAATTAATTGATTAAAAAATAATAATTAAAAAGAAATCAGTATCAAATGTAAAAACAAAACAATTACTAAAATATCAAATGATCAAAATAATAATAATTTGTAAATCTGTACAATTATTTGTTAGTCTGAGGTTCCACTGGTTGTCCTTCATGGCATGAGCAGACATATTTTGCAGCAATTATTTCACATTTGGGCATTTCTCCCAGTAAATAGGGGAGTTTCTGTGTGTCTGATATGAATTCGAATTCGGGGTATATTCGGGAAATGTTTGCAAAGTGTTTTTGTCTTTGTGTTTTATATTTAGGGCATGAGATTAGAAAGTGCAGCTCTGTCTCTACCTGTCCCCTGTCACACTGGGAGCAGGTAGAGACTGGGAGTCTCTCCTCTTGTGGTAGCCAGCTCTGCCTGTGGCGACCCTTTTCTATGGCCAGGCTGTGTTCACTCAGTCTGTATGTTGTCAACATTTTTCTTAATTTGGGAAATTTTATTGTACTCAGGTAATTTGCTCTCTCTCACTCGCTCGTCCTCACACACACAATAGGCAGGGAGCTGCCGAGCGTCACCATGCTCGCAGTGTGCGAGTTAAAATCATAACTTGCACACTGATATTACTGATTGTGTGACATTTTAGTGGGGTGGTTATTCATTCTGCAGCGGTGGCGAATACAGGAGAACACTGGTCTCTCTGTTGTGCGCGCTCCACTGACGGTCCGGGCGCTGCATTCCTGCCTTTTGCGTTCTGTCAACATTGAGACATTGCATCAGTTAACATTTAAATAATCGATTTTTAGACATTTGTTAATCGATTCATAATCTTCCACGTCCGCATCACGATGCATCTAAGAATCGATTATTTCTCCCTATGTATGTCTCTATGTATGTATATTTATAAACCATGCTAATTCCCTCTTCTCAGCCTGGGGTTTGTGGGTTCATCTTTTGTTTATCTGTGCAAAACATAACATACACAAGGGCAACTAACTGACAATGACTGTCTGCCTCCATATTTGTTTATGTCTGAAGTCACATTTGATCACACCAGTTTTTGTGAGATCCCAAGTCCCTGGAATCGCCACTCTGAAATCATTTAGTATAAACACTGAGTGTTTGGTCCTTGACTGAATCGTCTGGTGTGTGCCTTCTCAAGATAAAAATATTAAAAATATGTTGATATGTCTGAGGTATACCATGTTTTAAAACAGGTAAAGTTTTGAAAATCCTCTAGTGTGCACCAGACATAACAATGCTGCTCTCTAAGCAGATCTGTTCGAGGACTGGCTTGGTGTTGAGACAGGATTGTCACTCCAGTGACACTTCCTTTTTCTCTAATGCTGGCTGTTCTCTTAAGCAATGAGCAGATGTGTTTGAGCAGACTCTCCATTGATAGCAGGAGCAGTATGACTGATACCTAAGCAGCATTCATTGGCTACGGTAAAGGAAGTGCCCTTTACATTGCTTCCCCCTAAGGGCTGATCTTCTGGCAGCAGCAAGAGCCCAGGAAGCAAATGAGGAAGCTTTCTGATATCACAGCTGGCTGCCCCTCCCCTGGTAGCAGTGTGGTGGCACCACTGTCTTACAATGGGATGGATGGAGGTTTGCTTGTAAAGCCACCGGCGTTAGGAAGCCATTTATCCCTTCTAAAATAGAAAAAAGATGTCCTGGAAGATTAAAAAGCACTTTGTCTTTAATTTCAGCTATCTTCTGGTTTTCATTCAACCCAAGAGACCTATCCCAGACCTACATGCAACTACCGAATCTCTAATCTTACTGTAAAGTATCTGTATCTGGTTTGATTACATCAAAGGTGAATTGGTTTCTGAAAAGACATCTGATGAAGACAGATAAGGAGGTATAACTTTAGCTTGTGAAGCAAGTGATTGTTTTGCAAGCATAAGAAAGCACAGACATGGGCAATTTTGTGCAGCTGCTTATTTACACCTGGTTTCTCCTCAAGGAAAAGGTGGTGGAGCTTATACTGCACGGTAAGTCACTAAAAGACAGGGTCACTAGAAAACATGCTGACTGTGAGATGAGTACATGGAGTTTAATGGAGCTCACTAGTCTCAGTGTGTGGGTGTTTGCTCTGATGAGGCTGCTGTCATGACCAGCAAACAGAGTGATGGTGTTTATCAGGCCAAAATCTCAGACAGGAAGAAAGTCAGATAAAACTGGCAAACAGTGTAAACACCACAAAACCCACAACTCCCACAAAAAACGCTATCCACAAACACACATTATTCTCTCTGTTACTGTTTCTTGTGGCTGGCAGCTTGATACAACATAAGCTGCTACTAGCATAACATACCAAATCTCCTACCTCGGTCTTTCTGATTTTTGATTTTTGAGGTATTACAAAAAATAAACACTGTTACCCACATAATTGGGCTCCATCTGCCGTGCAGGTGGTATAGCGGGTGAGTGGCAGCTTTCTGCATGCTGGCATGTTACACGGCTTAAAGTTATATGTTGTCGAGTCAGTGTCATTGCAGGGGGTGTAGCTAACAGACTCCATGCCGGGCTGTCTAACAAGTCTCCCTGCTGTTCCACCAGTCACAGAGGACATGGTGGATGAGAATTTTCTGCCTTTTTATAGGACCAGCCGTCATATCGTTGAATGGGCTAATCCTAATGTACATGCAAAATGTAAGTGTGCGGATTTGCAAAGATGAATGGCAAAGCTTACAGAGCCCCATTTGTGGGTTGTGATCATATATGTTCTTGGTACACATAATCTCTCAGAGGGACAGTGCAAAAACACAAAACTCCTTTCACCATCATGAATTAATACAGAAAAGAGTTTTTTTATTTTGACATTTTGATTGAAACCAGCACAACTGATATTGGACCGATATGAACTAAAGGTACCATACGTCAGAATCAGGGCAATAATAATAGTGCCACTACACTTGCTGTCATCTGACTAATTGAGCCAGGCTGTGTGCTGATTGTTGCCTTCGTAATGGGAGAGGAGCGGAAAAAGAGGAGAGTGCATTAGTCTTGCTCATCTTTGAATGTTCATACTGTGGCCTCAACGTAGGAAGCTAAACCAGAACATATTTTTAGTTTACCAGGCAGTCCCGAAAAACACACCATTATTCAAGCACAAACAGACAATATATCGCACACTTATGGAAAGACAGCAAGATAGATGGAAATAAATATAAAGCTAGCAGTTGAAGCTGCAGGTGTCAAGCACACATACAAGTCAGGATGAATATGCGTCAGTGCTAAGACTTCATGTGGATGTGGGTGTGTGTTCGCTTGGGCATGAGATCTGGCCTCATCAAATTGCAATGGGGAACTTCAACAGCTGTTCCTGTGTGTGCGTGTGTGTGTGTGTGTCTCCCAGGGGCATCATGACACTTCATCATTCGTTAATTAGCCAGTTAAGTCATCTAATTAACATGCCATCTCTCTAGTTCCCTGTCAGACTTTCTTCTCTTCTTTAAAGCAGCATTCTGTTATCATGCAACACAGACCTGGAATAACCTCCCAGCTGATATTAGACAAGCCTCGACTCTGACCACTTTTAAGTCAAAGCTAAAAGCTTTCAATTTTACACTGCCTGTTCCACCCAGTAATGGGTGTTTAGCTTAGTTTTGTAATTGGCCTTTTTATTATTTTAGTTTGTTCTTAATTTCAATAAATCATGCATCTAAATGTGGAGGTATTTGCTGTGTTCTTTTATCTTTTTAAATTCACAAGTTGACCTTAAAGGAGTTCTATTATGCTTTTCCACATTTTATGACTTTTCTATAATGTTATAATGTTGGATGTTCATGTTAAACATGGCCAAAGATTCAAAAAATGAGGTTAAAGCATTTAAAAGAAATCACTGTGACCAAAATCCTCAGGTTTCTTCCTGTTCTGAATGCTCTGTTTTGAACTGCTTTTTCTACCAATGGCTCCGTTCTACGTAATACGGATATTACATATATGGTCATGTGCTCTCATAGCAACGGCCCAACAACGCTTCAGTCTGCCAGTTCTGCTGAGCAACAACAACAGCCTGGTGACATGCTTCAGGTCATGGCTAATCAGAACACAGTGGGCTTTGAGAGGGGGGGCTTAAAGAGACAGGAGCATCTACAGCTTGTTTCACACAGAGGGTGAAATGAAGGCCTACATTAAGAGCCATTATAAGAACATAAAGTATTTTTTTGAACTTTGAATCATGCAAAGCTGCTATACAGGAGTCACAGAACTACAATATAGGTCTGGAAAAGCAGTTTAATAGGTCTCCTTTAACATGCTTTTATCTCTTGTATCACCTGCATGTACTTTGGTACTTTTAAATTTGTAAATCTTTTACCTTTGTTATTTGTATTGTTGTACAATTTAAAGCACTTTGAATTTCCCTGGTGTATGAAATGTGCTATACAACAGGTTGTCTTGCCTTACCATGTCATCATGCCTTTGAAAAATAATTGGGTGGTTAAAACCATGTGTTTTTTAAAAAAAGAAGCTAAATCAATTTAGCAAATGCTAAACTTCACAGTTCAAATACTCAGTAAGTGTATGCCACAGACATTAAGAGATACTTCAAAACTAATCTTTGGTTACTGAAAGAAATATTATCTGGCCACACATTAATATAGAAATACACTGCCACAATGACACTGAAAAAACAAATACCATCTCTATACCTACACCCACACATTTCATTAGCACATTGTCAATATCCATGACTTAAATGACCATGACTACTGTGTGTGTGTGTGTGTGTGTGTGTGTGTGTGAGCATGTGTTTGAGTGTGTGTGTATGTATGTAAGATTCAGAAACACAATAAAAATGATTAAGGACTCATCTGTCAGTTAATGAGAATCAGTTATGTATCCGTTACAGGGCACAGCCGATTTGTGCCACTGTAGTTCATCTCCCTCTGTGTCTGGGTCTCTGTGTGTGCGTGCGTGCGTGTGTGAGTGCGTACATTTTATCCTATTATGACCAAAAACAACTTTGGTGCCATGTTTAGATAATAACATTGTCCTATAATTAATTACATTTTCATATATAATTTAGAATAATAATTGAACACTGTGTTGCTTCGCCATGGCCATGTACTGTAAAACTTCCTGTATATTTATTCGTTGATCATTAGTAATATAAGTTAGTAAACTATTTTTTTTCTAAAATGCCACAACTAACACAGTGGCTTGCTCAAATGTTATCTGAATTACAGTGAGCTGTACAATCATTGACAAAAGAAATTCCCAACACAAAAACTATCCTACCGTAAAACAGGTACATACTAGTTGTTTCAGCAAATGCCCAAAAAACAACATCACCTTCATATCGCCTACTGCCTGTAAGTGTAGAGCGAAGATGGAGACCTATGAGAACAGCACAGTGATGGTTAAAGTACACTCCACAGATACACACAAACAGGTATTAGGAATAATATCAACTCCCAGATAACTCCTTACTTATATAGATGTATAGATAAAGGTCAACAAAGTCTGGTGTTGTTGTGGCTCTATATCACCAGTCATCATGTGTGTCTGTGCGTTGTCTTTCTATTCCTTTTCCAAATGGACTGACCTTTCTCTAAAGGTCACATTGTGACACCACTCACATGCACAATACTGTCACGAACACTTAGAGACACAAGAGTCACAGAAAGGCTCAAACACTGGCAAGACCTCTGGGCTGTTATTCAATGCTGCTTCCAAAGTCTTTTAACCTTCTCAGGTGTTAATTTTGAAGTTTCTACATTTAACCCATGAGAGTTTGACATGTATGAGGGGCGTTCCCTTGTCTGGCCTATACACATGACCTCAATATTTGTAACAATGAAGTTTGATAAAACTGCTCTAGTTATCAACTTCTTTACAAATAAAAGATAACTTCCAAATGCATGTTGATGACAAAGCTAACTAGGATTCCTACAGGATGTCTCTTAACAAACTGAAACTTTATCCAAGTATGTCAGTGTCAAGAATTTTTGATTATGCTGAGTTTCACTTACAAGAATAAGCAATTTTTTTTTTATGTCAAGGTTGCTATTTACAGTATTTGTAGCATTTTTCTTCTAAAGAAGCAAACCCTGAGTAGCACAGACCACTTTTTTTTTAAATAGCAAAATAAATGTAGAAGAATTGGCTAATGTAACAAAATAGCGAGTTGCAAACTGACATACAGTACATGTAAGGGGAAAATAAGGCCTTATGCTTGCAGTTCATAGCAGTATATACGTGTTCGAGCTTTTGTGAAGGAAGCTGCGGAGGTGGCAGGTGGTCTTGGACTTAAAGGATGGCTGCAGCGTCCGAAAAAGAGCTTTTCGAACAGGTGGTTGCCTGGCTGTGCAGGGTCGTGCAGTCTTTCCTGCCCTTTTACTCACCCTTCATGAAGGGCAGCTGCCAGCCAATCAGCTGCCCAGCAGGATGAACAAGTTGGACCTTGTCCTTGGAAATGAGGAGGCAGAGGAGAGGCAGGCTGCAATACAGAGTGTCAGGATGCATTTTAAGGTTGATATGTGGAGTTCTGTCAGCTGCTGTGGCAAGAACATCCTCCGTAACTGTTCTTAATTAAGCAGGAGGTGTTCACATCTCATTCTGAGAGATTGGTAATTAGGACTGTGGAAACTTGGACAACTTGGCTGAGTTCACAACAGGACAATTCATCTGGTTTGTTTCAATCCTCCACAATTCACAGGCATGACATTTGGTATGTAGATATCACATTTGTCAGAAAACAAATAATGTGCCGGAGAGCAGCAATATTCATCAAATAAAGGACATTCATTGCTCAATATCTGTTTACACAGAGCGTGGGGATGAAAAACTAATCTCACTCTCGATGAGATGCAATTCTTTTCAGAGAGATTATGTTGCGCGCAATGTTCCAAAACATGATATCTTGTTTAGCATGTAGGTATAAAACAGCAACCAGGATTTCAGTAGACGCTTGTCTTCCTACACTGGTTTGGGTTTGAGTTTGCTCCCATTTTCCTCCATCTGAATATGTAAAATTTGGCAACTATCACTGAGAGCGCATACACAATGTTTCTGTTCATTTACATGTGTATCCTTCTTGAACTTGGTATTTGTGTGTCCAGGCATACATCAGGTCGTTCTGTGTCTTTTAAATCCTGTGTAACTCCTCTGTGTCTTAATGACGGATTAGACTTCTCATAGTATGACTGCTCATCCAGCAATAATCCGCACGCCCAGACTTTGAGCTGGAGAAGGCAGTAGGCCAGAGGGGAAGGAGGGAAAGGCAGAAAGAGAGGAGAGGGGGTGCAGAAAGGGAGATGATACAGCAACTGTGAGCAAATTATTTGCTCCCATATAAGTAGAAGGTTTGCCTACAAATCTGTATGGAGAGACATGGCAAAAATGTGTCAGCATGATCCACACTCATCCCCTAAATTCCCCTCACAACTTTGGGTTTTAGATTTCCTGTGAAACAAGTCTTGGCACATACTTTCTATTTTTACTGGCACATCATGATGTTGTCTATGTCAACTTTGACATCTCCCTCTGAAGTGAAACTGAATGAAATTATGTGTTTGTCAGTATGTGCACAAGCAACCACAATGAACTCACTGCAGACTTACTTTTTTAGTGTTACCAGACAACCTACAGTATCTTTAGCTCTTAGGATTTGCTGTAACCATTAAAACACTTCTCTTAGGTCACCTTGGGGTTGGTCTTATGTGCAGGCCAGATGCACACGTGCATAAATGGTACACACACACACACACACACACACACACACACACACACACACACACAGAGTCTTGCTTTGTTGACCAAGTGTGAAAGAAAGAAAGCTTGCTGTCCCTCTGAGATAGTCATACATGTTGCACAGGGCTGCACACCATACAAAAACACACATTTATCCACAGAAACAGAGAGAACACAGCCATTGGAGTACCCACATAGAAACATACAGACACACAAATACACAGTGAAACACAGATGAACAGATGGGCAAAACAGACAATCTCTCTCACTCACTCAATCTCTCTGTAATCACCACTGATGTGTTGTTCTCTTGATTTAATTTCAGCAGCCCAAAAAGAAAATCAGCAACTTTCTGTAGGATACTTGCTATAAACACCATGAAAGAAATGACACCTAAAAGATGATCCCTCACGCTTTGGCTGACACACAGTATCAAGGCATCTGCTGCAGCAATCTGAGCAGTCGAAGCTGTGCCACGCGAGAGCAATTAAAAAGCCTTTATTCTGATTCTTAATTATTTCAGGGGGGTTTTAAAATCTCAACCTCTCAACACAGCTTAATCCAAATTGGGTTTTTAGTGGCTCATCTGGCAAATGAGTTGACTTCCAAAAAGACAGTAGAATCACTTCTGAAATTGCTCTCACATTGAGGGCTTAAATTTGCCACTTCCGATATAAAAAGTTACCACTTTCATTTGCACAAATGGCAGACAGCAGACAAATGTGAGAAACTGTGAAGACAGATGGACAGGCAGACTGGTAGGTATTCAGACTGAGACACGGGGCAAGAATTTGAGATGGAAAGCAATTTAGTTTTCTCTCGGCATTGTGTGGTGACTTTTCACAACCCTTCCTTAAAACTCCAGGGGCCAGTATTGGTGTAACCCTGGTAACCACACAAAACAACCCACTGTCTTCTCTTCAACTCTACAGCTGGCAGACACACACAAAGACCCACATGTATATTCAGGCTGACACATCCATACATATTCATCTTGTCTTTATCAGCACATTACAAACACACGCACACATACACACACGCACACATAGCTATAATCTCCTAAAGTCGCTCAGATTTAATCAGATACAATAAGACACTATTACCATCTATAAATTGTCATCTCAACATGACACTGATTCTTAATGTATGCAATTATTCAGAATTCACTTCCTCTCATATTAATACCTGTTTAGACTGGCAAAAATCAAAAACTTCTTTGCCACCGCTGGCTAGCAGAAACATTCTTATGAGCTAGTTAGCTACTTGAAAGGACATTGTAAGGAACATGGAGTTCTTGGTGGTATTTTGTCCTTACTCGCGATCGCTATATGAAAAAAACAAACTTTCACGAAGGAGGTGAAGTTCCTGTTTGTTTATCTGTCTGCTTTTCTGTAAAGTAACTTATAACTTATAAAGGGATTCCCATGAAGTTTGGTGTAAAATATAGAGATTTTTCTGGCAGTCTGGAGCCAGGAACATCAAGGCAAGACAACTTTTAGCAATAATAGTGTAAATAACAGAGATTTGATTCCAAATACTAAGGTGGGTGTTTTCAGAGCCAGGCCATCAATGAGTGTTATATGAATTTAACTAATATGAATGCTTTTTGTTCTCTCTTTTTTTTTTTTACATCAAGAGGAGTTGGAGTTCATCAGAGCTGTTAATGTGTATACAAGTATGACATGTAACCTACTTGTTTGATTAAGGTTTGGATAAACAACTGATAAATTAACTAATGCAGAGGTGATTCTGTAAGTGAGAAATATTGTCTTATTTCTCTGTGGGCTTATGATTCAAAGATACACAAAAACAAGACCCAGTGGTGTGTGTTTTTATAACTCAGCCTACATGCGTGCCAGTTTTTCTACACATATTACTGATAATATTTACAGTCCCAGGTGTCTGCTCCTGATAGCTTATTGAAATGGGTTCCAAAATGCTCTGAGTATTGTCAGTGGCACTGAACTGTGCAATTATTTCCCAATTGTAAGCCTGGGGGCTACAATCTTCAGCCCAGTGTGGGTCACAATGACATCAGCTCCATCTCCTTCTGAATCTGGCTCCCCCTGCTCCTTTTCACTGCGTGTCTTTGTGTGTGTAAGTTTGTGTGTGTGCGCACACATGTGCGCGCGCGCGTGCGTGTGTGCGTGCATGCATCTTTTAGGTCCTTCAGATTCAATTGTCCACCAGGTGTCCTCTGTATGTTCCTCTACACACCTGCTGCCACAGCTGACTCTTATTAACTAATTTCTTCATGTATAAGTAATTGTACTTGAGTGGCTATGTCAGTTCCCTCTTATTATAATACAGGTAATTCCACATAGGTTATAGACTCCACTGTGTCAGTTAGGTATTATAATCCTCCAGAATAAGGAATTGCACACTCTAAAAACTAGTCTACATAGCGGTAATTGAACGACACTTCCTGTGTTTTTCCTTACTCCAACTCTATCGGTCTGCCTGACTGGCTGTTCATGGTGCCTTGTTGCCTGCTGATTATCCTGGTTACTTTTTGCCATGCATTGCTTTCCCATTGCTGACATTTGCCTCTATGCACCCTGCATAAAACCATCTTGTATTATACTAGTCCTGCATCCTGATTCTGAATTTGGGTTGTGATTTTTGCAATCTTAAATGGGGTGTGCATGTGCTGTTATGTTGCAGAAGGCGGGGAATTTTGTGTATTGTGCACTCAGGCCCAGCGTGACAGTGTTCCACTAGTTCAGTACCAAAAAAACATGTACGGTCTGTTTTCTGGATCTATAAAGCATAAGAAAAAGAGAACGTCAGGGGTTATTATTGCAATGTTCTTGTTCCTCATGCCTATCATATACTTTCGGCAGCTCTGCCCCTCTCATGTTTTTACATTTCTGTCTTTTTATTTTTCGTCATGAGTGAAATCAGTTTTATACTTTTGACTGGTAAATCATTGCTGTTGCTGAACAAACAGATTTTTGTGTTTGAAATCAATCCTGTATTTGTGCATATGTGCGTTTGAGAACTGTCTTTTCACATAACCAATTATATGTGTGTATGTGCACTTTTACATGCGCGTCACATCCGAATTTAGAATCCTACAAAGCAAAACCAGTGGATGAGTAAAACAACAAAAACAACATCCAAACAACAGCGTTAATACATTTCTGCTGTGAAACACTGCTTTGAAATTAGATAAGAGCTAATTAACCAATCAGAAAGCTTTGATCTAATTAACAAAACATGACTTTGTTTGATATCAGAAGACTGCAGTCTGCTAGCACGACAATGCGTGAGAAGAGCAGTAAAATTTCTCCTCGTCTTTTACTCATTTTCTCTCCGTCTGTCTCTCACTCCTCGCTCTGTGAAACAGCCTTGTGCTTTAATTGCACTAAATTTGCCAGCGATTTTGGAAGCCACTGCACATAATTTGCCTTTTAATTTTGTGAGTGTTACTTACACCGCTTTGTCATTTCTCTCAAGCTCTGTTTGTCACTGCAGCATCTCGTCGGTTCCCAGTGCTGTAGATGGGCACGAAGCGAGTGAAGTGGATGGCTGTGAATTCAAGTCAGGCCCTTGACAGAGACAACAAGCACGTCACAAATGAATAAAATATTATAATGAGAAGTGGAGTAATAACATGTTGACAGGTGCATCACATTGAGCATTTACATGCACATTAATGTTACGATATTATTAAAGATAATCACAGGAATATTTGTGCCGGCAAACAGTAATTACACAGATGAAACCACTTACATACAACATTAAAATGAGGGCATTTACATAAACATTAAGAAGACAATCTTCTTCAAAAGGCTGAAGTAATTTGTTTTGCATTTGGTTCTTGTGAATGATCCATTTACATTAACCTGGATTAGAAGAAATGGGATCATATCTCAAATATTAGAGAGCAAAATTAATTAGCCAGCATACTGAGTGGTGCATCTTACAATGGGAGTCTATGTTCATTACAGCATTTAGAATATACAAATACGGGTAAAATTAAATTGGAGTAACTAAATCTGACACACACTTGCACAAGTTTATGGATCACTGTGTCTGACAGAGGACAAAATGAGCATCTTTCAATAAAAGGTAAAAGAAACACAATAAAGACTGTTTATTCTTTTTATGTTGGCTCAGGGGGGCAAAGATCAGTGTGTGTGCGTAGCTGAATCTGTGCTTTCATGTGTGGATGCCGTGTAGGTTTTAAAAGGTTAACTATCAAGTCAAATGTGCAGAGAACTTTTCAAAGAGACTAGTCTAAGTTGTCATGGCAACAAGTTAAACAACTGAAGAGAGGCAGAAAACATAACTCGAAGAAAAAGAAGTCTTGACCCTGAAGCAGCTCAAAACAATGTTTTAAGCAGAAAGTATTGCTTAAGAGGAAATACTTCTTTGTAAATACACTGTGGAGACTCCCCACATATCATCAGTCATCACTGAAGATGTGGCGTTTACGCCAAACTCATTAAAAGCTCATTTCCTCTTTCCTTAACATCTCCACCGAGGACCTTATTCATTCATTCGAAACTATAGGCCTCTTGATATATCATCTATGTAGAGAAAGCATTTAAAGGAAATGTTCGCTTTGGAAACTAAACAACTAACATAAAATATATATAAGTACTAACAGTGGTTATGGACTTTATATTTATATATTAGACTGGTGGTGGGAAATCATATGTTTCTCTTATGTTTTAGTATCCTGAACTTGCTGGCTGCCCACTTGGGTGTACTGGATAGAGCTTTATTTCAGTGGGGTTGCTTGGAGAAAATAAATCCGTTAAAAACAGCTGCATTACAAATTTTCCAAACAAAACATTAAATGAGAGTCGATTATTGTGTTCTAGCCTTCCGAATTTGTGACATCAAGTAATGTCTGCTACTAAGGAAGACTGTCACATCTCAAATCAATTCAGCTATTTGATCACATCGTATCTCCCTCATCTTTCTTTCTATCTCTACAGTATGAGAAAATGGAATGCTGCAAAAGATACAAGGAGAGAAAGAGAGATGAGGATATAGAGAAATAGGGAGGGTTGTCATGATTGCCATCAGTATGTTTTACTTTGTGTGCAGTCTGTACATGCACATGTGTGTTTGTGTGTGTTTGATATGTACCTTGTCCCTGTTTCATAAACAAGAGGATTGTTAGCAGATAAGAAAGTAAAGAATAAGTTCAATATTTCTGTGGCTCCTGGAATGTTTTTGCAATATTGGAAAAAAAGAAAATTAGCAAATGTATTCATGAATGTTTTATTAACATTATACTTACTTCTTTAAATATAAAACAAGGTTCTCATTCTGAAGAGATAGTAGTGCACAATTGAAAAGCCTTATCATACCTTATCATAATTCTGCACTGCATACTCCATACTTGTTGAGGAAACAGAGGTTCTTTGTACTACTGTATTTTAAATAAGTGACTAAAAATGTGATTATTACTACTTTATAAGCAGCTTTACGGTCCCACTGCAAACAACAAAAATTCAGTAAGAAGCGCCAAATGCACATAACATGTAGAATATATATACAGTTTTATGAACCAGGACATTACCTAATGTGAATGCCCAGATGCAAAATGCATAATTTGATCATGATATTTGAAAAGTCCTGACTTTATTACGGGATCCAGCAGCTCTTACAAAGTCTCCTAACTTGCTCCGCTGAGATACAGCATGCTCGCGGGGATTTAAGCAGCTTAACAGTTGTTAAGAGATTGATGTCAATATTTAGCAGTATAGCACTTTAGAAAGTAGAGCTCATCCCAAAAATGCAGTGTAAAGACTCACTCCGGCAAGTTTATCGTTGTGTTCAGTGTGTCTAATTCACATGGTTTCCTCCTTTGCTTTTCATCAAGGCAAATATGCCTCTTGCATCAGACTACTCCAAATCAAATTCTCTTCATGTGTTGTACACTGACCACTGAATATTCACACAAAATGTAGTTTTTGAAAAGTCTGATGAGTTGATCTGCATAAAATCTAAGATCTAAGAAGAAACATAGCCTCTGAACATCTATTTCCATAATCACTGCCCAACAAATTAACTGGATATGCAGTGTGTTCTCTACATAATAGGCCAGTAAAGATGGCTTGGAGGCCATTTTACATTCTGACTATGATGCTGTTTTCATAGCACTGCCTCTTGACATTTTGACAAGCATAGTCTACTTTTGACCATGGCCTTCACACACTTACTGTCTGTGTAATGGCTGATGGCCATGGAAGCCTTGACCCCCCACAAATCAACACTTCACAAATGTGATGACAAAGGTGAGCTGGTCAACAATTGCAGAATTCAGGAGTCAGGTAGAATCAGAGAAATAGGACAAGCATTTGCCACATTTAAAGCCATTACCCCTTGCATAAAGAGTGATTAGTAACAACAGGTTTCTGTTTAAGGCAACCCTAGTCACACTGTCAGTTGTGTTCACTAGAAGCCAGGCGGGAGATACAAGCTCAAATTTCAGGGTGGTGGTTAAGCAAACATTTATTTTTTCATCTATCTTTACTAATGCATGCTGCTCAACATTTAATAGGGAAGTTAAGTGAAATGTTCACCGGGTCAAAGGACTGACTCAAGGGCAAAAGAAACATGGGAGTAAATTCTGTTGGCAGAGCTTTAGACAGACAGAAGAAAAAGCGGAAATGTGGAAAAAAAGCCCTTTTAATAGAGAATTTTGATACAATTCATCTAAGGTGAGCAGTACAGCAGGCAATGAAGACAATGTGACTTCAGTAACAATTCATGAAATTGTTTTACTCCTCTGTAGCTCTCACTCGCATAAAAGAGATTGTGGATTCTTTGACATTATGAATCAGTCTTGTTTACTTCTCCCTCCATCCTCCTCTTTTCTCCATTTTCCCTCTTCGGAAACCTTTCCATTCCATTCTCTTCTCATTGCCATTTTCTTCCAAAAGGCACAAAGCAGATTAGGAAATACAGGCAGACAGGGGAACACACTCATTTACTTCTATATGCCAGGGGCAGTTTGCATGTGTTTGAAAATTAGGCACCTGCACAACCATACAAGGATACCCTTTTGTCTGGGTATAGTACAGATTGGAAGAGCAGTCTTAACCTCTTTAGTGAATATATTTTTTATTTGGTATTATCTATGCTGTCCCTGCGATGGCCTGGAGACCTGTCCAGGGTGTACCCCGCCTTTCGCCAAGCTGAAAGCTGGGATTGGCTCCAGCCCCCCTGCGACCCTGTACGCAGGATAAGGGGTTGACGATGGATGGATGGATGGATTTTTGATGCTGTAATACTCAGACAATGTGTGCAGCAACTTGCTGATAATACATCAAAATCAGAGTTGAATGAGTCACCAAAGTTGGTTAGTGGATTCAAACCTTGCAATGCAGAAGCAGTGCTTACCACTGAACCGCCAGGTTTTCCACATCTGGTTGGAAGGGAATAATTATAATAAGTAAGCTTTTCTAAACATCTTTCCCTAGAAAAAAAGGTATATTTATATATACACATATTTGTTATCATTGGTATTTCAGCTTTAATGACATTTGTAGTTCCATCTATATCTATCTATCTATCTATCTATCTACATATAAGGGCAAAAGAAACACAGGGGAGTAAATTCTGTTGGCAGAGCTTTCGACAGACAGAAGATATCTCGATAGATCGATAGATCGATATTGCATACTTAACCTTAACCTGTGCCACATAAGCTGAGTACATAATTAATAAGTGAGTGTTTCCATTTTCTTTGACCCAACTGAATTTACACATGCTAAATGAGATGCTAACTGCACGCTATTAAATGTTTGGCATGTATCAGAGCCAGTGTTTTAATTATATACACAGCTATGTGCCGGCCTTTTGTTCCTACACATATATACAGATCCCAGTACTAAATGTGTCATTAATATTCATCCTCTTACTAGAAATGTCAGAAAACTGTCATTGTAGAGATGCTATGTCCTACTCTGCAGCAAATAATTATACCACTTCTGGTGACAAATGACATTCCTCATCTCTCTCCACTCTTTTCCTCTGACCCTTTCCCTCCTCTTCTGCCCCTCTTTTTTTGTCAGTTCTCCAGTCTTTTAAACATTTAAATGACTCAAATGCAATTAGGAACTACTTTTAAAATTTAGTTTGAGAAAGAATGTGAATTATGGATACAGTTTAAAAGGGAAATCTCAGCCAACAGCGGCACAGCAGACACATCATACCACAATGGACACTGACTCGTGTCTAATCAAAAGCTCATTTTCCTTCTCTCTCGCTTTTTTCTCTCGTTTCTTCTGGACTCATCTGCTCACCCTTACTCTCTTACTTCTTGTATCTGCTTTTCTCTTCTTGTTCCATCCTCTTTTCCCCATGCTTGGTTCTCTTTATTAACATAAATTACAGTGTTGTGTGACATTTCCTCTCCTCCCAATCCCATCTTTGCCCTGACACATGGAACCTCTACTTTGACATACGACATGTGAAAGCTCTGACATATGAAACCTTGCCCCCCTCCCTGATCGTCCTCTTTCCTTTTCCTGCATACCTTCTACCTTCAGTTCTCTCTTCTTTTACCCAATTCTGCTCTGCAACTTTCAATTACACCATCTACCACTGACATGTATGATGTCATCTCTCTTCTCATCACATCTCTTCATCTGTTTTCCACACTTCTCCTTCCCTGCTTTCTTCCCTCCTCTCCTATCAACTCATCAACTGTCTTCCAGTGTGCTCTCTTTTTTCTCTCTCTCCTCACATGCCCAGTCCAATGTGCTCTTGTGGCACAGATGTTGTGAATCCTAGTTTTCTCCTTATATTGTTATTCCATCAATCCCTTCTTCTTTTTGAACCTGTGAAGCTACCTACTCCTTGTTTCTCCTCTCTCTCCCCTTTCTTCATTTAACTCTCCTCCTTTATCCTCTCCAGCCATAAAATCACTACAGCTCCACAAATCAGTGAACACCAGTCTGGATCACAGTGGGGGTTAGCGCAGGTTTGAGAGGTTTGCAGTTAACATAGTTAAACACAACAACAAGAGCCTGCTCTGGCTTAGGTTGCAAAGGAAGTACTGCAACAAAAGAAATGTAAGTGTATCTATGAGATGAAAGGTCTGAATTTCCTCTACCCTATCTGTCGTAATACAATACTCACATGCAATATGTATTTTGAAGGAGTTATTTGTTGCTGCGATAATTTCTCCTGCCCACTGGCCGTGAAGTGATCCCCTTATTGCATGACTACACAAGATATGGGAAAATCTATAGTCCGCATACTGTGCAACATTATACTGAAAGTTCAGCCAAAGCTAATATGAGGCTTTAGGAGTTTGAGGTACATACATTAAGTAATAATATTCTAAAGCTAGAGTCTTTTTAGCTTAAAACTCCCTCTGTGTTTCCCCAGAAAGTTTTTTCTTGCTGAGCAGCGGCAGAGGGATTTGTCATTGTAGTTGCATTTCCCGGAACAAAACACGGACATTAAGCCTACATGCGACTACCAGGGCAAATATAGGCAGGTAGGTATGTGTATTGTCACAATATAGCAGGTTATATAATGAAATTGAGCTTTGTAACTCCCTTCTGCAACATAGCAGACAATATACATGAATACAGAAGCAAATATAAAATTGGTATTGAGTTTAAGAGCCTAATAGCTCAGATGAAAATGCTGCTCTACAGTCTTGGTGTGGCAGCTGAAACTTCTATATTTCTTTCCAGAAGGCAGCAGGGTGAACAGGCTGTGGCTGGTTGGGTACTGTCCTTTACTATCCTTTGGGTTCTGTGTAGGCACCTTACATCACCAATAACATTGATGCTCGGGAGATGGAAAATATCACCAGCAGCAGAGCCCTCCGGTCCTGGGCCGTGCACATCCCATGGCAGCTAGTGAAGTTTCTAGTCAGGATGCTTTCTATTGCTCCTCTGTAGAAGCTGACAAGAACTTGGCATGACAATTTGGCCTTCTTAAGGTTCCTCAAGAAATATAGTTGTTTCTGAGCCTTCTTCACCTGCGTGGAGATGTGAAACGACCATGTCTGGTTCTCTGTGATACTGATTTCCAGGAACCTGAAACTGTTCACCTGCTCCAACTCAGCTCCACTGATGTAGACAGGAGTGTGTGTCTTTATCTCCTTCTTCTTGTAATCAACAATCAGCTCCTTAGTTTTGCTGACTTTGAGCAGTAGGTTGTTCGCTGTGCACCACTCTACAAGATTAATAATTTCCTCCCCATTTGAAGTCTCATCGTTGTTTGATATCCGGCCGATGATGGTGGTGTCGTCCACAAACTTCACAACAGAGTTGTCATTTTAGCTTTAGCTGAACATTGCAATGCATTTTAACACAGAACGAGTGGATTGCGGACTTTGTATCCCAATTCACTGTACTCACACATAATGCATGTATGAATATGGTATCAAGATCAACTTGAGAAATCCAAAACTGTCCTTTAAAACCGATAATTGGACAAAGTGTAAGGGCCATTTACAAATTATGCAAAATATAAAAAATATCTGTGCAGTCACTAACTTAATAAATGCTACTCTACTTATGATGGAATTATTATCCAAATGACGTCTTTGTATTAGGTGACAATCCTAGATCCAGCGCATGCAACATCTAACCACACCCTCAGTTCTGACACACATGAATCCTCTATGTCCCCTGTGCTCTCGTGTCATCCTTCCTTTCTCCACTGTCCTTTTTCCCTTCAGGGGTTGTCACCATTAAAATGCCTGGGTTCTTTTCTGGAGCATAAGTGGCATCGTCTACTCTGAAATAGGACACCTCTTCCCTGAATTTCTCCACCCTTTTGCTGTTCATCTGTTCTCCCCCTCCTCCTTGTCTGTGCTCTTCTCTGCTCCTCCTCTAACTCCATCTGGCTTTACTGTCCTCTTCACTCCTCTCCGTTCTTATCTGCTCTATTCCTCTGGTTACCTCCTCCCTTCAGTAAGGAATTTTTTCCACTCTTTGTTCTTTCTGGTCATCCCGCTCCTCGTCTCATTTTTCCCTAATGTCTGTTCTCTACCTCTTGTGTTTTCTCTGTGCCTCGGCACTTCCACTCTCAGTTGTTAGACTTTTTCTCACCTTTTCTTTCCTGAACTTTCCTCTTATCCCTTCTGTTTAGCCCTTCTCTTGTAATCTCCTCTCACATCTCCTTTTCCTCTCTGCTGTCCTACTCTTTTCCACCCCTGCTGCTACATCCCATCTGAAAGTATTAGAGCTATTGTTCCCACATCAATTAACATTGCAAATCCCTTTTCTTGTTCCCTGTAGCCTGGATCCAGCCATATGAATAATTTGTCTTCTTTGCTGCTCAAATTTGCTCCATTACTATGTGATATTTCTGACTCATGTTGCTGGCATAGGTTTCTTTAGCGGATGCTTCCCTGAATTTATCATGTCCTAGACTGCTCCCAACCAATCACATAAGGAAATGGTTGCTTTACTTACATCGGTACATGTGATCATCAGGCCATATATTGGTGTGTCCAATTAGAGTTCTTCATGACAGCACACTCAAGCTGTAGTCACAGAAAACCACACTGTCAGGATCACAAAATGTAAGTTGCAGGGTTAAATTAAGGATCATGATTCACCAGGTTGGATTTAGGTGACCTCGCTCCTTTCATCCCTTCCTCCCTTTTATCTTTCTCTCCATGTCGCATTTCCCCCCTTCTCTGAAAATCTCTCTATTCTCTCTTCTTTGCCCCTTTGTCTTTATTCTCTTCTTTTTCTTTTCTCTCCTGTGGGCTTCTTCTTTCCATTCTTCGACTCCTCTCTTCTAATTATTTCCTTGCAGAATACATCATCACTCTTTTGTAGAAAACGTGCATCTCCAAACCTTCTTCCCATGTCTAAATTGTGAAAACTGGTTAACAAAATGGTTGTTTTTTTTGACATTTTACAATATATCATCACAGTTCGGCATGATAAAAGGGGCTCTATACATTTAATACTCCTCTGAATAACTTTTCAATTATGATATAGATGAGAGGGGGTTTCATCAATATTATTTTTTTTCATCAAAAAATAATATTGCTGCAATATGCAGATCATATGCCATCCAATCTACTGTGGAATTTAATAGAACTGTGAATTAACATATCATTTATGAAGAGAAGAGAGCTATGTTTCAATCACTGTCATACTATGGATACAGTCACACTCACACACATGCGTGCACACACACACACACTCACACGTCACATATTCATTGGTACAGTAAATCAAACCATACACACAACCACACACTAGAATGCACATGCAAGTTCACACACTCACACTGGTTTATGTGCATGCATTCACATGTGCATGCTACCACACACACACACACACACACACACACTATCTGTACTGACTGACCCGAGGGTGAACTGAAGCTGATTGCAGTCATCTGTCTGTTAACTACATTTTCTATAGGAGAATGACAGTGATTAATGAAAAATGGGGAGAGGGAGACTGAAAGAAATGGATGATGGGAGGCATAAAGAGATAACCATAGAGTGAGAGAGAAAAGAAAGAGAGAGAGTGAGACAGGAACAGAATGAAGGAGGGAGAGAGAGACAAAGATAATCAGAGAGGAGGTCGGAGAGAGAGAAAGATGTAATCATGATGGCATCATGGTGAGAAGAAAAAGAGATAATCATGCCGCTTTCCACTTACAGCGTTAGATGCCGATTGGTTGAATGACCTCTGAGCCAACCCTCTCTCTGCGCTATTAGCAACAGAATGACTGATGGGAAAAAAATAGTCCAAAAGAGTTTGGACAAGGAGATAGTGTTGCTGCTCTCTTATGGCCAACTCAGGGTCTCATTTTTTAAACTTCAGGTCACTCCCCAAAATGGTTTGTAATTTGTTATCTTTACATGACTGAGGTACTAATATGCTTTAATAAGCCTTGGTCCCAGGGTGATGGAATACATGCACTCATTTTGGGCTGCCACATGACAGGAGTACTAGTATGTCATAATGAGCCTGGCTCCCAGGGTAAGAGACGACGTTTGCTCAGTTTGGGTCCCCAAATGACACGAGTGTTAATATGTTTTAATGAGCCAGGGAAACAACATTTACTCTCAAGAATCTCCATGTGAGAAGAGATGTGGTATCATCTAATGAACCTATAGGCCCCAAGGTGACAGACTACTCAGTTTGGGTCTCCACCTCCCCACATGTTATGTTTTAAACAATTCTGGCTCCAGGGTTTTGTGTTTTTACATTTGCAGTGTTTCACTGCTTTAATCCAGAGTGATTTGTGAATAATGAATGAAAATATAGACTAAAAATACAGTATGTTCCAAAAATGAGGAAATACAAAAATACAAGGCCTTGCTTTTCCAGTATTCCTGTGACAATGATAAATTGTTACAGTAAAGAAACATAGTATGATCTTTTGATGATGAGGATTTTTTTTTTGAAGAACAAGTAACAACAAGAGGTAAGAGGGGAGAGAGTGATGTTAGGTAGACGGGGAGCTGCTTTGCTATTCTGGCAGAAGTTTCAACACTAGTGAGCTGACTCACAGTTTTAATTTTATTTAAGGATAACTCTCTTAGGCCAGTGCTTAAATTCTTCTAGGTACACTTGTACCTACTTGTTTTGTAGTCATATCGTCAGGTGTATGATTAAACAATCATACCAAACGGGTCCTAATGATCATAAATTCAATATGTAGGTTAAAACAGAATCATTAACTGAAACACAAACAGTTGTGTAGGAAGAATAAAACTAGTTAGTAATAAAACATAAAAATAGTTAAAAATATTTTTTGAAGGAACACGGCAGGTACGTAGACCCAAACATCTTGGAGAACTACCCACAGTCCCTCTGTGGATTTAGTCAACCTCAGCTGCTGCTCTCTCGTCATGTAATCCCAGACAGACTCCATGATGTCAAGATCAGGGCTCTGAGGGGGCCTCACCATCACCAAGCTTCACTGTTGCCTGCAGACACTCATACTTGTACCACACTCCAGCCCTTTGGTAAACAAACTACTTTCTGCTGCAGCCAAATATTTCAAATTTTGACTCAGTCCAGAGCACCAGCTGCCATTTTTCTGCACCCAAGCACCCATGTTACCATGCATAGTACAGTTGCTTGGCCTTGTTTCAGTGTCAGAGGTATGGCTTCTTGGCCTCAAGTCTTTCATGAACAACACTTCTGACCAGACTTCTCCGGACAGTAGATGGGTGTACCAGCGTCCCACAGTTTTCTGCAGCTCTGAGCTCATGGCACTGCTGGACATCTTCCGACTGCAAAGAAAAGTAAGCATGATGTGTCCTTTATCTGCTGCAGTAAGTTTCTTTGACTGACCACTGCGCCTACAGTCCTCAATGTTGCACGTTGCTTTGTGTTTCTTCAAAAGAGCTTGGACAGCACATCTGGAAATCTCTGTCTGCTTTGAAATTTCTGCCTGGGAGAGACTTTGCTGATGCAGTATAACTACCGTGTGTCTTGTCGTGGTGTTTGACTTTTGACAGTAAACTTCTCACCTTGTGAGTTTGGCTGTTCTTCACCCACTTTTATTTCTCCTACACAGCTGTCTCTGTTTCAGTTAATGATAGTGTTTCAAACTACATACTGAATTTATGATCATTAGCACCTGTTTGGTTTAATTGTTTAATCATACATCTGACAGTATGCTTACAAACCCCCTCACTTTGTATAAGTTTACTGATTGATGTTATTTTGAAGGTGAAGGGTAGTCCCACCAAAAATTGATTTTCTTCTGTTCACTCACTTTGAATTTGTTGATATTGTCTAGTTTTGAAAGCATTCTTACTTTACATTTTTCCACACCTAAGACACAGTGCTATATATAAATGTGCTGAACCACACAGATTTTCTGGGGAAAGAGAGAACTTTACTCATATTAAGGCAGGTATTTGCTCTGCTGCCTTTGATTTTATTTTGATGAAACAGACAATACATTTTCAGTCCAAGCAATCAAAAAAAAACTATAATTGTTCTTGGGTGGATTTTAAATTTGACAAAATGCTCATCTTAGATCTCGTGTCAAACAAACTAAACTACAATATTAAGTGGTTTCGTCATCTAAATGTAGACCAGAGTGTCCTCGGTTCATGTTGACTAGAAACAAGACTTGTGTTTGCGGAGGCTAACACTTTTACATGCAACCATGACAATGAGTACATTACATTACTACATTTCTACATTTATTTATTTTGACTGTATGTTTGTCTGATTCTGATTCTGAGTGTGATTACATTTAAAAAGAAGAGGAAGATGACAGCTCTCAAAATGAAAAAGGTCTGCCAGGAGTGACAAATTACACATTATAATACCCCCCCTCAACTCATGATGTTGTAAGCTGCTGCATGAGCTTATTGATATCGTAACCACTGTGACCGACATTAACCATCAACCTAATTTAGCCATTAAAGTATATTTTACAGTGAATGCCTGCTGTTTGTTGGGACTTATTAGCCCATGTATTAGCATTTAAGTTCTTTGTATTCATCTATGCATATACAGTATTATTTACAGTAATTATAACAAGTTTCCTTTCATGTTTTTCATGCATATTCTGTTTATTCAACAGTTTGATTACCATTCCCATGATCATATAGTTTACATTAGAATTCAGTTTGACTGCTGTAGGGAAATATTTCAGAAACTAAAAATCTTTGAGAGGAAGAAGACTGTCGAGGAACACACACTTGCTACAGTGACACACAAACAACATACACAAATGATCACAATGCAAAAATCAGATGCTGTGGAGACTTTCTGCAGATCGCTGACTCTGATTAAGCTTTTAGATTACAAAAAAAGGCAATGTCATATCATTTAAACTACAAACATCACAACCTATGCTTTTCAATGAACACACAACAGCACTGATAGTGAAGTTAAGTTAACTATCTGAACTTAAATGTCAGTGTCTAGAATGATTAGTGAAACAGCAAAAATAAATTAGGGAACGGTCAGGCAGTTCAATTAAGTTGCTATTCATAGCATTTATTTCATGACAAATTCACTGATTTGCACCTTACTGTATATGAGTTTCTTTAACTGTATCGCGATCCTGAAAAATAATAGACCGGAGCACAGTTAAAGGTGACATTTTATGCTTTTCTGATTTTCTGTCATATCTATAATGTTACAGTGTCGGATGTTCATGCTAAATGTGGCTAAAGCTTCAAATAATGAAAATTAAAAGAAAGCTCTGTAAGCCAAAACCCTAGATTTTCTCACTGCTCTGAACGCTCCGGTCTCAACTTTTTTTCTAATCTCTGCTCCTATGATGTCATACAGAGCTGATTTTCCATATATGGCCACTTGCAACCCTATCCTCAGTCTGTCCATACCGCTCAGCGCAGGACGGCACGCCTGTTTTTGAAACTGAAGTTGTTCAATATGTCACCGTGAAAGTGCTTTTTCGGTTGCGAAGGAAAACTAAGCTTATTTGGTTTTCTTGAAGAATAAAGCGTTTAACAACATTAAATACGGTTTCTTTTTTCAGGCCAACAACAGTCTCATAAACATGCTTCAGGCTTTTGGCCAATCAGAACACAGTGAGCTTAGAGGGGCATTAGGAGCATCTACAGCTCGTTTCAGACAGGCTGAAATGAGGTCATGCATGAAGGGCCAGTATAAGGTAGAAAATAATTTTTGGAACTTTGAATCATGCAAAGCTGCCATACAGGAGTCACAAAAATACAATATAGGGCTGAAAATGCAGTATAATAGGTCACATTTCAGAATAATATGTCTGCCCATGTCCTTAAATATTCTTACAACCCAGAACAAGCATCTGGTGACCCCCTGCAGGGCCCAGCCTGCTAAGTTGAAAACCGCTGATTCCACCCTACTGTGCTTCCGTTTTATGTGATAGTAAGTTACTTTGATCTCTGTAAGTTTGTAAGTACAACTTGTAAAAAGATTCTGCACAAACACCATCATACACACACACACACACACACACACCTTGTAACAAGATTTATTGGCTATTACTATTGCAACAGCAGAGACTAAAAGTGTAATAAATATTGTATTTTTGCTAACTGAATTGTTACTTACAAAAGAACAAGAAATATTCCAGCTAATGTTCCAACTTATCATACACCACTGATTTGTGTGTCAAACTGAGTTGCTTGGAAGCCCATGATTCATATTCAGTTTTCGTACCTCTGTCTCTATATTATTAGCAAACAGTAACTTAAGGAGAAACAGCCATCGGAACACAGACTGACACTGTATGTGGGAGTGTTGGACTGTTGGCAGTCAACACTTTTGTTCTTCAGTTAGCTAGAATACATGGATAAAGGCAGATGATCATCTGAAATTAGTTGTTTTTTTGCCGCTACAATGCCGTAGGCATCAACAGGCAAATTCAGGTCAGACTGTCAGAGGTGAGACATTTCATTTCTCTGTTCATGGAACCCATCAAACCTAATCACAGCGAGCAAAAATAATGTCTTTTTTGTGAGGAGCAGATTCTGATCAAGTGAGGTAATTTTATAATTTAATTTATAAATAATATAACTTTTATAATACTGTATTAGGCAATGATTTTGCCATCAGCAATAAAAACTAAGGATAATATTCTGCACACATACAGTGGTGTTCAACACAAGTCTCCCATGACCAATAGCTTTGTTTTCATTCTTTGTTGAAAATACAATTTTTTTTTAAACTAGTTCTTCTTTTTAAAACACTATAAACTGATACAAATCTAAATCTTGATAAATGCATGTATCAAATTTGTATAGCTTGATCACATCTGGAATGCTTATTTTCAAGTATTCACTAATTTAATATGCTTGTTTACCCATTGTATTGCTGCAAGCTCTAATGATTTAAAGAAATTGCATCTGAACATTTCATTTGATTGTAAATAATGTCATTAGTACAGTTCAGGGCTGAATTATTCTAACTATCTAAGCTCCAAAATGCAGCTCAATGGAACCTTTTTGCAGTGGTAGTACAACGCTGAAGATATTTTCATAAGTCATTTTTACCCAAAGCAAGGCCAGGCTGACCTAGCTCCATATGAGAGCTTAATGCACATGGAGATAAAGCCCACACTTAAATATAGTGGTGGAAACATTCTGGTGTGGCGATGTTTTGCCTTTTCAGGAACTCGTAACTCACACAGGATGAACTACACACTGACCAAAGAGAAGTACCACTCTATTCTTCAGAGGCATGCTATACCTTCTGGCTTTTTTTTGTGTGGAAAATGATTTATTTTCAAGCAGGACAATGGTGCTTAACATGCAGTGACGCTGTGCCAGGACTGTTTGAAGTTGAGGGAAGAGCAAAGAGTGCTGACATGCATGCCTTTCCCTTTACAGTCACCAGACGTCAACCCTCACAGAACATCATTGAGAATATTTGAAAAGGCAAAAGGTGAAAGCTACTGTAACATCCCAAGACTGTCACTGAGATGTGCCGAGAAAGACTACTTGAATAATATGGATAGTTATATATAAACTTGTAGAATCCATACCAGGCAGAGTGCAAGCTGTGGTAAAGGCACAGTGGACTGAGAATTTTTACTTTTATTATTACTACAAAATGTTACACAATTACTAAAACTCTATGTTAGCTTATATGAGGAATATCTGCTTTATAATATTTTTTCCTGAGGACATATAAAAAAGTCTTGACACAACAAATTCATTTAAATTTCGATATTTAACCAGAATTTCTACAAAGAGTTAGGCAGTATGTAAAAATAAAAACACTACAATGAATAGGTTACAACATTGTAGGCAATAGTAAGGTGAACTTTGACATTGCCATGAACTGAGTGTCTCCTTAGTCAAAGTCTGGCTTCTCATTTGTGAATCAACATTCAAGCCTATTCTCAGCCGTCCTCATAATGACACATAGCTCGACACTTCGCCGGCATGCTTTTAATGAGACACAGTGACACTAGTTTGGACACTCTGGACACGGTAAGTATCTGCTGTGTCTTATTCTGCAGAGACGCATTAGACTTCCGCATGCTTCAGCAGGACACACATACAAACATCCAGACATTTAGATATAAGATTTGATTCATGCACTGGTATTTTGGCTGGTTTGCATTCCACTGAGGCTTCTTGACATGACCAATATATTCACAAATTCTCTCATGCACAGAAATAAATGTAGAACAGAATGATACTAGAGGTTTGGGACTGATGCACCGTGCATCTCCCACGTGACACCCTTGTCAGCAGTGCATGGTACCATATTCCATGTAAATTACTCACGCTTACGCACAACATGACACACATACACAAGCCTATTCCAAATGACAGACTTGTCAAAGGTTGCTTCACATTTAATCTCATAATTTTATATATTTGGAGCACATGTTTCAACACACATCACACTGTAATGCTGACAAGTTGTGTGTTTTCATATTTTAGTCATGCTGCAGCCCCTCACTGGATAACATTCAGAGTCTGAACAGATGAATCAGTTAAAACTTGTTTGCGCATATTTTCTGTGGGTGTATCATGTCAGAAGTACAAACCTACATTTGCTTTTGGACCCTGAGAATATTTAATAAAATGTAATATGGACCAACTAAGATTTGCATTGAACAAGCTGCTGGGAATAAATGTGGTTAGATAGAAATATACTCTAAGGAGACTATGGTTAGATACATAAAAATATCACCTAATTATTCGATTAGTTAATCAACAAAAAGCTGACAGTGTTTATAATCAATATATCATTTTAGTCACTTATAGAGCAATAACAAGCATTTCGAAAATGTCACCTTAGTTTATGATTGGCATTTTTTTAATTTTCTATGATACTTTATAGTCAAAATAATGAACAACACAACAGAATAAAAACAATAAAGAGAATATTGGATAATGAAAATAAGAATTTCTCGTGGCCTTAAGATAGACTGACAGACAGAGCTGAAGGAATGTGGTATATTGCAGAATAAATCACATTTATTATTAACAGGATTGTGTGTTTTTCCATGTGTACTGTCTTTGTGAAAAGTGGTTTCTTTATAAACCAATCTATAATTCACATGATGATGTCTATGAGCTGATATGATCCCTGAGCCACAATTCCCATTTTTTTAAGCTAGCAGATGACCTCAGACTTTGAAACAATATTAATAGAAATGTGATTATATTCTATTGGAAATGTTCCAGATCCATTATTAAGGGCCATGGGATCAGCTTGCTGTCACTTGTAACAACTCAGAATGTTAGGACGAACTACATTAGGCATCACAAACATTTTATGGCGGCAGAGAAAATAATCTACTGCTGCTTAGTGCATGCTGTGAAGTCTTGTAAGTATATAATCTTCAGTGTTTATATATATACACATTATTCATTTGTGTTGTGTTTGCTTCATGTTCTGACTTGAATTGCAATGTGTGTCATGTTCAGTTTTGAGCTGTTACATTTGTCCTACATGTTATAGGTGAGAAAGTAAAGATGCTACTGTATTTTATCTTATATGGTTGACTTCAGTCATGATACTGCAGCCAATGACTGATGATGCTGTTGTTCAACATAAATACTGATGATACTGTTGATAATTGTATTTTATCATCCTAATTTCAGTTGGTGTGGATTTACATATGTTCCGAAAACTGTGTTGAGGAAAGTGAAAAATAACTATCATATAGTGTTTGAACTCACAAACAAACAAAGCCAGCACCACGGTGACAGTATTTTCAACAGACAGTGCTCTCCTGCAGTCCTGGATTGGGTCTGTAACAGCACTGTTTAACACATCACCAACAGAAAATGGCCTATTTTGTATCGAATTACTGTCCGCTGTACCAAAATGGGATTTTTTTTATTCAGCTAAAAGACACAGCTTCACAGGTAAACTGTAAAAGGGTCGGTGTTGTATTTATTTCACTTGAATTCAGAACAAAATCCAATCATGGGCAATTTAAACACAGGGCATATTACTGCACTCAGGCTATGTTTCAGCTTACAGCTTTTGTCAAACATTATGATCAAATACTGGTAGATGCGCACACACACAGGAACACAAATGTACACGTTCACACAAACACAACTCGCTAGACACAATCACTTCTCATCAGCCTGCAGTCAGCACTCCACAAAATAAATAGCTAGCCCCATCTCCTCTCTCTCTGACACACACACATACACCCTCAACGTTGTAATAGATTTCCCTATCACCACTGCAAAAAATTGTCTATGGATATACATGCATATCCTTGATACATGATTATTAAACAACAAATAGCGGACCGAGAGGTAGTAGAAATGATATCGCAAGCAACAGAGCGAGGGCTGGAGAGAGAGAGAGAGAGAGAGAGAGAGAGAGAAGAAGAAATGGAGAAGAGGAGATGATTATGAGGTTGTATTGGCAAATGGATATTGTGAGAATCATTCAGTAAATGACAGAAGGATAGTGTAATATTTACCAAATGGTTGAATGAAAGATATACTGAATAATTCAACAAATGGCCTGGAGATGCAGAGCAAAGGATCAGGGTGATGGGATAAAAACACAGAGGGAGGACAAGACAGAGCAATTTACCAAATGGTCAATGGGACACGCGACAGATATTGTAGCAGCCTTGTCAAAATCAGACAGAAGATGACAAGGGGAGGAAACAAGAGAAGGACAGAGGGGAGGAGGTGTGAGAAGAGGAGACGAGATGGTAATTGGGCCATCATGACTGTCACTGAAAGCAAATAACCATAGCCATAATCATACCACACACTAAGAGACAAAATGTGTGTGTGTATGTATGTGTGTGTGCGTTTGTGTGTTCCTGGGTGTGGGTGAAGCATAATATTCGCTACCCATTTATCAATTACAGTTTTTGCTGCATCATCAAAAGAGTCTGGAATGGTTTCTTTGTCCTTTCAACATGTCTGTGTGTGTGTGTGTGTGTGTGTGTGTGTGTGAGTGGGAGTGCACATTATTGCGTGCATATATATTTGCAACTGAGTATCACCTCTCATACTTTCCTATTTACTACTTATAGCATTTGTGAAGTGAAGCGAAAATTTACCTTGAGAAGGTATGAACCATGAGAAACTATTGCTCAGGAAAGTTAAGCCACTAAAAACACACAAGCATGGAGAAGCACACACACACACACACACACACACACACAAAGTACATAAAAGTTGGGTAAGATGTCTAAATGACACTCATTAATAGAGACCACTAAGTCAATATACAGATAACACAAAAGCGTGATATTAACAAATAGAAGAATAAGTTGGTGCTCAACAATTTAAAATTAAAATTGCAATATTAACTGTGTGATTTTCAAATTGTAAGAATCCCTGTATGGTTCGTTCTTTCATTATTTCGTTTCAAAGCCAAATCGGAAAAACCAAAAAAACAAGTTGTTTCTTGGTTTTTCGGAAAAATGGAAAAACACTAAACAAAAAAACAGACATCTGTTTTGTTTTTCTGTTTTAAACCCATAACCGAAAACAAAGGAGCTCAGGCATGTATTTTACAATAATAATATTATTATCATCATCATCATCATCATCATCTGTAGTCATTTTGCTACAATTACACATCACACAACAGCTGCGCCTGTGTTTGCACCTGAGCTTTCTGTAAGAGGGAAGAATTTAGAAAGTTGCATGGCGCTGCAGAGAGCCCCCAGCTCCAGTAGTGCATGGTTGATGCATAATTTCATCCAGCCTTAGGGAACAATCACGAACTGTTCACAGCGCGTCGGTCGTAATAGCGACACAACCCGGACTGGAGAGGGAGTGGGCGGACCAGGGACAGGAGATTGCAGAGCGACTGGCCCGCTGCGGACGGTCAGTGAGCCTTCCCTCTGGCAGGATGAAGTTCTGATTTTACCCGAGATCCATGATGATAGAGAAATTAATAAAGCATGCTGTGAATATTTTAGAGACCGCCCAAAATATCACAAATATTGCTTTTAGGGGAGCTGATGTCTTATTAGGTGAGCTAAGCTCCCCCTGGCTCCCCCCTACTTTGCATCATGCCTACAACTCGTGCTCACTCCCCGACTTGTCACATATGGACCCATGGTCAAGGCCTATCGGCGTTTGTAACGCACTGGGGATCCCTATAGCGTCATAGGTCAAAGCAGTGGGGGAAGCCCTGTAGCGTCCGTTTGATACAGTAAAGGCAGGTAGGATACGATAAGCTATTTAACAGAAAAGACTCCTCTCCCTCGCCCTGTAAACTCCAGCGCCCCGCCCCCCTCTGTTAACTCTAGTATGGGTTGCTGGCTGGATTAAGTCTGATGTTCCTGATTTTAGCATAATCCATGCCGCGCAACTACATTCTTCCATCTCACAAAGAATATAAAGCTCAGGTCGAAACAGTGTAGCCTGAAGAGGCTGAACGAAAATTACCTGAACATAGCTGCAGCCTCCAGTACTACAGCTGTATAATATTGTCCTGTTTTTCCAAAAACCCACTAATGTTGATGTTCAAGCTCATCTTAATTATTTAATCAGGCACCGCCATCGCCCAAGTGTATCTGCTGCAGGTTTATCAAGTGTAACACACAAAGCTACTCAAATCGGACTCATTAAATATCAAAAATCAACATTTTCCTTTTTGTGTTTAACAGAAAAACAAAAACCAATGTCTGTTTTTTTGTTTTCTGTTTTTCTGTTTTTCAAAAACAAAAAAGAACTTGGTTTTTTGTTTTTTCTGATTCAATTTTTGACTTCATTGGAGATACTAGAAGATGTTTCATCCCTCATCCAAGAGACTTCTTCAGTTCTGAAATGACCAGTTGGGAAACTCAGCTATTTAACCTCTGTAGGGTCGTTTGCCAAGATTGTCAATACTGCTGGTTTGGTAGTGCTCCTGGCTGTTGTAACGACAGTCCTTATGGTTGCTAGAACCACCCGTGGCCAAGTTTGAACAACCATCGTTGGCATCTTCTCCTGAGGCCAAGAGGTAAAGTTTCCTGGGAAGTGATGAAAGGACAGCATTGTAAGTGGGGGATAAGTGGTGGCGTAGACCCCCTTCTCTGTTCAGCGACAGCTTCTCAGCCCGGATGTAAATGGCTTCCTTGACACTTCTTTTAAACCATCCATCCTCTCTGTCTAAAATGTGCACCTGGTGGTCCTCAAACGAGTGTCCTCTGTCCCTCAAATATAAGAGTCTTGACCTGAGGAGTTGGCCCTTCTGTGCTGAGCCATGCGTTTGTGTAGTGGTTGTTTAGTTTCCCCAATATACATGCATTCCTCACTGCACTGGGCTGCATAGACTATATTGCTTTTCTTGTGTTTGGGTGTGCGGTCTTTGGGTGTACCAGTATCTGTTTTAGCAAGTTCTTGGGTTTAAAAAACAAAGGGATGTGGTGTTTGTTGAAAATCCAACGAGTTTCTCTGATACTTAGACACTCTGATACAATGTTGTTGCGTTTGACCCTCTTTTCCTCATCCCCTGTGTTGTTCTTCCTGGATTTTGTGGCTGATTTCACAAAGGTCCATTTTGGGAACCCACAAGTGGCAAGTGCCCCCTTCCGGTGGCTCTGTTCCTTCTCTCTGGCTTGTGCACTTTTTGATATGTTATCCACTCCGTGGTGAAGGGATCTGATGACCCCTAGCTTATGTTCCAGTGGGTGGTGGGAATCGAAAAGTAAGTATTGGTCTGTGTGTGTGGGTTTCCTGTAAACCGCAGGCTCCTGTTCAGGGACAGCACAGTCCAGGAAGACCAAACTACTGTTGTGGACATCTTCTTGAGTGAACTTGATGTTACCGTCCATGGAGTTGATGTGTTCTGTGAAGGCTTGCACTTCATAGGTTTCAGTTTTGACACAAGTGTCATCCACATACCTGTACCAGTGGCTCAGTGCTGTTCCTCTGAAAGAGTAGAGAGCTTTGCTCTCCACTTCTTCCATGTAGGTGTTAGGCACATTAGGGGATACTAGTGAGCCCATGGTACAGCAGTGCTTCTGTCTGTAGAATCGTCCGTTGTGCTGGAAATAGGTGGTGTTTAGACAGAGTAATTTACAGATCTGGTCAATAACGTCCGGCTGCGGACTGTAGCACAGCACACACCACGCCACTCACTCACGCTGCACCCCTGGCTCAAGCCATGCCCCCTCACGGTACTGTGTCTCAATTCAGGAACTGCATCATCAAATGCTGTAGCCACAGCACCTTTCTGTATTGTCTGTTCTGCACAAGCGCATACTTATTCCCGCCAACTCGTACCACGCATGTGTGGACATTGTAGTTAACAGAATCTATTTATTGAGGATGTCCACAAATGTTGCATATAAAATGAATAAAACAGAATAAAATACCACAATATAATAAAATAAGATAAAAATAAAAATATGTTTGTAAGGATCTTAATAGAAACATAAAACTTTGGACTAACATGAATAAAATGCTTAGTTTTAAAGATTATATGATTATTTAGATTAACAACACTAAACAGCTGAAATGAAAAAATTTTATTTAAAAAAATAATTGTACTTATTTGTCCAATAAGATCATAAATTCATCTTTTGCTGTACTGAGCTGTGATTACCTACCTGCTGCTTCTGCTGCATCATTACTTCCTGTTGGAACCAGCGTGTACTGCACATGATCGCGCAGCATAACCGTGGTTTAATGACGTAGAACAACGGCAGAAACACTGTAATTCTGGTAGCTGCACCAACAAAAAGTGTCATGGCTCTGTGTGTTTGTCTGCCTCGGATCGTCACTGATTAATTAGCCCACCTACGAGGCTCACCTGTGAAACACCAACGCAGCGTCACTGATGGCAGAATAGTTTTTTTAGATTGCTGAGAGTTTATAATCTAAGCAATATGACATAATTTTTGGGCCTACATGGATCCCTCCATTCAGGCTTTGGTCGACTTCACTGTCCGCTCTCTGGCTTACCCCCTTGTTCAAATCCCACCTTCTAGTCAGAACTTTGACCTACACAGAGATCTGCGCTAATGCCGCGCCCCTCACTCACACCATCACGCCCCTTGCTCACGCTACGCCCCATGAGCTGTTTCCTTACAGTTTCCTGCTCATGTGGACTGCCTTACACATGGTGGGGATGCAGGTTAACAAGAAAGTCACATCATAGGACACCATGGTTTCATTTCGGTCCAGTTTCAGTCCTCGAAGTCCTGGATTTTTTGATGTGGTGAGGCATGTTATCAACCAAGGGGGCTAAGATGGTAGATATTTGGCAGTGTTGTACGTGACCGAGTTAATGCTGCTGATAAGAGGCCTGAGTGGGGCTCCTTCTTTGTGTATCTTGGGTAGTCCATATATGCAAGGAATGGCAATACTGTTGACAGGTGATGGTGTTTTCTTTCTGTAGTTTTTGTAGACATTCTAAGGGCTTTTTCTTGTATCCGCTGGTTGGGTCTCGCCTCAGTGTCTCATATGTGTTTGTGTCCATTATTGACCTTGTCCTGGTAGTCTGCTGTTTTTAGGACCACCGTGCATCTTCCTTTGTCCGCAGGTAGGATAGTGATGTCTTGATCCTTGCTCAGTGATGTCACAGTCTTCCTTTCTTGGAAGGTGAGGTTGGAAGGGGGTGCCTTCACATTAGAAAGGGCTGCCGATACCTTTAGCCTGAGCTGTTCTGCTTCTGTTTCTGATAATTTCTGATTCTGTAGCTGTGATGAGGTCCACTATAGGCAACTGCTGTGGTGTGATGTCAAAGTTTAATCATTTGGCCAAAACGTCTTCCTCTGGTTGGGTGAGTTCCCTATCTGACAGGTTTTTTACCCATCTGTTATGTTTCCTGCGTTGTGGGGTTGTTGTCCTTTCTCCTCCAAGAAAATTCTTCTGTTTTGTTTGCATTGCTGGCTGTAGGTTTTGGAATTTCCGGGTCCGTCTTTCCTTGCTCTTGTTGAAATAGCTGTGCTTTCTTGATAAAATCCATGACGTTTTCCAGTACTGTACTGGGCAGATGTTTTTTCCAGTTTTTGGTGTACATTGAACGATTCTTTAACCAGGGCTTCAATGGTGAAATGGATCTGTCTCACTCTCTCATTCAGTAGCTGGCATTGCGCTTTCTCCAAGATTGTGAGAATAAAGTAGATTATCCACAGTGATATTTGCAGGACTAAATCCTGTCAGGGCCCTTTGGGGATTTTGTACATGAGATTTAAAGTTAATGAGTCATGGCTATTGACAAGTGATTCCTCTTTAACACTTCAGATGGGAGAATTAGATCATATTTGGCTGCAATTGCGCCACATGTGGTAAAGAGCCGTCGTCGCATATGTCAAATAATCACCACCCCTAAAGGGATTGTTCAGGATTTTTGAGAGTGGGGCTGTATGGGGTCAGTGTATTACCTGCAGTAGATTTGTGAGAGGCATACAGTAGACTAGACCGTACAGACAGATTTTTTTGTTTCATTTAGTTTCTCAACATCAATCTACAACTCTTTTGTTTTTACCACCCACATGCTGTGGATAGGATCAGCAGACAAACATATTTTAGCCACCTAAATGAAAGCCCACCAAAAAAAACCAATATCAGTTAAAGTGCACATTTCCTTTATAGAGTGCACAGGCAATTTGCGTGTATGTGTAGGAAGGTCTATGGTCTATGGCTGAGAAAAACTCATAGAAAACGTAGTTACAAAGGAAATGGCTGTCTGACAGCAAGGTGCTACTACTGCCTGACTATGGATAAGTACCTCAAACAGCTCCACTTCAAAAATCCTGTACTACATTTATTAGGATTCAGCCAGATATCTAGAAAATGCAATGTTATGAGAAGTAATGGGCACATGAAGTGCAAGTGGGATCCCTGATGAGTAAGACGCACATGCCTAGTGACAATCTAGTGTCCAGGCATAATTCCTGTTGCTTGTACAGTCACTGAGATCCTACAGTTCCTCGGGATTCTGATCTGATCAGACCAGTGTTTGTAGCCTCAAACCTGCACGATCTCCGACCACAACCATTGAAGAATGTGGTTTCTTCAAACTAACTGCACAGTTCAACCTGTGGAAGTAGGCTGGCTTGACTTTGCGTTGAGTTGAGGCCTAATTTTTGTTTACGCAGTGTATCCTGACATTTTCTGCAACACAATTTTGAAGAAGAAACACGGCACACACATGCATGCACACATACACTCACAAAGCCTTGCTGTTACTAAGTGGAAGCCAGTTCCATAATTATGTTTCCTCTCTGTCTGTCTGATTACCAAAATAACAATTTCAAGATGGAAGCAGTATGCAAATAATGCAGCGTGTGTATCTGTGAGTATTTCTGTATTTGTATTTCTCTGTGCGAGAGAGAGATAATCAGATGCCAACTGAGCTGTGAAAGTGATTGTCATGGAGCACAGTGTAAGAGAGGGAACAATCAAAGAAACACACTACTTATCACACTCACACATCCACACACATGCACAGCACACAGTAGGATACGACTAATACGGGAGTTTTGGATCTAAGATTGCAATTTGGGAAGTAATTATGATTTGCTACTTTTTTTGGTTTTCACATGACTATCAGATGTACTTTCATCTCTTAACAACACACCAACAACATAATTGCAAAAGTAGGAGAAGTAGATCATGAATCATCGTTAGCAGCAGCAGTAGCAGCATCTCTACACTTGTGGCGTGTACCTGATTTTAAAATTTTCCCACTTTTATACTTCAGATCTTTTTTATTCCCTGCGTGCACACAACTGCAGCTGAACTGCACCAATAACCGGAAGTCGTTGCATTAACTGTGTCTGATTCACATTAGAAAATGAAAACAAACACGCCAAGTCCACATCTCTGCCTTTTGAAGACTTGCCACTTTGATTTATATTGCTGCTTGCGGTGACATGGCTTGCCAATCACAATCACGGCAATGTTTTTGAGATTCAATATAATTCAAGGACCAGTCAACCATTTCAGTTGACCTTGAACCCTGACTTGTGGTTTACAGTATTCGGTTTGTATATATTTTAAATAAACTTAATAATGAAGACATAATCATCCCCTCTGTCTCACATTTACCAGTCTGTCTCTTTCTCCAATCAGACTCTCCCCTGTCTTTCTACTTCCTTTCTTCCAATCGTGTTTCTTCATTTCCTTTGCTTCTCTCTGTTCTGATCCTGTCTCTTGGAGTGTGACCACTTGTTTCCTACCTTTGACAAGAGGAGATCTGACTTGACCCATGCATAATTGCACATCTGTGTGGTGCTGAGGGTGTCTGTGTCTATATGTGTCTCTGTATGTGTTTGTGTGTGTGTGTGTGAATATGAATGTCTGACATGGGTGTCTTTGCATATAGATGTGTCTGCACCTTTCTACCTCTCTCTTCATTCCGCTCATTCTTTGCGTGTGTCAGTGTGTGTGTGTGTGTGTGTGTGTGTATCAGTGTGTGTGTGAGATTACTCAAACCCCCCCAGGGAGATACAATGTCATAGGTCACACCCTTAACACCTCTGCTCTATTCTCTCTTCCCCTCCATGTTAACACAGGTTTAGAGGCCCTCAATTTAGAGGAGATAACAAGCACAGGTCAATTAAGAGGGGAGATAACAAGGCAAAGTGTGATAGAGAGACAACACCGGGGGGCAGCTTCTCACATTAATGAGCCATCGGAGAGAGAGAGACAGGAAGAGAGTGAGATGGGGAAGAAATGTTTGCTACAGATTCAAACCTTCCATCATACAGTTCCTGCACACATCAAGTATTACAGTCTGGTATGCAAAATATTTTAAGAGTTGATATTTGGCGTCTAGGCTCTGAAATAAAAACAAAATTTAAAAAATTGTACCTAGGAGAGAAAGATACGCTTTCAAGGACAATTCTGGGAAAGTAGAGAAACAAATTTTAATTGTTAGATGTTCAAATTAAAAAATGTGAGGTGGCACTGGCAAGAGTGCTATGCGACGTCCCATGCACAAATCACTCATAGAGAGTGTTTTAACTTTTAACTACTTTTCAGACCCTCTTAGCAACTTGCGACAGCTTTATCTATTCAGACCATCAGTCTCTGCCAACAGCGCCGGGGTCTCTTCCTCTCCTTTTGCTCTGTGTGTGTGTGTGTGTGTGTGTGTGTGTGTGTAAATTTCCATTGCTGTATTGCTATCAGAAACAGGTTTGCATTTGCACTGCAGTTTGCTGTGAAGCATTTATTGATCACAAGTCAACCAACAACTTAAAGAATACAGTAATGAAAACTGATTGCCAGAGTTGCGTAGTAATGAGTTACATTTACTTCGTTACATGTACTCAGGTAACCTTTTTAAGTAAATTGTACTTGAGTAGTTTTAATACATCATACTCTTACTTGAGAAGTTTAGTAGAGGAAAATCATTACTTTTACTCCATCACATTTGGATACATTCATTGCACTACTTCACTACTTATTTGTTTAGACTATTTACTGTAGTCAAGCATCCACATGACTTGCCGACAGAATAATGGGTAAAGCTACAGCATGGCAGCATGGCTTTCAAATAGCACTAGCAGCTAATATTTAGGCTAGATTAAAATTTAAAGCATGACTGATACATTGTTTCAACCACAGATGATCTTCCTCAGGTTAACGTGAAGAAGTGAACACACCTGTATTTACTAGGCAATAAATTATGGAACATCACAGAATCATCTACTAATTTGATTTGTTTGCCAAATCATAATGTAATATCTGGGACAACAAGACAATCATTAAAATTTTTAAACATCTTTACTGTTGGAATACCAACAGACTATAACATTAATGCACTATTTTGTAATCACACTTGATGGATACACACTGGAAATATTGTCCTGGTATGTCTGTGTATGTGTTTGTATGAGGCAGGTTATCTAATCAAGAGATAATGGCTTGTCATTTCATCACAAATAAATACAAATAAATAAGATTACGTTCACATCTTTACCTTTACCTGAGGAAGACCATCTGAAATAATTCTAGTCACATCCACATCAAATAAAAGAATAGGGGAATATGACCCATTGTTTTTTTTTCTTAAGTTACTCACTAAGTTACTCATTACTCACGTATTTGTTTAAATCTCAACTTAAACATTAATTTAATCAAATCAAATATAAAACCAAAGCTATTTAACTCTGCCAGGGCATTACCTTTTATAGCTTATAAAGTTACCATCAGAGTCCACGATCATAACAACAGGCACCTTATGAGCAACAGGTTAACATATATAAATCTGTTTTCTTGATTTATTTTTTCTGAGCACAGAAGCCGTTGCCATGGTTACTATCCATAGAGCGCCTGCTGTTTACTCGCGGAGCGCTTGTCTCATGTTCACCTGAAGAGCGCCAAGCAATCCTGTGGGGCCAAGTGACTATGTTGTGATTTTAAGAACGTTCCCAAGACCGACATCTTCCCCAATACTAATCAGCATGCAGTGTGTAGCTATCTACTTTGCTATGGCATTTGATTGCTTGTCTTGCTTTAGTTTATCTACTTCTCCCACATGCTGCATCCCTCATAGTCTGCCGAAACCTCCCTCCGCTGCTTGTTTGGGTGGGTGTTTTGCAGCATCAACATCCCACCCCTCCTGTAACCCATGGTTTGACTGTACGTGTATTCAGAGCCAGTGAGCAACGGACTTTCAAAATAATAATAGCAATAAAAACTGCGTTAACGTGCGATAAAATAATTGTTGGCTTTACTTAATAATAAGTAAATATAATAACGCGTTAACGCGCCCAGTCCTAGTTAATAGCAAACTGTTTAAACTAGGCTAAGCTAAGATTTAGTTGGAGACGATGCTGCTGCTGCTGCTGTATGGCTGTATTCCAGCAGCCTCCTGCTTAAGCTATGTTTTCATCTGTAGTAACTGTCACTGGCAACATTTAGTTATTTACCACACTAACCGTGAATATTCAGGTATTGTATATGCTTTAAATCAGATTTGGATTCATATTTTTATTTGTTTTGCAACCTGCTACACAACAGATTTTCAACATTTTGCTGTATCTTTTGGTATGTGAAAGCGTGATTTTTTTACCCCAAAAGGGAACATGTCCTTGGTGTTTGCCGCTTGATAACGCGATGCCAGTCTGACATACAGAAGACAAAAATGTCAGCTTAGTTGAACTTACCACACACTAGAGTGAAGTTGCATCATGTTTTGAAAAGGGAAAGAAAGACAGCTGAAGGCAGACAAATAGACAAATAAATAGATTATACGAGGTGTTGCATTGCACTGTGCCACAGAGAGCACTGCCCTGCTTTTGATTCAGTACCTTGCATACAGTGAAGGTTCCCATATAACCAATTCTATATGATCAACAATCCCACAGCACAAACAACAAAGAAAGCAGTTCTGTCTTTTGTGCAACATCTTGAAGTATGCCACATCGATTGTCTGATCACATGTAATAACATATTGCTCCCAAGCTGTCCTTGCACTGACATCTGTATCAGTCTTTATCTTTTAGCTTTACTGAGCTGTCTGGTGTGCATTTCATGCTGGCCTCTCAAAGCCGTTGGACATTGACTGTGTGTAAAATCAGATTCCTCCCATCTCAAACATCCATGAAAATTGCCACATTTGATGACAACGATCCAATGTAACGGCCTGATGAAGAGTATCAGTGTCAAGTGACATTTTCACTGAAACATATCAGTCAAACACAGAGCACTGAGCACAAGATATTCTCTCCAGCTGTCAAGACTCGGATCAGATTTACTTTGAACACATTATCAAGTTTTCAAATTACTGCCACTTTAAAGCGATATAGCTTAATATCAAGACTCTGCGTGACCAATCAGCACAACATTTGTTGAGTGGCTATTAGAGCTGCTCTTCTACTGTATGCCAATTTTGGGGAAAATACTGGCAGTGTGATTATGTCTAAACTGGTAGTGAGCTTTCCAATGCCCCCATATTGTTATTCTGGCCTAAAATCGAGGGTTGGCATAGTAACACTCATGGAGGTAGCAGATTTAACAACCTCACCAAAACATGTAGTACAGTAATTGTCTTTTTCATCAGTGGGTGGTATTTTTAAAATTAGTTTTGTGCACAGTTTGGTTCAGTAAACCTACAGTTAGGCACGTGGACATCCTGCTTTATGGTGTGCAAAAATCTACATAATGTTGATGCTGTACAGTCGAACCAATGTGTGTATGTTCAGGTAACACCGTAATGATAAATTGAAGTGTAAGACATCAACCAGTAAATCAAGGTTATGAAAGTGGTTTCAAATAAAATCGTAGGTTCTAGGTTGATATCTCATTTTCCATTTGTAATCGTATTCATACACTGAATAAGTTTGTTCTTTATAAATCACCATTGTACCCAGATAACAGGTGTTGAAGTCAGGTGATAAGGAACTCCAATTGTATCTGTCATAGAAAGCACTGTATTCAAGTATGCCTAAAAAAGGGGCAATGGATGGCAATGTGGGTCTGTCAATTAGTCCACAACTTTGGACCAGACTCAAATATGTATTGGATGGATTAAGATGAAACTTTGTACATATATGTATTGGCCCCAAAGGATAAATCCTATTGACCTATTGACTTCTTCTAGCTCCAGCATGACATTCAAATGAGTGATTGTGTGTGAAATCTCTTTAGTAGTGCAAGTATTGGATACTGTGCCCTTTCCTTTGGCACAACATTTTGTTGAAATTTCCATACCCAAATAAAATCAATTCTGTCTCAATATTATTGTAGGCATGTGTATGGGTAGTAAAAAAATCTTAGTGACCGTCAGATTTGTAATGTTCAGCCACCACGCCTCTCGAATTGTCCTCTTAAGCACTTTGGTGTTAGTAGTTTCATGATTTAAATGTTCATACAGGGTTTATCATTATCTCTGCTGTTTCAAAAAGGCCATTTCACCATGCCAATTGAACTGTTCAGATATCACGAATCCCTAAAATCATTAATATTCAGATTTAAGCCTTTTTAGCCTTAAAAGCTCAATTTCCACTGTTCAGATTTCAAAGCAACTATCAAAACATCCAGGTGTGGTTTCTAGGGCCTTCTGGAGTCATTTATTTCTGTGTTTTTACAATTTTCAGATGATTTCATGTGTAATTACCTTGAAACAAGGCTGAGCATTTCACAAGTATTCCTCTAAAGAAAACAGGGAACGACAGAGTACTGGGCTGCAGGTCTGAGACTTACAAAAATGCTGCTTCTGATTGGTGCCTACTCAGTAATTTGGCCAGACTTGTTGAGATCAGAACAGAAAATTGATCTCGGACGGAAGAAGGTCAAGGTGAGAAACGTGTATGAGAAAAGATAATTGTGAATATTGAATCTGTTAACTGGTTGCCCGTCAGATTGATCACATGACTCATTAGGCAAAGAAAAGCTACTCTCAAACGTTGTTTACTTAATCAACTGAGTCAGGGTAGTGGTGAAGGGATTGTTCAAATAGGCCGATGGTTTGCGAAGTGATTTCATGGTACCTAGGAAAAGTGTTTTTAACTATTTTTGAAATACAAAAATACAGTTATTTATTTTGATACATGGCATGGCTGTTTTTTTGTTTATTTTGATGTACTTAAATTTAGAGCAGTGGTCGGCAATAGGCAGCCAGATTGCTTTGATAGAAGAAAAATTAGTGATTGTGTCTCCAAAATAAAAGTGAGAACGTTTTTTGCAGCAATGCTTCATGTTGAGTTTATTGAGAGCTTTTACTTTGAAAAGTTCTGAAGGACATTTGAAAGAGTCTCTGGCTTACTTGTCACACCTCTGAAAAAGCCGTCAGTAAACGTGTGATTGGATTCCCCTGAATTTCCTCAGGGAAATGAAAATTAGTGTTCATATGTTTATGAATGTGGATCAAACGCCGGGACGCACACACACTGCAGGCTAATCAATTTATTTAACAAGGGAGAAAAAAAAGTCTGCAGGATTTTAGGGTTGATCATACAATTCCTCCAATACAACAATAACAGATTGTGTGTCAAATTGAGATTTAAATCTTGGAGACATACATAAGACAGACAGAAAAAGAGTTCATATATGTCCTTGTGTGTTGTTGCTCCTTGAGATACTTGATATTTACTAATGGCGGGGAAAAGTGGAAAGAAAAGGCCATCTGGACTCTTGAGTGTTTGTTTTCTCTGTGCATTCCTGAATGTTCTCTCTCTACCGTGGATGTTCTCTACCTTGTGTGCAAACTTGGATATGTGTTTGTTTGTGTTTACCTACAGTATAATCGTGTCCTATAGTCATGGGGGCTTAGGTAGGCCAAGGTAAATACTCAAGCCCAGTGTGGGATAAGTGATTTTGAGTTGTTACTGTGACACATTTTAACATATGCTGCAATGGCACATTTGAGGCAATGCGGAAAAAAATATAAGGACTATGATGCATCACCTGATCAGATCTACTTATTAGCTCAAGAGACCTAAGGAGACCTGTGGCAATTAATCAGGACTTGACTCAGGTCCCAGGTGAGATCTCATGTAAAGGGACTTGTGTGGAGCCTCTAGTTCCAGGTCATGTCTGGGAGCTTCCACATCACTCTGTCCTGCTCCTGCCATGAATTACGCATAACCACAGGTCGCTTCCCTTCCTGTGTATGACATCTTTGACTCATCCATAGACAGCTACCACATAGGTTTTGGCAGAGACAGAGCTAGGTCCTATGGACTTAATGACAACTGGGGAATTGCCTCTGCTGGAGTCTTCCTCCACCTTTGTGGTATACCACCTTTTGGCCAACCATCATCTTTTACCTGCCATTAAGACAAAAGTCTCTCCAGAGAAACTCTCATATTTTCACCTGAAAACAGAAACCAAAAAAACATCACACTTTTACATACACTGAGGACTCCAGGCCATCTTTACACACAAAGCAAATGTGTTCATGTAATATTTCACATATGAAATGTCCAAAAACTACGGTGGCCCAGAGATGTCAGGCCAAATACAAAAGCCACAACACAAATACAAAAGTCACTATTAGATTTTGTATTTGGCCTGACACATCTGGGCCACCGTAAAAAAACAACATGTACTGTACGTTTATGTGAATATTTTACATGTGAAATAATATTTCATATATGACAAATTCACTTGTACTTTTTTGCATCGGAAAACACACAAACAGTAAAAAATTAAAAATCTTTGTGTGTCTTGTGCATACACATGCTTGATGACCTATATAGCTGCCTACCAGTATGGAGAAATTCCACTGAGTTGGGATCTTTGAAGTCAACTCTGCTTGGCTCACATTGCATTCAGCTGTCATTCTGGATAATTCACACATGCAAACACACACACACAAACAAACAAACAGCATAAATAGGTAGAAATCACACAATGTACATTCACATAGTGGACCAGCAGACACATTTTACTGTAGATCAAGACAAGGTGCATTGTTATTGTGTGAGAGACTACTGAGGCAGTCAAATTGGCAGGAGATGGAACATTTATCAATTCCATTTTCTCGTTTGCAAGGGGAAAACACCCATTAAAGCACACACACAGAAATGTGTAATACAGCACACATAAAAGCTAAGTCCTCACTTACTAATGCTACTGTAACAACACTTGAAAACATGGATAATCATTACTTTGCTAATGTCGTGACTTAATAAGAGACAGTGAGACCACATAGATGGTGCCAAAATCACAAGAGAGTTACATTAACAAAGCCTGTGGATTGCATTAAAGTTTTAAGTCACCTGAAAGCTAATTGTCCACTAGACTATCTGGTCCAGAGGACTGGAAAAAAATGTTGTAAAAATTGTTCTAAATGGTTGTGTAACAGCTGAGGACTATAGCAAAATACTATATATATGTAATTACTAATAGATTATCTGTCTTGCTACTGTCTACTATATAACATTCTGAATGTGTTAGAAACAAAAAAAAAAGTCTAGATGCTGAAGGGGATGCATGGCTGCATTTGTCAATATTTTTCTTGAGCAATAAAAATTACAACAAGTTCAACAAATAGGACAGGAACTCATCATAGCAACGCCAACAAGAGTTAAATGTTTGACAGCCTAGTAACCAGCATTATGTACAAACAGCATGCTGAATCTTGTCCTTGGAACAGGAGGAGGCGAAGCCATATCCGATAACTTGGGGGCATGATGAAAGCTTGGAAGAGGGTTAACTGTGGGGACTGATTAACAATGAGCTTCCTCTGTCGCCACTGGAACAACATTCTGTTGGGTTGTCTTCATTAGTAAGTATTCTCATCTGACTGGAGGGTATTCATGTTGGCTTTCAATAGAAAGCTAAATTGTTTCACTTATTTATATTTCTTTATGTTCACATATGCCAAGGACAGTGCCATAAGGACAGAGTTTTGGCAGGTTGTCATTCCCCCTAACCGTATCAACAAACATGTGTGTCTAACTGTAGTATGTCTCGAGATGCTAAGGCAAAGGCTATGAGGGCATCGAAAGAGATACATTTATTCACCAAAATATCTTTTAAATTTCCTCCTCTGGACAGTGTGAATGTGTACACAACATTTAATGCATCTCCATTCCTTAGTTGGTCTCCACTCTCTGGCAGAAATAAAAGCCAAATATACATAAGCACTACAATGTCTCAAGCTCACAACCGTATGTAGGTATATTCCCATTTTCCATTTTGTAAACTACTAATTTAAATAAAACTAAACAATAAAGGACCACTTTTGTTTACTCAGTACAGTTCATCAACTTTAATTAGTGGATACCTGGGAGGTCATGTGTGGTGAGAATAAGTAAGCTCTCATAAGAAGACACAACAGGGAGTAGACCAAATCTGGACATCTCAATAAATGTTTTATGAGAGAATGTTTTGCTACTGCAGTGCACACCTAATGGACAAAAACACAAACAAGTCATTCCAAACAATTCTTAGTGGGGCTGGGCCAATATAAAAATTTCCAGCTGGTTCGATATTAAAACGTACAATGTGTAAGATATGGCCAGAATTTAAGTTTAATACATTCAAAAAATGAAACAAAAATGAACTAACTGGCATTATTTCAAAGTTGTCTATGTATTGTGTTGCAGACTTAAGTTACTGAAGTGAGCATGTTAACCAGCTCCTGCTCCTGGGTCAGCCCCAGATCCCGAGCTAATTGGAGACTCTTGGACATCCAGCTCTCTGGCTTCTTTTTTGTTGGACCTTCCTTTGGAGCCAGAGAGCAACCAAACTGTTAGCATTCAGCCAGCTAGCCTGTCGGCAAGATCTGGACCAGCCAGTTTCTTGTCAGCCCTCGCCCCAGAACCACTCTCAGCAAAGCCTTCCAGAAGGAGACGTGGTTCTCTGCTGTCCAGCTTCACCGAGTCATCGCTACCCAGTTCATTCCAGTCGTCCTGACCACTGACCAGCTCCTCGTCCTCATTGCACGTGTCCCATGTGACTCAGCTGCTTCTGAGTGGAATGTAATGAGAGCCCATGAATGCGAGTGTAGTGGCAAAACAATCGGGACAACTGAGTGACTCATCGTGTTTTTATTTGTCTCAACAACCATTACCAACTTCAGTCACTAATAGGGTACCGCAGACAGTGATCCGAGCCCAGACATTAACACTTTAATTGACGCAGCTTTTCTAGCCTTTACGGTACTGGTTTGGGGGCCCAGGAAACTCACAGACCAATTTTATGTGTTGTAAATGCTACTCATCTAATCAAATCTGTGCATTTTGATAAGCAATGCAACTCGAAGCAGTGCGTGAGATACATACACGGGAGAGACGAGAGACAGTCGGAAAAATAAGTTATTCAGAAGAAAGTAATTTCACGTGATGGTGTGAGACAAACATATTATGTTAATCACATTGTCATATTGCTTTTTACTAATGCGATACAAGTTGGATTTAGCACTTTTGGCACATACGTATTGCTAAAGAAAGCTACTACTGGTTTGCTTGAAATCAAACCGGTTTAATCTTGTACACTGGACCGGACTGGCAAAACCAGAAACCGACCCAATCCTAATTCTCAGTATTACAAGGTCCATAAAGACGAGAAAGATGAAATTAGTTTCCAAGATCAAAAGAAACAGAATGATTAAAGGAAAAACAGACTGAATGATAAAAAGATTTGGTTCGTAGGATCAGCTGAGATCAGTCGTTATAGAAATTAACACTGAAAGTCCATCAGATTTAAAGAGCCTTATCTCCATATCAGTCATCAAGTTCATCATCAAAACACACTTTACAGGGCTCCAGGGTCGTGCAGAGACCTTTGGAAGGGCAGGTGCTCAAAGTATAAAAAGGGCACATGGAACAAGGATTTAAATAGGACTCTTCTCATACTATTGACATAGAAATATATTGTTATGTATTCCTTGTTGACACACATATACAGATGCTTCTGTATCGATACATCAACAAATGCTGAGATGCAAAAAGAAACAGGGAATACCCAACTCTAGCTTTAAAAACACTGTGGGATGACATAACTTACAGGGAACAGTTGCTGTTGAGGGGTTGCTATGGATGCGGCTGCTGCTGCTGTTGTGTTGTTGCTGATACTACTGGAGGTGATCTGTAACTACAGATATTAAAACAACTATAGGATATATATTAGCTGATTAAACAATTATGTGATTTTTGAGTGTTTGGGACTAGCTCACAGTGACTGACCTGCTGTAATACTGCAACCACTACCAAGGCTGACTGCTAGTGAGACGCTCACAGAGCTGCACACCAAGAGCTGGTAGAGGAAATAAGATACCAGATTTAAAAAAAAGAGTGGGAAATAAACTGAGAAGGAAACATTAATGGGGAAAGGATGAGGGTGGCCATGGCAGGCTTAAGAGTGAGACAAACAAATCTATAGACAGAGGTGTGTGTGTCTGTGTTGCTTGCTTGTGTTTCTACAGTATGCAAAATTATGATAATGATTTTATATATTGCATTGTGAATCTGAGATATATTTGGATTTTTATTGACTATATGTCTGATCATTTATCTAAATAAATAAACTAGCCTTAATCTTTTATAATATTCCTGACATCAAAGTAAAGAGTGAAGAAGAAATGGCCCTATTAGATTTCAGAAAAATGTTTGAAATGTTTTTGAATCTGGTATCTTATTTCCTCTAACTGCAACTCTTAGTGTGCAGCTCTGTGCGTCTCAGCGTCTCCCTAGCAGTCAGCCTTGGCAGATGCTGCAGTATTACAGCCAGTCAGTCACTGTGAGCCAGTCCCAAACACTCAACAATCTTTACATCTTTTCATGTCACATAATTGTTAAATCAGCTAATATATATCCTATGTTTGTTTTAACAATTCATACATTTTTCTGACATCTTAGAGGGCCATTTCTTCTTCACTCTTTACTTTGATGTCAGTAATATTTTTTTTACATTGGCACTGACATTTTTATATGTACTTCCAGTTATTGAGTTTTTATTGTAGTTGAGCTGTTGTAAACACTACTGTTGCTGTCAAAATGTAAATATATTCAATACTGTTTTTAAAAAGGGCTGAAGTAGGCTGTAAGTTGGAGGAATAGGCTTAGAATTTTACCAGTGTTGTTATACTTATTTCAAGGCACAAGGCTCTTATTAAGTCACTGTAATAATCCTAGTTCAAGTGAAAAGATTTTAGTCAAATTACATAGAAAAGATCAGACCTCTCGACGCCTGTGAAACTTTTCTCCCCCAAACAGAACGAAGTGAACAGAGCACCTTTGTTTATAGTGTAGAAGTAACGTTATCTGTCGGCGTGTCGGCATGTCAGCCGATAGCTGATATTACTTCTAGAGGCAGGCGACACACAGCAATATACACAATAATTGTGCATGCCCTCTTTGCAACAATCCACAACAAGCACATTGTAGCAAACCCCTCTTACCGGCAGAATCGAAAGGTGTCCTGTAGGCAGTGTTGCTGAATCACTAACAGTGTCTGAACGGGAGGGCTCGTCATGGATGAGGTCATCGGGTGAAAGTTCATCAATTGGGTCATTTTATTTACTGCGAAATTATTATTAATTCATTTTACTGATAGTTTGATCGGGCAGGCCTTCACAAAAGGGCCTTTACAACTTTTAAAATAAATAAAATGAAGGAAATTTTGCATTTGAAAAGAGGGCACTTTGGGCAGCAAAGGGCAAAAGGGCAGGTGCTCAAGCACCCATTGCACCCCCCTCTGCACGTGTCTGCAGGGCTCACACAAGTTATCAAGAATAGTGCTCACAGAACATCTTGATTGGACCAAATATCATCTAATTGTATTCTGCACAAAACCTCAAGGTTATATAGCCCACAAAATATGGTCATAATTTGCTTTTGTCCATTAATGCAAGGTCAGTAAAACCTAAAACAGACCTACAGAATACAAGTGGAACCATGGTTTGTCTGCTTTACTACAATTTCAACTTGGTTTGCCAAAAGAAAATAAAACAGTTATTATGTTATTATATTAAAAGTAGATGAGGACTATAAAACTATAGCAATTTACAATTCCAGAACAAGAAGGTAATGGGATTATTGTGTTTAACTGCATCAACTTTGAAGCATTGTTGTTTCTGGTGGTTCACTTCCACATATTTCTAATAATGTCTAACAGTCTTTATACAAAAAAACAAACAAAAATAGTAAACCTTTTAAGGCTTTCAGTCTTCTGATCATCCGTTTACCTGGTAGAGTCCACTGAATAATACAGATGTACCTTACTGACCAGGAGGACCACCTACTCTAAACCAACCCTTTAAACACACCTTCACAACCCTACACAGGCCAGGGTGCAATCCAGCCCTCTTTTAGCCCTGCACTTTTATTTACAGGTTCTGGCAACTCCCAACTGAAATTTGCACAAAGATACACATCACAATGTCCCATTTTCAAAATAAGGTGTTAACACAATGTATATACAGTGTGAAAAAAATGTTACATGTGTCTAGGGAAATTACTTTATTCTTTAATTTTGGTTTCCTGGCAACGACTAGGCTATCACATTTGAGTTCAGGATAACTCTGACTACATAAAGATTTGAAATTAAGCATTTTTATTGTATCAATTGTGAGATTGAAGTACTGCAGTTGTACATTGAACTACCTGATTCCTACATTGATAGGAAGTTGTTGCATGACTACATTGTTTTAATAAATTTATGAGAATTAATACCAAATTATGAATTTTAATATTCAGAAAATATTAATTCATAAATCTCTCGCGGGGCACCACCCGATATTCCGTTCGTCCAGGGTCTCGGGATTCCCTGAGTATGGCTAATAATTAGACAATTATTCACTAGTGATCAGTTAGTTAACAATCGCTCAATTATCTTAAATCAGTCAGTCAGTCTCATATCGAAGGGGTAAATTCTCGTGGCAGGGACTTGGAGATAGGCAATACACACAATTCCTTTGGTTACAGGGAAATTTATTTACTAATTAAGGTGATATAAAAATGCGGTTAAAATATACATCCAAGAAATAAACAATGGCTAAATAATGAGAATGTGGGTTTCTATTGTGGGGAGGATTTGACTCATACGGGCAGCTAATGAACGCGAGCTATGAGTTTTAAGAGCTAAAGATAATCTATTAACAACTATTGGACATCACTGATCACAGAATGCAGGGTTTTGGTCTTACTGGATGTCATTTCTCCCAGCCGGTTACTGTTAAACGGCCCCACACTGGCTGAGTTCCGTGCGTTCTCGGTTAGGACAGCTTAAAGCCGTCGGGCCGGTTGCTGGAAACGAGGGAAAGCTGAGGTCGCGGCACTTCGCGTGTATAGCTTGAAAACGAATAAGCCTGCGCTCTGCCAAGTCGAACTGCTTGGGGCGTTGCCGGGAGAGGGGGCACGCTTTGCGCATATTGTAATCAAATATCTTCCCACAATCAAACCTTAATTGTCAAACGGTTGTACCGTTCTTAGTTTTAAGCATTTGATAAAAAGGAAAACAATCGTCAGTAGTTCAACCTTAAGGTTAGCCTTTCAGAATCACAGACGAGAGGAACTTAACTAGCTTTCTGGATATATTGGCTGTTACACATTCTTAGAGAATATAAGCAAGATACACGAATGGCATCAGATTATTGGACAGGATAAATACAGAGTGACATTTATACATTTATGCATTTCAGACGATGGCATGTAATACTTATTTTGTCCACTTGGGGGAGCTCGGGTTATATGATGATAGCTTTGATTCACCCTAAAACACCCTTTGCTCAGGAGCTGGGAAATTTAGACAATTTAGTTATTTTATTATTAAATTCGAGCTGGAAAATTAATCGGGTATAGGATGACATTTCTTTACCATCATTTCTAAAGGAAGTGTCAGAAAGTGAACAAAGCATTGGTTACAAATAAAATGAATAAAGTCAGGTGTATGCTGTCCTCACTAAAAGTTGTTGCAGGCAACGTATTTTTCAGCTATACAGCTAGCTTAACATTATATTCTCCAGCATTGCATTCTCCAAGGAACAGGCAGGTTGTTGTGTTTGGCAGGATTTAATGAAGGAAAATATGTCATTTTGTAAAACTGCAAAAAGGACACAAAGATACAAACATGTAAGTACCTTGTATGTACTAAATAATGTCTCTAGTACATTATTAGAGAAGGAATACTATTACAACAGGTACTGCCTGTTACCAGGTACTGAAAGTAGGTATGTCAATCCAACAATACACTAACATCATCTACCAATATTCATAAATAATTGACTACACTCAAAAACAAGAAATAATAACATCGACATATTAATACCACTGTATACTGAAGATGACTTACGGATGAAGCCGTTTGGTGGACTTAAAGACACAGGATTGCGAGGATTGTTAACTGTGATGCTTCCTCTACGAGCCCATGTGGAAAAGGAAGTTCCTAAACACCACTTCCTGTCATCCTGACTATATACAATTAGCTTACTTCCTCTTCAGAGCAGCTTTTGTTTGACATGGGAATACTACCGCAGTTTTACAGCGAAGCTCTCAACAAGCTGTGGACAGCGTGACACACCATTGCCATGATGTCCCCTGACTCAGCTGCTCTGTTATTGATCCCCGTGTTGAAGACGCTGGTGAGTTGAAGGCGTGCCTGTTGGGGTATCCTCATCTTTCTGGGAGAAAAGCAGGACCACCTCAGAGATGGGTCTGGAGAATATCTTGACCGCCTGATTTCTTGTCACTTTGACTTCCACCTTTCTTTCTAATCCATCTTTACTGGGAGTGGCTTTTACAATCATTCCCATTGGCCACTGGTTTCTTTTTGCCTGACTGTCCTTCATCAGAACTATGTCTCCTTCTTTTAGATTGGGTTTCTGTGATTGCCACTTCTGCCGACTCTGTAGTGTGGTTAGATATTCTCGCCGGCACCTAGCCCAGAAGGTCTCTGCCAATGCTTGAACTCTCTTCCACTGGTTCTTGAGCAAATCCCCTTTTGAGAAGTCACTGGCTGGAGAAAGAGATGCTCCTGTTTTCTGCGTCAGCAGCATGGAAGGGGTTAGAATGAGGGGAGCCTCTGGGTCAGTGGATACAGGGACAGCCCTAAGGCCGAAGATTGCTACTGCAGGTGATGGGCTGTTCCCAAAAACATGAACTTGCATGCGGTATTCCACCACTTCTTTGCTTAGGTCATTCTCTCGGTACCACAAGAACCGCAGAAAGTCTCTGCAGTCCTCACGCACCACAAAACAGTAGAACATCTGACGTATGTCTGCTGTCACCGCAACAGGTTCTCTTCTGAATCTGAGGAGCACTCCTATGAGGCTGTTGTTCAGGTGAGGCCCGGAAAGCAACACCTCATTCAGTGAGATTCCATCGTACTGTGCACTGGAATCAAACACCACGCGAATCTGGTCTGGTTTTTGGGGGTGGTAAACTCCAAAGGTAGGGAGATACCAAGATTCCGTTCCTTCTTTGAGTGGTGGTGCAAGCTCAGCATGTCCATTGTCCAGCATTTTTCCCATGAACTCAGTGAAGTGCACTTTCATTCCAGGCTTCTTGTCTAACATCCTTCGCAGTGACATCAGACGGCTGAGAGCATAGTCTCTGTTGTTAGGGAGATGTCTGCGTGGTTGGCGAAAAGGGAGAGGAGCAACCCAGCTATTTGTGTCATCTTGGAAGAACTCCTGTTCCATGATCTGAAGGAAGGTTAGATCCTCAATGGAGTGGGCGAGCATGTTGTCATTCTCTGTCATATGGAAGACCGTTCCTCCAAGATTATCTTTGTCTGACACATCTGATGCACTTTGAGTGGGTCTGTGCCGTGGAAGGTTCTTCCCATCACCTCCGACACTATAGCTCTCTTTCACTTGTATCTGATTCTCACATGGAGCAAGGCAAGTTGGTCTGCCATTGTCAAGGATCCAGGTCTTCATTGCACTCACTGTGTTTGGTTTGTGAGCTCCCCCAACGCATACATCACCTATGATGACCCACCCAATATCTAGTTTTTGTGCATATGGTGCATTATGAGGGCCATTGTACTGTTTACGAACCTTATGGGCCCTAATAGCGTCTCTTCCCAATAGCAGCAGGATGTCAGCAACTGGATCGAGGGTTGGGATCTTATTTGCTATCTGTCTTAGGTGATGATGGTGGTATGCAGCTTCTGGCGTAGGTATCTCTGCTCTATTGTTGGGAATTTCATTACACTCAATGAGTGTAGGTAGTGCGAAGTTTATTTTCCCATCCAAAGATTCCACTGTCTTCACCACTTACCTTGGTACACGTCGATGTGACATCTGGTTGCGCTGTGTCCTCTCTCTCCCCGCCATTCTCTGATGAAGGGGAAAAACCTGGAGGTGACAGTGGAGCAGGACCAGGGTGAAGAGCAGAAAGATGTTTATCGCTGTCACACTCTATACATTTGATGAGAGTTTCACAGGCTTTTGCCTGGTGAGTAGTAGAGGCACAGCAGCGGAAACATATCTTGTTGTCTTTCAAGAATTTCTTCCTGTCGTCAAGGCTCATTTTCCTGAACCCTCTGCATTTCTTCAGGCTGTGGGGTTTGTTATGCAAGGGGCACAGTCTATCAGGATTTTCCGATTTGTTTGTCTTTTCTATTTTGGACGTTGTGTCTGATGATGATATGCTTGTTTTATGTACAGAGACGGGTTTTGTTGGACTGAACCTCTCTTTAATGAATGAGGCTGCAGAGAGAGTGTGAAGGTTAAAACTGGGGTCATTTCTCTCTTCAGCTTCCCTGCAAATGAACTCTTTAAGGAAGCAGAAAGGAGGAAAGGCAACACCTTGTTCTCTTTTGTATTTGCACCCTTGAGACAACCACTTGTCTTGGAGATATAACGGCAGCTTCTCGACAATGGGCTGCACTCCCCTTGCTGTGTCGAGGTACGCCAGCCCTGGCAAGTACCCATCTTGCTTGGCAACAACCAATTCTGTCAGTAAGTCTGCTAGCTCTTGTAGTTTCTGACTATCTCTGTTATGAATCTTGGGGAAATTCTCTACTTAACAGGGCTCTCTCTATTGCTTCTGGAGATCCATATGTTTTGTTCAATCTCTCCCAAATCACTTTTAGACCAATGAGGGGTTGTCTGACATTTACAGCCCTAATTCTAAGTGCTTGCTCACTTGAATCCTTACCGAGCCATTTGATCAGCAAATCCATCTCTTCACTTGCTGTCATTTCAAGGTTTTCAATTGTGTTGAGGAAGGTCTCCCTCCAGGCTTGGTAGTGTTCAGGTAAGTCATCAAACTTTGTCAAGCCTGAGGAAACCAGCTGGTTCTTAGCAAGGAATTTGGCAAGATAACTGTTGTAGCATTATAATTTGTGTTGTCTGAGTGTGATGGCTTGTTGGGGAGTGCAATGTGCTTATGGCCATAATTTCTTGACTGTAGTAAATCTGTGTTAGGCTGCTGTGTGTCTCTTTGTTGGTGCATCAACCTCCTATTGAAGCTCTGCAACTGGGTTCCACCCTGAATTGTGTAGTTTTGATGAGGTGTAAGTATTGGGGGCAAGGGAAAGTAAACGTCCTTCTCCTCTCCAGGTGACTGGATGAGGGGATGAGGTGTAAGCATTGGAGGTGGGGAGAAGTGAACGTCCTTCTCTTCTCCAGGTGCCTGGGCAAAGTGATGTAGGGCTTGGTGGGTGACATAGTCATCAGTTCTTTTTAGTGCACTCTCTCGAAGAGCAGAAAAGTTAAGTTCTTGCTCCTGATTGGAACCATCCATATCCGCTGCTGCTGTCTCCAGCACTACAGCTTCTGCATGGGCAGCTTCGGCTTCTCGCTGTAGATTGATGTAATCAAGCCTGGCTTCCAGCTTAGCTTTCTCAACCTTGAGTTCGCTCTCTCTTTCTGTGAAGGCCAGCCTGGTCTTGGCTGCCTCTGCTTTAGCACGGGCTCTCGCTGCCTCTAAGCTGACTCTGGAGCTTGTTGATGAGTGTGAAGAGCCTGATTTCTTGGAGCGATTGTGAGAGAGGACCGAACCTATTTCAACAGCATCTTGTGAGCCTTTTATTTTGACTTCAACTGTATCCTCGACCGACTTGTCTGTGGTTTCCATGACAATAGATTGAAGTTTAGCTTGTCTATCTTAAAATCCATGGTGGGTGGTCATCCTTTTACTATGCTGTCCTCACTAAAAGTTGTTGCAGGCAACGTATTTTTCAGCTATACAGCTAGCTTAACATTATATTCTCCAGCATTGCATTCTCCAAGGAACAGGCAGGTTGTTGTGTTTGGCAGGATTTAATGAAGGAAAATATGTCATTTTGTAAAACTGCAAAAAGGACACAAAGATACAAACATGTAAGTACCTTGTATGTACTAAATAATGTCTCTAGTACATTATTAGAGAAGGAATACTATTACAACAGGTACTGCCTGTTACCAGGTACTGAAAGTAGGTATGTCAATCCAACAATACACTAACATCATCTACCAATATTCATAAATAATTTGACTACACTCAAAAACAAGAAATAATAACATTGACATGTTAATACCACTGTATATTGAAGATGACTTACGGATGAAGCCGTTTGGTGGACTTAAAGACACAGGATTGCGAGGATTGTTAACTGTGATGCTTCCTCTACGAGCCCATGTGGAAAAGGAAGTTCCTAAACACCACTTCCTGTCATCCTGACTATTTACAATTAGCTTACTTCCTCTTCAGAGCAGCTTTTGTAATCACCACTAGGTGGTGCTAAGAACATACAAAATAAGCCTATAAACTAGTTCCAATACAAGGTGACCTTGCTAAAAATTAAAACACTGCAAAATTAACTTATTTAGATTCTTTTCAACAACAAATAACAACAACAACAACATGATAACATAACTACTAAAATGGAGTGGGGAGACCTAGTTGAGTAACTTAAATATTATTTAATTAAACAATGTAATGCTTTGAGTTTTGAGGAGACAGTACTCTGTTTACACAAAGGAATTTAGGGCCGTCCTTCTGGTGTCCTGGAGTTTCTCAGATTTGCATCTGGCTGTGAAAGGAGAATATCCTTTGATGTGAGGTAATCAAACAAAGAGGGAGGTCAGTTGCCATGGTTATGTGTGTGGGGGGGGCAGATTAGGGTTTCCTGCCTTCTCTTAAGAAGAGTTAGGCTGTTCAGGAGAACGCTAATCTCTGGTCAGTGTTTCTTTGTCATTTTAACAGTCAGGCACCGAGCATTATCTCGCTGCGGCATCAGAGTTGGTCAGTTTTACGATCAGACTGCCCAGAAACAGCGCTTTCCCTAAGTGCTGTTTCTGGGCAGTCTGATCTGAGCACTTAGTAAACTTTTCACCTTTTCCTTTGGGGTCTCTTCAGCTGTCTGTTGAGTTGATATCTCACCCCCTCCTTTTCTTTCTCCCAGGGAGAGAGAAAGAATTTGGAGTAGTCCAAATTTATTTGATATAAAATGCACAAATCCACACTGTTGGTACACTACAAAGTCTTCTTACTGGGTAATGTATATATATATATATATATATATATATATATATATATATATATATACATACCATATAAATTAAACAAATTAAACATTTCACTGCCTAAGTCAGCTATAATACAAGGATTCGTCATTAGGCTACATTCTATACAGTATTTGTGGACAGCTACATCCTGGAGTTCATTGACAGTGTCTACAATGAATGAACAATGAATAGTGATCATCAACCGATGGGTTGCCATTTATCAGTTCATCCTCAGACACCTTTGAATGTAAAGGCAGTTACTTTACCATTAGGGAAAACTAAACTGACTCACAATCATCTGATTTAGCTGTCACATTTTTAGTGTGAGTTAATCCAGAATAAAGAGCAGTGGCAATGGTGCTGAACATGTGCAATTAATAAAACTAATACAACAAATACAACTGTTTGATTATGTTCTCTCCTTTTAGTTATATGAGCTCAACAGTGGTCATCTGGATCAAACATGCCGCCTAAGAGAACAGATCCACAAGTGGAAGTAAACCATGAGTTGGAAGAAATTAAGAGATCGCTAAATTTTATGTCTAAAGACATTTTCACCCTTACGCAGCAGCAAGCTAAGATAGTGACGCTGTTGGATGAAGTGAAAAATCTAAAAGTACTTCTTTCGGAGAAGGATGAGGTCATAAATGGGCTAGAGAAAAGAATTGATGACCTAGAACAGCATACGCGAGTAGACGAAGTAATTATTAATGGATTGGAAACTAAGCGCCGAAGTTATGCCCGAGTAGCTGCAGCTGGCACTGGACGCGCTATGGAGGGGGAAAACGCACCGGTAGAGGAGCTACAAACACTGGAGCAACAAGTGGAATCTTTTCTTGCAAAAAAGGACATCATCATTGATACGAAGGATATATCGGCTTGTCACCTGCTTCCCAGTAAGCAAAAGCCTGCCATTCCGGCGATAGTCATTCGCTTTGCGAACAGAAAGCGCAAGGATGA
>NC_060158.1:13688966-13713822 GCF_021292245.1 Micropterus dolomieu | reverse complement strand
AGTCAATGGACATAAAGTTATGTGATGTAAAGACAGAGCTCCGTTAAAACTTTATGGATGAAAGATACATTTGTTACAGATTAATAACTCACCACTCTGAAACTCTTGCTCCAGTCTATGTTGCCAAGCTGATCGGCAACATATACAGCTGAACTGCAGCCATGTTTGCTGGCTTCTGACCTGCCCTTCTCTGCTTCTGATTGGCTAGTAGTCCTTAACTAGGAATGTGCAACTCCAAACAAAGAGACATCATTTAGAGACAAGATGCATCACTCCATAGCTAAAACGAAGCGTTCAACACATGGTGAAAAGAGAAGCTGCAGCAAATGTGCAGAAAGACAAAAAATATGATGTTTTTTGAAAACTCAACAATGTAAACCTGTTCTGGTACAACCCCTAAATAGGATTTTGAACCTGAAATTAGCATAATACCACCTCTTTAAAAGTACTCATTATGCAGAGCACCCCCTTTAGGAGTATCACACATTATATCAATGAATTATTATGACAGATACATTTAGCAGTATGTTCATATCATTCTTTATAAGGATTGCATCAATATACCTACTAACTAGGCCAGACACACTAATAACATTATTTAATCGTACAATATATGGACAATAGCTTGATAATTTTTGGTTTTCTTTTCCAGCATAACTTGTGCATAGCGCCTAAGTTTTATTCCACAGAACCTAAGCTGAATTAACACTAAAAACTAACTACTAAATGCGGTAACCATGCCAGATGCATATCCGTTGCCCCTCATTGACGACTGCATTGATGAAATTGGTCCTGCAATGTATGTCACTAAACTGGACATGTTAAAGGGATATTGGCAAGTTCCCTTAACACCACATGCCTCTGAAATCTCTGCATTTGTAACTCCTGACAATATACTCCTGCAATATACTGTCATGCCCTTTGGCATGTGTAATGCCCCTGCTACTTTTCAGAGACTGGTGAACAAAGTATTGGGCGGTATTTCAAACTGCAGATGCTTTGTCACGTGAACTGTAGTTGTTCCGAACATGTTTGGATTTAGAAGGGTGGGGGTGTTACATGCCAAGCAGGCCTGTTTTTGTTTTGTTTTCCTCCCCCACTAATTTCTCCTCAGGTGTTGAATGGGTGACTGGCTCACACCTGTGCAGCCTGGCCGAGCTGCACATTGGCCAAAGGAGGTTGGAGCTGGCCAACCAGGATGGAACATGCGAAATAAAAGGAGCACCCTAGAAGAGTTTGGTCTCTCACCCCATGCAATCAGCCTTGTTTGTAGCAGCAGTGTACCACAGCTCTTTGTTACACATTGTAGTTTGTTGAATAAACTTTCATCTGCTGAGTTCTTCGTATCGGCACTTCTTTTATGTTGCACCCCTCGAGCCGGGGTTGTAACACAGTTATGTTCCTATAGCTTCTAAATATGCAAATAGTTCAGTTGATATTGTTAATATTTTAAGAGTTTGTTTGCTCTTCTCCCTCCCTATTTACTGTAGTGAGTTTGTGGTTATTTGGCTAAAGATTTCTATCTACCTTATCTCTCCCTTGCTGCAACCCCTATTCTTTAAGCGATGAAAATAAATGGTGTTATTATTAAAATAATATTCCAGCACTGTTGAGTTCAGAAATTATTCAAATACACAGACTGTATTCTAAAAATTGTATTGACAATATGTAACAATCTATATTCATAATCTGGTATAAAAACTCATAAAACAAGCAATGGAATCATTATTATAAGTGCTATGACATTGGAGGTATCACTGACTGATTAACCAACAAGTCTGGGAGTGGGCAGGTGGTGCTCTGGCCCATGTGACTAAAAAGCAGTCAATAGAGAGTCTAAACTGTTAGTACTGAACAATAGCTTTGCTTCCTGAGCCCAAAGTGCTCAGATGTATCATTTACCCACACAAAAAAACAAATGTCTTGTCCCAGAAAGGATTCAGATTGTGTGCTTTATGTGGATATTAGATACAGGGAATCAATAATCAGTGAAGTAACTCATGCTACAGTGGGAATTGTACCAAAAACTAAGATTCTTATCCATAGGCCATAATTGGTGGCTTAATGTGCTGATGAGAAAAGAACCAAATAGTACAGAAATATGTGCTTGCTTTGCGAATTATGTTGTAACCACTAAAAGAATGACAGAGACTGGTTGGCATATGAGAAAAAGCTGAGATTGGGTCTCACGGTAGCTTTTAAGGAGGTAGTCTGCTCTTAGGAAAAAGCTTTGCTAGTAGAAGTGGTAAGGAAGAAGTACCAGCTTACAAAGTGTGCTGTCTCAAGCAGGTCTTTGGCTGGGTGAGAAGGGTCATGGGAATCTGTTCTACACTTTTCTTAACACTTTGCAGGTCTTTGATAGAGAGAGGCAACCAGCTGCTGACCCTCTCAGCAGGACAGATGACACTGCAGATATTTTAAGGGTTAGACAGGAGCAAAACCAGACAGTGATTGACTTTGTGCTGATGCTTGTAAAAACAGATCTGTAGAATTGGATAAGTATTAGTTATAACACATGTAGTGTTTTCAGCTGTGACAGAAAAAAAGCCCTCAAATGTGCTTTTCTTATTGGTGGATGGTGAGCAGAATTTTTTGGTGTGCTGGATATAATGATCCTCTGGAACTTTAACAACTCTCCCATGCTCACTGCTGTGCCTATTATTTTATAATAATGTGACATTTTATTGATCAGCATACGGCCCCTCTGCCCCTCACCTCCATTGGGGTCAGAGCATCGGACTGAAAAACAGCTCTCTCTGTTTGAGTGATGTCTTTCCAACAACTGAGCCACCCTGGTACCTGTAATATCCAGGGGGGGGATGAGTAGGCGAGTGTCTGTTAAAGTGTGAGACCTGAATCTCTATTGTTTGCCGCACATTAAGCTCCAATTTGTTTGTCTGCACTCGACGATGACTGCCAGCTGACCCATCTCGCATCGATGCCAGTTTGGTGTCATCAGCGCTTTGACAGAGGGGGCACTGGAGGGGCCATCAATTGTGTGAGGAGCATAGAGGAGGGGGAGTGTGCACATAGCCCTATGATACACCTAGGCCCATAACCAGGACACAAACACACATACACAAACATGCAATAAATTTTCCCCAGGAAGCGGTATAACCAGAAAACTCATCATTTGAAGAGTACTTAGTTACCATGGCGATGTGCACTGTAGCCCGGCTGAGGGGCTCAATGGGAAATGAATGATTAGTGCGTGAGGGTGGATGTTTGTCCAGAGGGAATATTGATGAGAAGCGTGCATGTGCGCCACATTGAGGTTGTATGTGAGCATTTGTCAAATATAAAGCCATAGGGAAAAAGAGGAAGAGGGCAGGACAGGCAATAAAGAAAGTGATACCACATGGCAAGACGTGTCAGGTCTGAGAAACAACAGATTGTCCACTTAAGACTGTGGGGGGGGTAATTGCCTCTCTTCTGTGTGTTAGTGTGTTTATGCGGCAGTATACAATATTTGTGCTAAGTGAGTTTGCACCTGGGGGTGTTTACGTGGTTGAGTGTGTGTTTGACGCTGCCTGCATCCAAAATGTGACATATCAAGACCCAGATGAGGCCAGATAGATGGTGACAAAGAAAAAAAAAGTTTGCAAAATAATTTTAGGTTTGGTAGAATGTCTACAATGTGTTAGTGAGCTCAGGCTCATTATAACACCCTGCTGTTGTTAGAGAGTAAATTGGGCAGGAGCTGTCCAGGAAATGCAGTGTTCCTATTAACAAGCGCACATCAAATTTCTGAGCAAGATTGCAGAAGAAGGAGTTTGGAGATGCAAAAGAGCTTAAATATCGTTTCGGCATTTGAAAAATTGCAGGTTTACCAATATATTTACCAACATTAAAAAAAAGGATATTTGCTTATATCACTTACCTGTTGGTGTATCTAGCTATGCATATAGTTAAGATTGCATTTTCCTTCCCAGGTTTTAAGAGAGCCCTTTTGAAGATTCTGCCACCACCCCAGTATATCAGAGGTGAATAGAATTCTGTTAAATTGTTTTACAGCAACATGTTTGTTTTTTTCAGACACAATGCCCTGTTAACTCTGGATCATCAATGGAAATAGTCCACATGAACTGCTAGCCATTTTACTTGATACCACCAGATGTAAGTGAGAAAATATATCATTTCTAAAATGTGGGTGGACCAGTCCTTTTATGCTCATGTGTAGAATAATCCTCCATCATTAAGCAGTTGATAACGCAAAGGCAGAGGAGTGAGGGGGCCCTGGTGTGTGTGTGGACTAAAAAAGAAAGTCAGAAATCAGAAAAAGATATGATTCAAAACCACTATAAAGTCCCCACAGAAAAGTAATGGTGTTTTCCTTAATGCACCTTTTTAAAGAAATTCAGATTCATAAGATGACATTTTGCTCTTTAACAGTACCTTATTTTCTTCACTAATGACCTCTGAGATCAAAATCAAAATTACCTTTCACAATGAAATGCTACCAGTCATCTTCATTTCTCATTGCAGAGCTGTTACTCTTAATGGGCCAGTGTCCCATTAATAGAAAGTTCAATTACTGCTGGCTTCAGGGGTCGAAATGATAATGAAGTGCCGAAGTATTAATTATAATCTTTATGTGTAAAATAAAGGTTTACAGCTATAAGATGTTAAGTGGGCAGGTTGTCCATATCTGAGACAATAGTGATGGGAATTACAGTTCTTTGAAGGGATCCAGTGGCTCCATTCCTATCTGGCTCATCTTTGTTTGTTTTTTTAGGAATGTGGTTTACTGCGGTTATCTGCCAAATAATCACTCAGATAATCATTGGGTAAGATTTGGATCAGATTCAAACTTAGACATCACACCAATATAATGCGTGAACCAGTTTTAGCAGCACTAAATCACTCGTATTGCCAGACCTAATCTGCATTGTAAACATTACAGAAGGTAACACCATATCCCTCTGCATTGTCAATGAATTTACTACTTTGAATTTACCCTTTTTATGAAATGTTTTATAAAAATAAATCTGCTTTTCATTGAATGCAATTCTTGTAACACTTAATATTAGAAAGTGATTTAACTCTGTCCAGCTAATGCCACCCACTGGCATGCTGTGAGCAAGCGGCAAAGTCCGGATTTGAAAAGTGAAGCCAATACTGAAATGCTTCTCATCCGAATATGGTGACTTCTGGTTCCAAAAAAACAAACAACAAAATGCCAAACTCGAGGCTTAAAAGCGGTAGTCCACAAACCAATGTGCGCCACCACAGGCTACATCAACTTCTTTTATACAGTTTATGGCTTTGAGTCAGTTTGTGATCAGAGTGTAAAAGTCACTGGTAAAGGGCTCTAGGCTCCTCCCAAAGAGTGCATGAGCTCTGTTTCGCTTGTGAATGTAACATTCACATTGGCCTGTCACGTTAACTAATTAAGTACAGCGTCATTTCAGGCAAAGTCAAACTCAGCTCATAATCCCAGAACATCAGCTGGCCATCTCAAAGCCAGCCCACATCAGCTGACGGCTCAGCTGAAACAGTGTCTTTTATGAAAGTTTTCCTAAATGAACTTTTGTTGGATAATATATTGTCCAATCAATAATTCCAATAAACAATATTATAAAAGACCATTCATTTGCAAATCTTTTCATAGCATAAAGCATAGAGTTCATGTCTGTTGCAACAAGGGAAAGACAAGTTAGATAGAGGAATCGTTAGCCAAATAATTACAAACTCATAACATATTGTATAACTAAAGTTTTTAAGAAATCTACAAAGGGAGGAAGAAGATAAAATGAACTATTTTAATTTTTAAAAGATCAAACGGACTATTTACATAATTACAAGCTATGGGAGCTTCCTGATCCAGAGAACGAGTGAGAGAGAATCTCAAACATGCCCCACACGCCAAACCTACTGACCTGCAAGAGGAGAGGGAGACCCCGGCACTGTTGGCAGAAGAGTCGTAGATTGGGAAATTGCAATACAATATGTTTGAATATAATTCTCGTCGTTTCCATGATGGCTTTTCAGAAATACTGTTGTTAAGAGGGTCTGAAAAGTTGCTACATCTAGCGAGAAAGTTGCCAAGTTGGCAACACTATGTTTGTGAGGAAAGAAGCAGAGTGACCACAAACAACAGCATAAGCATTAGCATATTTTTTAAACTATCCATATATATACAATTAGTCAATAATGTAATTATTGTGACAGGCCTACACAGTCAATATCTGACACCTATAAACTATAAATATGTGAAAACAAGCCTCTTATGCAGGGAGACACGCGCATACATACTGCTGCTTCCTTTAATCAGTGGCTATAGATCTGAGCACAGGCACAGATACACACAGTCATACACACACACACACACACACACACACACACACACACGGACACCAAAATGACACACAGATAAAGAGGAACCAAACCATACATACAGTTCATCTAGGAAATAAATTCATAACCTTTTAAATATGAGCTGACATGTAATACACACAAGGGATGGACTCATTCTGTCACACACAAACACAACCTGAGTGACCCTGCCATTTTCTGTGATTGTGTGATTGATGAGCCTATTGATGTTCCATATGGTTCATCTCTGGGTGATGACCTAATGTATTGATCCAAGAATGTGTGCGAGTCTCTGTGTATGTGTGTGCCTGTTTTGTATGCAATTTCCATTAGAATCTATATGTGTGTGATTATGTGAGGCAGTTTACGTGAGTCTGTTTTGATGTGTATGTATGTGTATGTCTGCATATCAATCTGTTGTGAATATGTGTGTTGAAGGCATGTGTGTGACCTTCCGCCATTGATTACAGACAGGGCGTGATTGGAATAATCACTCTGTTGTCAAGGGGGGCTTGTCACTGGGCTTTTCAGTATGTACCTCACCTGAATCCTGCAGAAACCTCATATGAGATATTTTGACATTTGACAAGTGCTTTGAACAGCAGTGAAATTTGGATGACATTCCAAAAACACCCTCGATGACATTGTTTTTGAATCTCCACTTCTTTTGTTTTTGTTTTTTGTATAAATGCACCAGTCTGTCATTGATCTAACTGACATGGAGCAGAGTTTCTCAATTTATTGAAATGCATTTGTAGTGTTGTGTAGTCACTGGGAAGACACTTATACACAAGGAGTAAAGAATAACAGTTCAAAGAATGTCAAGCAAGTAAAGTAAGTAAGCAGGCAGTCTAATGATATCATGCTAGATCATCTCTGAACCCTGGTGGTTCAAACAGCCTTAATAGGATCATAGTCTCCTGCCTAGAGCAGCTTACTCAGAATTCACACTACATGTAAAATATCAGTGGTACTTAGTTATTTTCCAAGGGACTAATAAGTACAGTATAGATCGACTCTGACTTGTGTTCACTGACTAGATGCCAGTTGGTGTTTTTTGAAAACAAAGGAGCAGCAGCGGCTAAACAGAGATGCGGTGCTGATAGGGCAGCACTCATCTATACTTTTATTAATTTTTTTTATCAGAAAGATCACAACAAATTCTTTTCACAATGGACAAATTATTTTTCACTAGCCTACACAATATATGTCAAGCATATACTAGAGTGAAGCCAGTACACTAAAGCTGCTTTCTTAGATGTGCACTTATGAGTAATTATATTATTTTGTATTCTATTCTAATCTACTACATACTGTTGAGTCAACATGTCAGCAGGAGGAATGAAACGGCATCAGAGTAGAGGATGGAAAGATGAAAGAATAAAAGCTTGATTAAAAATGTCACCAGAAGGGCACTGACATCAGCTCTATTCTATTGAACTCTATTGAAACTCTATTGAAATAGTGTCCTGTTATAGCTTGTTCCCTGATCAAAAATGCCTCCTAATGAACCTTTGTTGTATATAATAAGCAAAAATTACTTTACTGTTGTAATGCAAAGCAATTCACATTTCTACAAAAAAAAAAATACATGACAGAAGATGTTAGTACACTTGACTATCCATGCGAACAGCAATTAGGCTGTTCCCAACCGAAATGTATCATTTGGACCCTGTGTGGTGCTGAAAATAGTTAACAAACGCAAAAGCTCTCACAGAGACACAGTGCTGCAGCTGGAGATCACTAGCTATATACACTGTAACTCTGCCTAAGGCCAATCTCAACTTTGTTTTCCCCCTGTTTTGTTTATTTCTGCTGAGTTTGCAAATTAACATCCACATGCACATTTACAGGCATCCATACCCGTACTCCACACACATAGACGCACAAAAAAAATAAGAAATCTTGAGTTTACACCCCAGAGATTACTGGCTTTTGACTCTAAGAGAAATCTAAAAGTTCAGGATGATTTTGAAATTTCACAGAAGATATCAAAACTAAAAACAAAAACAAAACAAAGCCTAACACCCTATAGTCACACTACAGAAGTGGACCCATCAGTCAACTTTCATGCTAATATCAGCATGATGGCGTAATGTGATGATTACATGCTAACATGCATTCAGTTTGCGAACATTATAAGATTTTGCATTAGTAGGGACCTTTAGAGACAGTTAATGTTTGGACCAAACGTAATGGCTATCCATTCGATACTCTACCCTGGACTGAAGTGTTGGATGGACTTATAGTTGGACCAAACAACAGAAATTGCTGTCATTAGTAACATTAGTAACATGGCGGAAAAATGGCAAATAGATCATTAGCTGTAATCTGACCTACTGGAAAAGCTGTCGGCATTAATCCAATCAGTCAATTTAATATATAACTTTTTCACAAAGTGTACATGTCTATGCATGTTTTGAACCAGCATGTCTAAATGTCTCAGTCATCCTGGTCATAGTTATCTAAGGTGGGTTAAAATTAATGTCATTTGTTGCCCTTGATTTTAACCCACCTTGGACATCACATGTAGCTTTGTCTCTCTAGTGCTTTACTATTGGCCATTGTGGAAAAAAAGGACCAGCGCTATTTTATTTTAAACACAACAACGCTGCAGCCCTTCTCCTCAGATTCCACTCTCTGTCTGATGCTTTTGATACTTGAGAGGTATACACACGCATGCCTTCTTGCTTCTATATATTGCAGAGTACATGCTTGCCTGTTGACTTAGCAGCTCATAGATTTTAACGCATAAATGCATAAGAAAAGGGTTGTATTTTGTGAAGATGTTGAACACTAAGGTGAAGGAAAAATTACCAGTAGATCCCCTTGGAAAGGTGAGGATAAGAATTCAGCCTGGGACTACACAAGCATTGCTGATTCCCATTCAGACCACATCTAGACACCTTTTCATGTTTCTGTCAGCATGTCATGATCTCAGCCATGTCAACTCTTACACATGTTGCTGCCTCAACTGTCAGCAGTCTGGAAAAAAGGGAACCGATAAAAGAAAACCGATAGCTTTTGAATGTAAATAGGCATGGAGACTGTTAGATTGGTAGCATCACTTACAAACCAGCAAGTGAATGAATGGCCTGTGTATATCAGACAAAAAACATACCGACAAAGTGGTTCGTATTTTAGGTGTGCCAGTTGAGATGTAACACAGCTGTTGTTGTAGGTGCAGGTTGATTTGTTAATGTTTTTACTTCTTATGTAGCGTAGCATTGTCACAGTTACTCCCATGTTTATTTTGAGTTCAGAGCTGCCACAGCTTTAAGCAAGAATTTGCTAATAGGGGCTTTCATTTAGACAATCCTGTACAACTGGGGAGCACAACTACTAAGTGACTAAGTTTTAAAAAATTCACTAGAGACCACCACAAGCTTGTAAAGGGCATGTTGGCAGTGTACAGGTGTAGTGAATGATGTCTTTGAGGTCTGGGATTTGACGTTTTTAGGTTGAGGTTTGATTCCTCTGAAGGTCGATATTTATGCTTGTATCACTTACTGTAACTGCTTTTCAGTAACTATTTGTGAATCTTTCACCGGAGAGGCTCAGCAGTGTCAGCATAGATAAATTTACTGGATGATAACGAAAACGGTTAGTGAGCTAGACTGAATATTATAAATGAGATTGTTGCCGCACTTCACTGTAACAGTTGGACTGTAGTTAGTAGTAATGTTATTAAATAAAACGTGTTTAGACACGACAATCCCAATCTAATGAGAATTATAAACAATATGACAGCAGTGGGATGAGTAATGTTAGACAGGAGAGGTGAAGTAATATGGCAAGCCATACAACTATAGTATTTTGCATCGGACAACAACTACTTGGCATTAGCTGGCAAGCTAACATTATCTAACTTGAGCCAACTAAAACACAATATCACAATACATTTCACATGATTTGCAGTAATGTTAGTTTACCTGTCCAATAGGATGAAAGCCAACTCTGAGTCAGTCTTCATACCCAAAACAAAGCAATATCTTTCCAGAATCTAATGCCTTTCCTATGTTGACCGGTGTTTTCACTTGACATTGATCTGATTTTTGTGTGGCATGACGGGCTTCAGCACAAAAAAATTACAATACATTTATTTGTTTTTCATCTTTACAGTTTGTATATGAGTCTGTGTTATGCTTATTGGTGTTATCTGACTCCATTTTGTTAGCTGGGGTGCTGTCGTCGTTGAGTGCAGAATCACTAGGCAAGAGGCTCAGGAGCGATCATGAACATCACAGCCTACGTAAGATAATGGATTTTGCAGAGAAATCTGACCCGAGGAGCATAGAGGCTGTTACAGGCAACCAAGGAAGCTGGCGAATGGTTCATGTTTATGTGTTTATGTTCACAAATAGGCAATAAAGAAGTGAAGAACTTTATTCAAGAAACTTCATATAGCCCATTATGTATTAATAGTTTTTTATTATTAAAAGGAAGAAAAGGGGTCTTTGGGGTAATACCAGAAATGCCACTTTTTGGACTCAGCAGGCTAGAGTGGCATGTCGGTGTCTGTGTTTGATTGACAGCAGCCGTAAGCTCACAAGAAAATGATCCTACTTCTCACTCCAGTTATTACCTCAGTAAACACTTTCCTAATGTGTTTATGGTCTCCTTACTAGTTTCAAGTCTTCTTCAATAAAACACGATGTTCATTTTGTAAGCCATGGCCCTTTTGTTTTTTTTCCTCAAAAGAGAACACAGGAGAAGTGATTTATAGAGCAGATATGTACGCTGTAGCAGACAAAAACGCAATTTATTTTCAGTTGGATTTTAAAATAAGTATATAAATTTTGATGTTTGAAGTTTCAATTCTGATGGGTTGTGATGATATGAGGAAGTACAACCCTTACAGTTAAATGTCCAGTGTGTAAAATTTCTGAGGATTTATTGACAGAAATGCAATATAAGATCCATAACTATGTTTTCAGTGATGTATAAAGACCTTTATATAATAAATCGTTATGTTTTTACTAGATTAGAATGAGATATTTATATCTACATAACCGTGGGTCCTTTTGTGCTCTGTCAGCCACCGTAGCTGTCCCACGCTCTTGAAAAGGGTAGGGGGCAGTGGTAGACACAACCAATTCACAACCTCACCACTACATGCCACTAAAACTTACACACTGAACCTTTAATGGGCTTCAGTGCAAGAGAATGTGGTTGTGTAGCTTGGGATAGTAATAGTCATTGATTAGGGGATATTGATGTTGCTATTTGTTAAAATATTAGTTACAAGTTGTTATAGCACTGACACAGTGGGTTACTTGAGAGCATCTCTGATTTATATGTTATGTATGTAAATATATTTTATTTCATTATTTTTTCACTCCTAATGTATCACAAATTACAAATCCATTTCTATTACTCTGGCCAAGGACATAAATATCCTTTATCTTCAAGGCTAGAGCCAACAGCTCCTGTAATTTGTGTTTGGTGTGTGTGTGTGTGTGTGTTTTGTGTGTGCATGCATGCATATGCATTTGTATTCTTGTTTTTATGCATACAATTTATTTCATGCAAAGAGAGTTCCTGATTATGTATCCACCTCACATAATTATGTTTCACACACACACCCTCACATGTACAGGAAGTAATCTGTTGGCCACATTAAAACTGTTTTAGTTGTGCTCTAGTGTAGTGCTCTTAAAATGGTAGAGTTGATCTGTCAGATGCCCAGTTGTTTGGTTCACAAAGCTTTGGTCACATGGGTCTAAATTTTTTTTACCACTATTATGTGACTGACATTGGTGCTAATGCATTGGTCAACTAGCACACTGCCTGCAGATAATTCACAATGTTCGCGTCAGCAATTCCTTATCTGCAGGCTGCTCGATTATGGCAAAAACATAATCACGATTATTTTGATCAACATTGAGATCATGATTATTTAACACTATTACTTAATGAATTGGAAAACATCATGAATTTATTGAACTTTTAAAAAAACCCAAAAATCCTAAATAAGCCATGAAATAAGAAATAGTAATCCAACATTATTTACTTTAAACAGCATCTAAGAGAGGATGACAGCAAGGCAGGGTTTCCCTTAGGTTGACTGCTATGTGTGAAGCACACACACGAACATGAAGTTAACTCGACAAATAAAGCTTAAAGGGGAACTTGGTCGTTCTTGAATTAGACTAGTGTAACTTAACGGACTGATAGCTTTTTTTAAAAAACAAAAGTAAGAAAATAAAACAAGTAAAGTTGCTGGAACGAGGGAAAACTGAAGTCGCGGCACTTCGCGTGTGTAGCTTCAAACGAAACAAAAGCTTTTGTTGCGCCGAGCCGAACTCTTAGGGCGTTGCCGGGAGAGGGGGCACGCCGGGTGCAAGCCGAAGCGGCGCTGAAGAGCCAGGAACAAAACAGAGCACAAAGAACAAGAGACAAGAGATCGAACGACGTTGTGTGTCGCGCTTTTGTTGGTTGGGGCGTGGTTCCCCAGAGGGCAGTCCTTAGTTTCCCGCAGGGTCTAAAAAAAAGGAAAAGAAAATCTATTTGCGCGTATTATAATCAAATATCTTCCCACAATCAAACCTCAATTGTTAAACGGTTGTACCGTTCTAAGTTTAAGCATTTGGTAACAGGAAAACAATTGTCAGTAATTAGACCTTAAAAGTTTAGCATTTCAGAATGATATTAGAGGAGAGGAACTTAACTAGCTTTGATGGATATATTGGCTGTTACACGTTCTTAGAGAATATAAGCAAGATACACGAATGGCATCAGATTATTGACAAGATAAATACGGAGTGACATTTATACATTAACGGCATTTCATACGATGGTATGTAATACTTATTTTCTCCACTTGGGGGAGCTCGGGTTACATGAGGATAGCTCTGATTAATCCTAAGACAATCTTTACTTAACCTTATAGGATGACATTTCTTTATCCTCATTTCTAAAGGAGGTGTCAGAAAGCATTGTGAAAGAGCATTGGTTACACATAAAATGAAGGAATGTCATTAACCTTGCTGAAAATTAAAACACTGCAAAAGTAACTTAATTAGATTCTTTTCAGCAATAATATCAACAAGAGATAGCAACAACATGATAACATAACTAATCAAATAGAGGCAAATGTAATCAAATAACTGAAAGATTATTTAATTAAACGAGGTAATGCTTTGAGTCTTGGGAGATAGCAGTCTGTTTAAACTAAGAAGTTCAGGGCTGTCCCTGGTGTCCTGGATTTTCTCACCTGGGCGTGAAAAGAAGTATCCCTTTGAGAGGTAATTAAACACAGAGCAAGGTCAGTTGCCATGGTTACGTGTGTGTGGGGGCAGTTCAGGGTTTCCTGCCCCCTCTTAAGGAGAGTTTCGATAGGATGTTTGTAATCTCTGGTTAGTTTCTTTGTCATTTTAACAATTCAGGCACCGAGAGGCTTATCTCGGCTGTTGCCAAAGGTGGCCAGTTTTACGATCAACTGCCCAGGAATAGCACTTAGGGAAAGCAACCTTTCAACCCCCCTTCCTTTGGGGGTTGCTTCGGCTGTCTGTAGAGGGTTGGTAATCAAACCCCCCTCCTCCTTCTCTCAGAGAGAGAGGAGGAATTTGGAGTAGTCCAAATTTATTTAATATAAAATACACAAATCCACACTGTTGGTACACTACATATCGTTGGACCATCCTCCATTTTGGCAGACTGGGAAAACACACAAAAGAATGAGACATGCAGTAAAGTTAGTGTATTGTGGCATTCGCACAATCCTCACAGCCACCAGTCAGCTCAGACAGCCTTTAAGATTGGCAGCAGCACCGGCCAGACTACGCAAGGTAACTCCGCTGTTATCAGAGAATGACTAAACTTGTCTGTTAGATGCAACAGGCGTTGCTTGGTTTTATGTTCATTGGCCAACTTTTGTATTGAAACTCAAACTGAGTATTTTTTGTTTGCTTGCTGGGATTTAGAGGAGGAAGTGTTGTTATGGATGTGAATTGAGATAAGGGCCCATTCATTAGTGGTTGAACTGTTGGTTTTGTATTCAGCACAGGCTGTATAATACACTGTAGTGAATTTTAAGTTCTTGTGTGCTTTGTGTTTTTTAGTCATCTGTCTGTGCCTTTGAAATACCTAGTTGTTAGTGTAACATGTATTTAATGGTTTTGTGTACATATATTGAACATTGATTGACAAAATGATGACTTAATGAGCTAAATGTTGTTCCTTCATTTAGTGCAGAGAGTGAGCAGACAAAAAAGTACTTACCTGCCACATTAGCAAGTAGTGAAAAAAATTCTTTCAGACCCTGTATGTAGTCACATGCTGTGTGGGGGAATAAAGAGTCTTTTAAAGAGTGGTAAGGCAGAACAAGTTAACCTTCACTGACTACCTCAACTTTTGCCTTACTTTTTGTCATTGTTATATTGATGGTCACATCTTACATCAACTCGCATGTTCCCGTGAAGTTAAAAGCCATCAGTATATAGCCTACAATAAATTATTAAAGTGTGACACCCCTTTCCTGTCTAATTGTCAGGTGTGAACCCATATACAACTGAGGAAGAGAACTTGTGAAGTCATTATATGTGCAATGCAGTGCATTTTTTGTATAAATAGCTGGATTTAAAAATTTCATTTAAAATTTTTCTTGACTCTCAGGAGGGCAACATAGTGTACCGTTGCCTTACAACAAGAACTGTTTGAACTCTGGTACTTTCTATGTTGAGTTTACGTGATCTCTGTGTTTTTGTGGAAACATTCCAGAAGCATGCAAGTCAAGTGACCTGGACACTCTAATTTGCCCTTTGGCATGAAAGGGAGTCGATTTGTGTTGATCTGTGTTGTTTTTGTGATTGGCCAGTGACCCGTCCAAGATGTCATGGTGCACTCCACTCAAGGCATACTGAGATTGGCCGCCTGCTTAATCCTTTCAGACAATCCTTGTTGACTGCAATGCATTGTTGCAGCAGGAGAATCCAAGAATGTAGCAAACTGGAGCTTTAAATATCTGCAGTTGACAATTTTTGCACATTAATTAAAATGTATGAATAGCAAAAGATAGGTTAGCAGACATGTTTGTAACATCAAAGTAAAACTTGAGCTCAAAATCCACTTTTTACTAGCTTTACCTCCCATTATACCTCACCAATGATGTTGTTATAAAAACAAACAAATGCAGATGAATTAATGCAAACAATTAGCTGTGAATATTATTATTTTTACACAAGCTTAAAACTATTAGACTGAACATCTTCCTCTCCCGAGGATATCGCCACTCTACACAAGAGTTTTCTGTCTCTGTTTCTGTCTTTCTATCACCCTTCTCCAACTTGAAATTATTTCCAGCATTTCCAGCCCACTACCAGCTCCCTTGATATTGTTCCAACTAAGTTCCTGTAAGAGGTTTTTGGTGAAATTGTTTTGAGCATTCTCTATATCATTAACAGCTCTCTTCTTATTGGGAATGCCCTACCTTGGCTGAAACATGCTGTGGTTCAACCCTTTCTAAAAAAACAGGTCATGTTTCACTATCACCAGATAACTTTAGATCTATTTCAAAATTGCCATTTCTGAGTAACTGAAATGAACAGATGCTATCATTCCTATCAACAGCAATAACAAATTTGGGAAGTTTCAGACAGGCTTCGGGTAGAGCCTGACCGATATGGGATTTTTAAGACCAATACCGATTTAGATATTTGAGGATTTTAAAATCCGATAGCCGATATATCGGCTAATATTCCTTTTCCCCCTTATTTTAAGAAACGCATGACATAAACAAAGATTATCCCTAAAATTTTGTTATGTTGAGACCATACCAAGATACCATTACATAATGCAGTATAAAAAATAAACTTTTTTATTGTTATAAAAGTACAACAAAATATATAAAAGTTTTGATAAATAAGAGTCGAATGCATAAAACTACAGAAATCTTTTAAAAATGACAATATCTGATTTGTTATAAACTATAGAGCAGACGTCACTAATAGGCGACCTACAGTCGACCTACAGCCGATTTATTATTGAGAGTTACTACCTCGTGACGGAGAGTTTCTATTTTAACCCGCACAGCTTTTATAGCATTTACTGTACTGGTTTAGCGGCCCAGGAAACTCACAGACCAATTGCATGTGCTTCAATCTTCTCATGTGACCCTGCTCAGCCAATCAAATCTGTGCATGCCAGTGCTTGCGAGTCGAGTCCGCGAGATTCACCAGAGACGTTTTGGAAACACATATGAATTGAGGAGACGAAAGGGAAAAGAGATTTCACATGGCTTTTAATCAAGAATGTACAGATTTTTTTCATGTACATTCCTCCCACGGGCAGTTCAAAACCAGAATATTTAATAGATCTCCAATCCTAGCTGGCAGGACAAACTAGAGCTCACGTTTCTCACTGAACAAGAGAAAGTAGGAAAGTGGTAGCTCTGTAAGAGGGAATGAAAGAGAAGAGGAGGCATTACAGCTGTTCATTTGTTATGATGTGTTGAGTGTTTATTATAACTGGTTAAGACTACACTTCATCACTTCAAGCTACACTTTTTATTAAATTTTTTCAAAAAATTAGGCACTTTATTTTAGTTTACTTAAATTTTGAATTTATTATAGTAGTTATTATTTATTATCCCTCCAGTTTGAAAACTGACTGAAATATTATTTGATTTGATAGTCCATTGTTGACTAAAAATGAAGGTTACGATATGGTAACCCTAGTTCTATAAGCACAGGCGGAGCCCTACTGGACTCTATGGGTACTACCTCCTCCAATCACGAGTTCTGTCTAGGGTACTAGTCTACAACTAGGGAACTAGGGTAACTAGGGTAACTAGGGTTACCATATCGTAACTTTCGTTCTATCTCACACAGGCTCCGCCTTTCTGCTGGACTCTATGGGTACAGTGGCTGGAGCCCGATGACTGTCCGCTCTAGCCGCGACAAGCCAAAGTCCACCATACCAACCCGGGGCTTGGCCTGACCATTAACACCTGCACTGCCCTTACTTCTCACTGAAACGTCAGGCACTGCCAGTGTATGTTCCCCCTCTATACCCAGTAGTCACCAGATCCTCACCTTTTATATCCTAGGTCGCACTTGCGAGCTGGATCCCGAGAAGGAGCCCGACATATCCAAGAGATAGAAATGGCCACAGTAAGGGCCAAGATGCCATTGTGCAGATGTCTTCGACACACACCCTGCTGAAAAAGGGTCGTAGATACTTCCACACTTCCGAGTGGAATGTGCACGCACCGCTAAGGGTGGGTCTGTTCACGCCCGTGTACAGGCTTGGGAGATTCACTCACAAAGACAGCTGGCCAGGCTCTTCTTAGACAGGGTTTTACTGACTGCACTATCACTGAAACAGACGAACAGCTGACCAGTGCATCGAATGGGGGCTGTGTGCTCTACATAGGATGTTAGCATAGCACACATGGACACAACAGATGCACTCTCACCTCCCTGCACCCTAAGTGGGGTAGGGGGTTAGAAAGCCTCCAGATTTATTGTCCTGGACCCTAACATGCTCCTTACGTTCGTAAGATCAAAGGAGGTGTGTTGTCTCAATCCGGCAAAACCTGGAGAGGCTGGTCCAACACCAGCATTGTGCATATGAAGCCTTACCCTTGTGACAGAGCCCCCCAGACCTTAGGTACAGGCCAGGGCTCTGTCACTGTAGGCTGCGTCACTTTTACCAGAATGACGAATGACAGCACCCGTGCTGCCAGACAGTGAGAGACCCCCAGAATCGCAGGTCCTCCTGCACTAGAGTTGAAGGGGGGGGGGGGGGGGGGGGGGGGGGGGGGTCACCATGCATCACCTTTGACTCTTGAGGTCCAGATGCAGGCTGGCAAACCAACATCATACAACATCACGTCAATATCAACACAGCTGCCGAGTGAAGCCGTGTCAGGACAGGGCATCCTCCTCTCCACTGCAGTGAGCAGTTCGCCGTTTGCTGAAGAAAAAAGGATGCTGAGGCAGTAGGGACACTGCTATTTATACGTCACGCACGTATCGGTAGTGACGTCCTATTGGGCAAGTGCGTGCGTGTGATTGGAGGAGGTAGTACCCATAGAGTCCAGTAGAGGGCGGAGCCTGTGTGAGATAGAACATATGTTGATACAACTATACGTTATGGTACTGACAACGCAAGTTAGTCGTTTCGATGTTCCGGACCTTTGCTTCATTACATATAATCTGCCACAATGACTTTCTACTATGTAGCATATTCACATCTAGTTTATCCCTTTAATAGCACTGTTAATTCTAGCCAAAGCAACGAGAAACCATTTCCGAACCACCACCTGGCTCTAAAACAGTGACACAGAGAAAACGCTGCTGTTGAATTAATTTAATACTAGATAACTGTCTACAGGGAGAACCTGCAACTTTGAGATTTCACACTAATGTTTAACATTCAAAAGAAGAGGTAACGTTAGAGAACTTTGTTAGGCAGGAAGCTGTGTTAGATTCTTATTCGGCTCACGTTTATTCACCGACTTTAACTAGAGACAAGCAGGTCGCAGATATGTTTAGAATACATTAAACAATATAGTTTAACAGCTCATTAACTACGTTAGTGCTCCTCCACTGATAAACATGTTAGCTGCTGTAAGTTATGTTAAATAATATTTAGAAGTAATGAACTATGGAGAAATGAGAGGACTGTTCAATAGAAGTGCCGCACTGTTTCAGAAATAAATCCACAATCAAATCTGTCAGTGTAAAATTAGCCTCCACCACTCACCTACTGTAACATTAAACATCCTGCTGTGACCTGGGAGAGTGCAGTGAAAAACTGGAGGGTTAGCAAGTCTGGTATGAATGTTTTCAGGAGAGGAGAAGTGATAAAGGCTGTTTTATTATTATTTAAGTCATATAATTGATGTGACAAATCAACAAGCTACCAGCAGCTACTCACTGCAGCTCTGGTTTGCTCTGGTCAGCTGGTGTTTTGTTCTGTGGTGCTGCAGTGTTTTGAACAGAGAAGCTGTAACGAGCCCTCTTGTGGGCAAACTATGCAACACTCATGAGGGAAGGATCCAACTCTGTTTTTTTTTTGTAATAGTTTTAATAGTTTTGTATCGGCTGTTATAAGCGCCAATGCAGATATATTTGCAAATAGCTTATATCAGCCGATAATATCTGCAAAACGATAAATCGGTTGGGCTCTAGTGTCAGGCACACCACAGCATGGAATGTGCGTAACCAATAATGAGGGTAACCAATGATCTCCTTGTAGCAGCTAATGGTGATCGCTACTCAATGTTGGTCCTTTTAAATCTCAGTGCTGCCTTTGACACAGTGGACCACACAATACCTGCATCGGTTTGGAGTCTCCGGCACAGTTGATTCTCGACACTGGATTCACTCTTGCATCACATGTTCGACAGTAATCTGAAATGTCATAGACAGGTAAACACAGTTGTCAAATTTAGCTCGCGCAGAACCATATCCAAGATCAGGGCGTTCATACTATCTAAAGATCTGGAAAACGTCATCCATGCTCTAATATCCTCAAGACTCAATTATTGCAACTCCCTGTACTTTGGTATCAACCTCTTTTCCTCACTTACAACTGGTACAGAATGCTGTGGCCAGACTCCTGTCCACATGCAACAAAAGACCATATTACACCTATAATGGCATCTTTGCACTGGCTCCCTGTTCGGTATCAGCCTTACAAACATCTTCTGTTTGTTTTCAGGCGCTCCATGGTCTTGCCCCAAGCTACAGTGCTGAACTTCTGTCCCCATTTCAGCACATATGTCTTGTGATAATGGTTTTTTTGCTCAATTATGTTGCTGTAAAGCACTTTTGCACAAACCTAGTTCGTTTTTAAAGTGCTCTATAAATAAATCTGACCTTGACCTTGACTAATGCTCAAATATGCAGTTTCCATTATTTGAAGAAAATAATATACATGTTACAGGAAATCACTTTATGGTTTACTGTGGGAAATTCTATCACTAAAATAAATGTTATGAGAACACAGTTTGCTGCTACTGTTAAAAAAAGTGGCAAATACTCTCCAAACTATACAGTAGGGATGAAATGATTACCGGTTTAATGGTAAACCATGGTAAAATTCCCGACGGTTATTATTACACATTTTAATTACCATGATAACTGGGTTATTATAATCTCACGGCAAACACCAGCGTCTCCCAGAAGTAGGCGCGCATGTGCAGAATGCAACGTGGGTTTGTTTGGGTCAATGACAAGACAGCAGAAGACACCGCTGCAGAGATTTTTCATGTCACTCTGAAGTGTGGTTGTATTTTAGTTTTTATGAGAGTGCTGAGGGAAACTTGATTGAAGAAAATGACCTTATAGTGAACACAGGGTGAGTTAACTTTTAGCTTTGGTTTGTCTCTCTGACTTGCTAACAGCCTGTAAACTGAAGCTCTCAGTGTTAGCTGCTCTTGTAAAAACCATAGACTGTATATAAAAATGTGTCGGCAGAGTCTATTCGTCCACTGCACATGATAACACGTTACGCAGTTTAGTCAGCCAACCAGCATATCTAGAAACTACAGACTCCTTTGTATTTATGTCAGTTGTTGGGCTCATTGCAGTTACTCACTGTCTTCTAAAGACTTATTTGTTTTCATGTAATTGTCCACGGGGTCATTGTATTACCTATATAACATAAAATCTTGATAATGCACACTTAGATGATTTTCATATGCTTACAAAAGTTATTTGCTGTTATTTTATTTTTTATGCAAACAAAATGGTAATTGTATTTGTAGTTTTCAATATAAAACTTGTTGAAATGGTTTCAGTGTGTGTGTGTGTGTGTTAGTACATTTTTATCTTTTCGGCACATATTTACAATACCGTGATAATACTGATAACCATGATAATTTTGGTCACTATAATCGTGATATGAAATTTTCATACCGTTTCATCCCTACTATACAGTATCTTGTGTTTTGACAAAAAAAGCCATTAGATGGTTAGATCACAAGCTTTACTTGCCAACATTGACCTAAGCTAACTAAAAAGTATTAACCCTGAATTTATGGTTAATCTTGTGCAGACCAGATTTTCATCCCTAGATGGGACACAAGTGCAGTGAATACATACAATACCGACTCAGCAGGCCCATATCAGATACAGTTACAGAATTTGTGTGATGAGTCAGATTTTTAGGGCATTGCAGAAAAGACCCATGTCATCAATTCTTGTAAAGTATTGTGCTTTTGTTTCACTTCAAGTTTGCTTGCATCGTAGAATTGAATTACGAATAATTTTGTCCCAAATGTCAACTCTGTGTAATAATTTTCTCTCTCCCTTTTGCCCTTAGTTCCCCCCAGAAGAGGAAAGATAATGTTTTTAATGAGAACATTTTGTGTACTGGCTAAATGAGCCAAAGACTAAATGAGTAGGGTTGCCAGAGTTGATGATGTACATTTCCAGATCTTGCTCTGTACAAAGCTAATCAGGGCTCAGGGTTAAATAAAAGGCTCTGGAGGTACTAGACTCCCCCGGTGTGTATATTTATTAATTCAGGGATTGTTATCAAAGCATGCATATTTTTTTCCAGCAACACCCTTGTTGACCTCCATACAAATTGACCTGTTGGAGCTGCCCATTATAATCGGGGTCTTTTAATGTCAGCTGACTGATGCAGTTTGGAGTTAACTGTTCAGCTCAAGGGCACATTAATACTAGGAACCTATTACCACATATTTGGTTGGTTTAGTGTTTCACGCAGTGATTACAAGAAAAGTATGTATATAATTTTCCAGATTTAGAGTAGAAAGTTATGAAGGGGGTAAATAAAACATTGCTGAGCACAGTTTATTGATTCATTGTGTATTTACAGTGCACAGGGCACATTGACATGCTGGAGCCAATGAAGCTTCCATTTCCATCAGCAGTCACACTCACTGTCAGATACAAGAGTAGGTTGAAGGCAGTGGCGGGGGGTGGGGTAAATTTTTTGGGAAGCCAAGTGAGAGGGGATGTCCTTTTTGGAGGGCAATTATCTAATGTATTGTGCTATTACAGTGCAGGGTATGATTTCACACACATCTGAATCATATTTTAAAGATGTGCACTATCTGTTATCACTACACACACTGAAAGTTGCATTTACCTGCACGGACACACTCTCTCACTCACTCTCACCCCAAATAGCATACATAGCCCACTTATAGTGCACAGTACAAACAGGCTACGGTTAAGAATAAAAGAAGCATTCAAAAGCTGAATCAGAAGACGATTGAAGACATTTGCATAGTAGCAGTGGTGCATGTATCAAATAGGCCTACATACTTATAACACATCACTCAATAGTAAAAACAATTATTCAGGTAGCCTAACCTGGCCCTGTGGCAGGTGCTGTCTGTGGTGCTCAATGCATACACAACCGCAGTAAAAACAATAAGGTTACTTCAATGGACTATTCATTCGCTGCTAAATCCAGGCAAGCAAAGCAAAACAAACAATATAACCACAATCATAATCGCACACATAGCTGCAGTTCAGTTAAGTTCAGAGAGAGAAGGAGGTGACATTTCACTCACCCTATTTAAAAGGAAGGGCATTCTCCTGTCTTTCATGGTGACGAAGTGGTCAGTAACCAAGTTCAAGGATTTCCCACTGGCTTTTAGGTCCTCCGCAACAACAGAGCCAATTGAAGTTTGGCGCTACCAGCTAGCCACTCTTTATGGATATAGTTTTCCTCATTGTACGTCCAAAAACCCTTTTTTCTCTCCATGCACAGCTCCAGTTTTGGCGTTGGTCTTCCATCAGATTTAATCTTAAATTGCTGCTGCAGTGGTAGTTTAGTAAAACTATTTATAACTAAAAACTTCAAATCTCCACCCTCTAGAACATCACCAGCTAAAGTTGCTAACAGCTCCCATTATTTCATCTGTATGACATTGATCGCACGCTGTGATTTGATTGGCGTGAAGCCAGACAGCAGCTGGCTTCTCTTGGCATCATCCTGACTAATCACAGTTAGGCAGTGACATAACAGTGGCCTCATCTGATTGGTTAATCATTTAATTTTTTTTCACAAAGAGATGCCAACTCTGCCGGGCCTCCCTGCGTAGTCACTGCACTTCAATCTATGGTGGTGCAATATAGTGTTTCACCACATATCCAACGCATTGCATTTAGATGGCGCTGTTTTACTTATTGTGAAATAGTGAGAAATAGGGAAGAGATGACAGCAACAGCCTATAAGATGTATCGAAACTAAAAACATTGTGTTTTTATTAAAATGATAAATAGAGTCTGATTAAAAAAAGGGGAAGCCTGGCTTCCCTTGGCCTCTGGGAGAAAACGCCACTGGTTGAAGGTAGGAAGCTTGTCAAGTCTTTCTCACATCCAACTGATATGAAATGTGTGGTCAAGTTCATAAGATCACTGAATATCTTCCCCAATGCTTCCTTTCTTAATCAGCTTTTTTAATGACTGAGTTGAGAGATCTATTAAGAAGTGCAAGCTTCCTGTCCCAATGCAATGAGGCACTGACACTGCCCTTGTACTGAACATTGACGTTGGTCATCGCCTGTTTTATTTATCTTTGTGAGAGGTCCTGAGGCCATGACATGTTGCCCCTCAACAAATGTTTTTGTTGGTGACACCCAAACTAAGTGCCCAGCCACACCAGAAAGTGGCACAGAAAAATTCATTTCCGAGTCTTCATAAGAGAAGTTGTGGTGAAAGCTTGGGACGTAGTGGCTACCATTACTTTATTGGTTAATATTGTTTATGGCTAGTTTTGTTAAGGGCAAAATGGATTTGACTTGGAAAGCACTATACAGTAGTTTTTGCTTAACATGAAGGGAGGAAAGGCCATGAAGGAAAGGTTGTGCAACACAAGAAAGCTTCTGTTCATAAGCACAAATTTACAATAAAGCTAGATTTATAAACTTAGATGACAGTGCAAACATATCCACCATCATCCTGACCTGTTATATCATATAGGGTATAGGTCTGTATTGGACCTAGTTAGATAAAGCTCAGACAGTCCAGCCACTGAGAATGACATTTAACAGTTGAAGGCTTGCAAACAGAATTTAACTCAATGGGTGACATTGTACAGGAGTGTTTGCCTCAGGTGAGGGAACACTGGTTGTGTAACAGAGATACCCACTGATAAAATCTCCCCAGTGGAGAAAATGCTTTTATTCCTCATTGACTGTCATCTAACACTGGGTTACAAAAAAGAGGTACCAATTGCAGAGCCTTGCTGAGGTATTTGTGCCCCAACCAGGGTTTGTGGATACATACAACACGTTAGGGTTAGGTGACCTAACAATATTGTTTGCTCGAGGTCTTAAAGGTCTTTCAGTCAGAACTGAAATGCTGTCAATGTGAATAACAAGAGCCTGCAGTGGTTACAGTCTCTATATTGTGCTTGTTCAGTCCTTGTTGGAGACACATGGTTTGATGTGTGAGAAATAAATACAGAAATAAATAAATGTTCAATAAATAAATAAACATTCGACATTCAACATTTAAATGCACAAAAAATAAAGTAAATACCTAAATGTAGGCAGTAATTAAACAGGAAAAACGCCTAAAATAACATACCCAAAATAAATCAGTAATAA
>NC_060158.1:13680182-13688866 GCF_021292245.1 Micropterus dolomieu | reverse complement strand
ACTAATGCTCAAATATGCAGTTTCCATTATTTGAAGAAAATAATATACATGTTACAGGAAATCACTTTATGGTTTACTGTGGGAAATTCTATCACTAAAATAAATGTTATGAGAACACAGTTTGCTGCTACTGTTAAAAAAAGTGGCAAATACTCTCCAAACTATACAGTAGGGATGAAATGATTACCGGTTTAATGGTAAACCATGGTAAAATTCCCGACGGTTATTATTACACATTTTAATTACCATGATAACTGGGTTATTATAATCTCACGGCAAACACCAGCGTCTCCCAGAAGTAGGCGCGCATGTGCAGAATGCAACGTGGGTTTGTTTGGGTCAATGACAAGACAGCAGAAGACACCGCTGCAGAGATTTTTCATGTCACTCTGAAGTGTGGTTGTATTTTAGTTTTTATGAGAGTGCTGAGGGAAACTTGATTGAAGAAAATGACCTTATAGTGAACACAGGGTGAGTTAACTTTTAGCTTTGGTTTGTCTCTCTGACTTGCTAACAGCCTGTAAACTGAAGCTCTCAGTGTTAGCTGCTCTTGTAAAAACCATAGACTGTATATAAAAATGTGTCGGCAGAGTCTATTCGTCCACTGCACATGATAACACGTTACGCAGTTTAGTCAGCCAACCAGCATATCTAGAAACTACAGACTCCTTTGTATTTATGTCAGTTGTTGGGCTCATTGCAGTTACTCACTGTCTTCTAAAGACTTATTTGTTTTCATGTAATTGTCCACGGGGTCATTGTATTACCTATATAACATAAAATCTTGATAATGCACACTTAGATGATTTTCATATGCTTACAAAAGTTATTTGCTGTTATTTTATTTTTTATGCAAACAAAATGGTAATTGTATTTGTAGTTTTCAATATAAAACTTGTTGAAATGGTTTCAGTGTGTGTGTGTGTGTGTTAGTACATTTTTATCTTTTCGGCACATATTTACAATACCGTGATAATACTGATAACCATGATAATTTTGGTCACTATAATCGTGATATGAAATTTTCATACCGTTTCATCCCTACTATACAGTATCTTGTGTTTTGACAAAAAAAGCCATTAGATGGTTAGATCACAAGCTTTACTTGCCAACATTGACCTAAGCTAACTAAAAAGTATTAACCCTGAATTTATGGTTAATCTTGTGCAGACCAGATTTTCATCCCTAGATGGGACACAAGTGCAGTGAATACATACAATACCGACTCAGCAGGCCCATATCAGATACAGTTACAGAATTTGTGTGATGAGTCAGATTTTTAGGGCATTGCAGAAAAGACCCATGTCATCAATTCTTGTAAAGTATTGTGCTTTTGTTTCACTTCAAGTTTGCTTGCATCGTAGAATTGAATTACGAATAATTTTGTCCCAAATGTCAACTCTGTGTAATAATTTTCTCTCTCCCTTTTGCCCTTAGTTCCCCCCAGAAGAGGAAAGATAATGTTTTTAATGAGAACATTTTGTGTACTGGCTAAATGAGCCAAAGACTAAATGAGTAGGGTTGCCAGAGTTGATGATGTACATTTCCAGATCTTGCTCTGTACAAAGCTAATCAGGGCTCAGGGTTAAATAAAAGGCTCTGGAGGTACTAGACTCCCCCGGTGTGTATATTTATTAATTCAGGGATTGTTATCAAAGCATGCATATTTTTTTCCAGCAACACCCTTGTTGACCTCCATACAAATTGACCTGTTGGAGCTGCCCATTATAATCGGGGTCTTTTAATGTCAGCTGACTGATGCAGTTTGGAGTTAACTGTTCAGCTCAAGGGCACATTAATACTAGGAACCTATTACCACATATTTGGTTGGTTTAGTGTTTCACGCAGTGATTACAAGAAAAGTATGTATATAATTTTCCAGATTTAGAGTAGAAAGTTATGAAGGGGGTAAATAAAACATTGCTGAGCACAGTTTATTGATTCATTGTGTATTTACAGTGCACAGGGCACATTGACATGCTGGAGCCAATGAAGCTTCCATTTCCATCAGCAGTCACACTCACTGTCAGATACAAGAGTAGGTTGAAGGCAGTGGCGGGGGGTGGGGTAAATTTTTTGGGAAGCCAAGTGAGAGGGGATGTCCTTTTTGGAGGGCAATTATCTAATGTATTGTGCTATTACAGTGCAGGGTATGATTTCACACACATCTGAATCATATTTTAAAGATGTGCACTATCTGTTATCACTACACACACTGAAAGTTGCATTTACCTGCACGGACACACTCTCTCACTCACTCTCACCCCAAATAGCATACATAGCCCACTTATAGTGCACAGTACAAACAGGCTACGGTTAAGAATAAAAGAAGCATTCAAAAGCTGAATCAGAAGACGATTGAAGACATTTGCATAGTAGCAGTGGTGCATGTATCAAATAGGCCTACATACTTATAACACATCACTCAATAGTAAAAACAATTATTCAGGTAGCCTAACCTGGCCCTGTGGCAGGTGCTGTCTGTGGTGCTCAATGCATACACAACCGCAGTAAAAACAATAAGGTTACTTCAATGGACTATTCATTCGCTGCTAAATCCAGGCAAGCAAAGCAAAACAAACAATATAACCACAATCATAATCGCACACATAGCTGCAGTTCAGTTAAGTTCAGAGAGAGAAGGAGGTGACATTTCACTCACCCTATTTAAAAGGAAGGGCATTCTCCTGTCTTTCATGGTGACGAAGTGGTCAGTAACCAAGTTCAAGGATTTCCCACTGGCTTTTAGGTCCTCCGCAACAACAGAGCCAATTGAAGTTTGGCGCTACCAGCTAGCCACTCTTTATGGATATAGTTTTCCTCATTGTACGTCCAAAAACCCTTTTTTCTCTCCATGCACAGCTCCAGTTTTGGCGTTGGTCTTCCATCAGATTTAATCTTAAATTGCTGCTGCAGTGGTAGTTTAGTAAAACTATTTATAACTAAAAACTTCAAATCTCCACCCTCTAGAACATCACCAGCTAAAGTTGCTAACAGCTCCCATTATTTCATCTGTATGACATTGATCGCACGCTGTGATTTGATTGGCGTGAAGCCAGACAGCAGCTGGCTTCTCTTGGCATCATCCTGACTAATCACAGTTAGGCAGTGACATAACAGTGGCCTCATCTGATTGGTTAATCATTTAATTTTTTTTCACAAAGAGATGCCAACTCTGCCGGGCCTCCCTGCGTAGTCACTGCACTTCAATCTATGGTGGTGCAATATAGTGTTTCACCACATATCCAACGCATTGCATTTAGATGGCGCTGTTTTACTTATTGTGAAATAGTGAGAAATAGGGAAGAGATGACAGCAACAGCCTATAAGATGTATCGAAACTAAAAACATTGTGTTTTTATTAAAATGATAAATAGAGTCTGATTAAAAAAAGGGGAAGCCTGGCTTCCCTTGGCCTCTGGGAGAAAACGCCACTGGTTGAAGGTAGGAAGCTTGTCAAGTCTTTCTCACATCCAACTGATATGAAATGTGTGGTCAAGTTCATAAGATCACTGAATATCTTCCCCAATGCTTCCTTTCTTAATCAGCTTTTTTAATGACTGAGTTGAGAGATCTATTAAGAAGTGCAAGCTTCCTGTCCCAATGCAATGAGGCACTGACACTGCCCTTGTACTGAACATTGACGTTGGTCATCGCCTGTTTTATTTATCTTTGTGAGAGGTCCTGAGGCCATGACATGTTGCCCCTCAACAAATGTTTTTGTTGGTGACACCCAAACTAAGTGCCCAGCCACACCAGAAAGTGGCACAGAAAAATTCATTTCCGAGTCTTCATAAGAGAAGTTGTGGTGAAAGCTTGGGACGTAGTGGCTACCATTACTTTATTGGTTAATATTGTTTATGGCTAGTTTTGTTAAGGGCAAAATGGATTTGACTTGGAAAGCACTATACAGTAGTTTTTGCTTAACATGAAGGGAGGAAAGGCCATGAAGGAAAGGTTGTGCAACACAAGAAAGCTTCTGTTCATAAGCACAAATTTACAATAAAGCTAGATTTATAAACTTAGATGACAGTGCAAACATATCCACCATCATCCTGACCTGTTATATCATATAGGGTATAGGTCTGTATTGGACCTAGTTAGATAAAGCTCAGACAGTCCAGCCACTGAGAATGACATTTAACAGTTGAAGGCTTGCAAACAGAATTTAACTCAATGGGTGACATTGTACAGGAGTGTTTGCCTCAGGTGAGGGAACACTGGTTGTGTAACAGAGATACCCACTGATAAAATCTCCCCAGTGGAGAAAATGCTTTTATTCCTCATTGACTGTCATCTAACACTGGGTTACAAAAAAGAGGTACCAATTGCAGAGCCTTGCTGAGGTATTTGTGCCCCAACCAGGGTTTGTGGATACATACAACACGTTAGGGTTAGGTGACCTAACAATATTGTTTGCTCGAGGTCTTAAAGGTCTTTCAGTCAGAACTGAAATGCTGTCAATGTGAATAACAAGAGCCTGCAGTGGTTACAGTCTCTATATTGTGCTTGTTCAGTCCTTGTTGGAGACACATGGTTTGATGTGTGAGAAATAAATACAGAAATAAATAAATGTTCAATAAATAAATAAACATTCGACATTCAACATTTAAATGCACAAAAAATAAAGTAAATACCTAAATGTAGGCAGTAATTAAACAGGAAAAACGCCTAAAATAACATACCCAAAATAAATCAGTAATAACTCCTCAACCATTAGGCCTAGATGCATAATTATGGTTTCCTTTGAAATGTCAGAAGCTAAGGAATATAAATCCATTGTACATTAACATATTTATTTTACCATTACAGACTACATGGAGATGAAATACAGAAAAAATATGATATTTTCATCCTAGCCTGGGGAAAAAAAAAGCTATATTTTAATGCAATAAACCATCAAAACCATCATAAGGTAGATTATAATGCACCTGAATATCTCCTAATACACCTGGAATACAACTGTAACTGTGAATTTGATGAAAAGAAACTAATATAATATAATATAGTAAACAGTTATTACACAATCTTTCAAAAATATACAGGCGAAGTTCCATGTTTTGGCCATATTTACTGTTTATATGCTCACTTTTATTGGGAGTTATCTTCAAAACATTATTTCTCTCCATACAACCACATTCCAAATAACATAAAGCTTCCAAAACATTGAACTATTCATAAAAACAGTCAATATATATGACTACAAGCACTCCCATGCTTTACAGGCTACAGCTTGAGCATCCTAGGGCTGCAAGTGGTCTCTTTCTCTTCATCTTGACGAGACAAATTCATACATATCCTGGATGTCTGTGTAGCTCCTACAGGTCGCCAGCAGAGGCCGATAAAGACCGCCTCCGCCAAAGCAAACTCTTCTTCTCTAGTTCAATCTGATGACAGAAACGAAACTTAGAGCTAAGGCGACCTCGACCTCAAGATGGCAGCCTGCCAGACGGTCTCAACAGCTAGAACAGCGAAAATCAATTAGATCCCCCTTATCGGGAAAGTCCGTTTCCAAGTGGTTAAATAATACAATGAGACTAAATGTATATATCTCTTTTAATTAGCTTCTATTTATTTATTGTCCGTTATAATCTTCAACTTTATTTATTAATTACTTATTTTTTAAATGTATTTATTTATGTGTGTGTTTTAATATTTTATCTGTTTTATTGCATTTTCTACTCTATTTATTTCTTTAATGGTATTGATTTCTGTCTCCCCTTTTTACATTTCTCTATGCATTTCTGCCTTTCTGCATTTCATTATGCAAATGAGGAGAGGCTGTGTCTCAAGGGTTGAACTTCTTGCCTATTAGTGGACCATGCAGACCACAGAGGTTAACTAGACATGCATTCATCAACAAGCTTGCTCCTCACACAGTCAGATGGCTTTCTTCAGTGAACTGAGTTGTTTAACTCAGCTCTGTGTTTCAACAAAAGAGGAGCACACTCTTAAAGGGAGTGCTCCTAATCACGTTTGTTACCTCTATAAAAGACACCTGTCCACAGAAGAAATCATTCAATCAGATTCCAAACTCTCCACCATGGCCAAGACCAAAGAGCTCTCCATGAATGTCAGCGACAAGATTGTAGACCTACACAAGGCTGGAATGGGCTACAAGACAATCGCTAAGCAGCTTGATGAGAAGGTGACAACAGTTGGTGCGATTATTCGCAAATGGAGGAAACACAAAACAACTATCAGTGGCCCTCGGTCTGGGGCTCCATGCAAGATCTCACCTAGTGGAGTTGCAATGATCATGAGAACAGTGAGGAATCAGCCCAGAACTACACAGGATCTTGTCAATGACCTCAAGGCAGCTGGAACCATAGTCACCAAGAAAACAATCATAACACACTACACCGTGAACGACTGAAATCCTACAGCGCTCGCCAGGTCCCCCTGCTCAAGAAAGCACATGTACAGGCCTGTCTGAAGTTTGCCAATGAACATCTGAATGATTCAGAGGAGAACTGGGTGAAAGTGTTGTAGTCAGATGAGACCAAAATCGAGCTCTTTGGCATCAACTCAACGCACCGTGTTTGGAGAAGGAGGAATGCTCCCTATGACCCCGAAGACACCATCCCCACCGTCAAACATGGAGGTGGAAACATTATGCTTTGGGGGTTTTTTTCTGCTAAGGTGACAGGACAACTTCACCGCATCAAAGGGACGATGGACGGAGCCATGTACCGTCAAATCTTGGGTGAGAACCTCCTTCCCTCAGCCAGGGCATTGAAAATGGGTCGTGGATGGGTATTTCAGCATGACAATGACCCAAAACACACGGCCAAGGCAACAAAGGAATGGCTCAAAAAGAAGCACATTAAGGTCCTGGGGTGGCCTAGCCAGTCTCCAGACCTTAATCCCATAGAAAATTTGTGAAGGAAGCTGAAGGTTCGAGTTGCCAAACGTCAGCTTCAAAACCTTAATGATTTGGAGAAGATCTGCAAAGAGGAGTGGGATAGCATCCCTCTTGAGATGTGTGTAAACCTGGTGGCCAACTACAAAAAACATCTGACCTCTGTGATTGCCAACAACGGTTTTGCAACCAAGTACTAAGTCATGTTTTGCAGAGGGGTCAAATACTTATTTCACTCATTAAAAAGCAAATCAATTTCTAACATTTTTGACATGTGTGTTTCAGATTTTTTTTGTTGTTGTTCTGTCTCTCACTGTTCAAATAAAAATACCAATAAAATTATAGACTGATAATTTCTTTGTCAGTGGGCAAACGTACAAAATCAGCAGGGGATGAAATAGTTTTTTCCCTCACTGTACATGTAATTTGTTAAGGGGAGGAAAAGTCCGCTAGCCGCATGGCTAATTTATGTAGTATTTATGGCATATAGGCTAAAGATCTTAATCTAGTAATGGTGACTATCAAATAAATTAATCTTGACAGTTATTGTTAAGAAGAATTTTATGTTTCTGTTAAATGTGATTGCTATAAAGCCATGTTTTCTGTGTGGCAATGGAGTTAATTTAAAGTTAACTTTACTGCACTTTACCAGACGAAATTATTTAACGTAAGCTAGTTACTGTTCTTTTATGTCTTCCACAGAAGATGGACATAACCATTGGCTATTTAAAGATAACCCAAAAACAAGAGAATGGGATAACAGTGAGTACTTTGGATACACCCCTAATATTACTGTGTAATTACAGAATAACAAGTGGCTAACATTCAAGATTTTTTACAACTGTCTGCATGGTTTATTCATCTTGTGTAATGTGTGTAAAGAATGAAAATAAATAGGCCTACTAGGCTCCTCTCTACTTTAACATTTAAGATTAGCTGTGTTTGATTCACCTTCATACACAGATGTGACATTACTACATTACTGTATAACTTGAGAAAGGTAAGTTGTTTTCTGCTCCTGCCTGCCTAAATGAAAAACATTTTTACAGTCACTACTGTCTGCTGCAGTGCAAGATGAACTAAGAATAGACCCGTTTCTCAACTTATTATTCTAAATCATGTAATGAAGTAGAAGAAATGCATAAAAAATCCTGGGACAAAATCATTTGTATTTATTGAAGTTAGTATATTATTTTGGAAGCACATCACAATTTAGAAAAACACTATAGTGAATTAATAGCTGCCAGATGATGTTTTTTGTCAACTGTTCAGTTCTGTAACTTGTAGGTACACACAATTTTAAGTTTAATACTTCATTTTCATTTCATTTATTTCGGTTTGGTCATTTACAGATCATTCAATCAAATCATTCAAAACATAAACACTATAGATGACCAGGTGCAGGCAGAAGCTAAAGCTTATTGTGCCTGCCCTTAGCTTTAGAATCATAAATGCAATCTGTTCGTAAAATTAACAGTAACACATAAGTGGACCATTGTCCACACCAGAAACAAGCCTATTTAATTAATTTTCATTCTAATAAATATTTTTCCAATGTTATTCTCTTGTAGATATTTTTAAACTGAAAAATAGACATGGCTTGTTTTAACTCATTACAGCAACTATTCCACAATTTAACTCCTTTATTTGATAAACAGTGTTCTCTTAATGTAGAATGTACTTGTGGTTGATTAAATATACATAATCCTCTAAGATTATATTTACTTTCTCGCTGGGTAAATAATAATTGCAAGCATTTAGGAGTTTTATTATATTTGACTTGATAAATAAACTTTAACGTATACAAATCAACTAAGTCATA
>NC_060158.1:13647960-13680082 GCF_021292245.1 Micropterus dolomieu | reverse complement strand
CTTTTATTTCGCATGTTCCATCCTGGTTGGCCAGCTCCAACCTCCTTTGGCCAATGTGCAGCTCGGCCAGGCTGCACAGGTGTGAGCCAGTCACCCATTCAACACCTGAGGAGAAATTAGTGGGGGAGGAAAACAAAACAAAAACAGGCCTGCTTGGCATGTAACACCCCCACCCTTCTAAATCCAAACATGTTCGGAACAACTACAGTTCACGTGACAAAGCATCTGCAGTTTGAAATACCGCCCAATACTTTGTTCACCAGTCTCTGAAAAGTAGCAGGGGCATTACACATGCCAAAGGGCATGACAGTATATTGCAGGAGTATATTGTCAGGAGTTACAAATGCAGAGATTTCAGAGGCATGTGGTGTTAAGGGAACTTGCCAATATCCCTTTAACATATCCAGTTTAGTGACATACATTGCAGGACCAATTTCATCAATGCAGTCGTCAATGAGGGGCAACGGATATGCATCTGGCATGGTTACCGCATTTACCTTGCGGAAGTCAGTGCAGAATCTAGGACTTCCGTCCGACTTGGTATCTAGGAGACACAGAGAACTCCATGGACTAGAGCTTGGTACTGCAAATCCATTTCTCTCTCAATCCAGAGATTCAGAGAGAAAGGGTGAGAGAGAAGCTCAAACATGCCCCACAAGCCACACCTACTGAAGAGATGGATTAGAGCCGTGATTACTCTGACCAACGTGCATAGGAATGAATTACAATATATTTGTAGTTGAGTATAATTCTCACCTGCGTGCGTGCGTGCGGAGGAGCTGCCTGAGCCCCGCACACACTGAAACTCCACACAGAGAGCAGGCAACAAGAGGACAGAAGCAACCTGACCAAAACAGACAGAAAAATGTGTCAGCATAGTTTTTAGTGTTAATTCAGCTTAGGTTCTGTGGAATAAAACTTAGGCGCTATGCACAAGTTATGCTGGAAAAGAAAACCAAAAATTATCAAGCTATTGTCCATATATTGTACGATTAAATAATGTTATTAGTGTGTCTGGCCTAGTTAGTAGGTATATTGATGCAATCCTTATAAAGAATGATATGAACATACTGCTAAATGTATCTGTCATAATAATTCATTGATATAATGTGTGATACTCCTAAAGGGGGTGCTCTGCATAATGAGTACTTTTAAAGAGGTGGTATTATGCTAATTTCAGGTTCAAAATCCTATTTAGGGGTTGTACCAGAACAGGTTTACATTGTTGAGTTTTCAAAAAACATCATATTTTTTGTCTTTCTGCACATTTGCTGCAGCTTCTCTTTTCACCATGTGTTGAACGCTTCGTTTTAGCTATGGAGTGATGCATCTTGTCTCTAAATGATGTCTCTTTGTTTGGAGTTGCACATTCCTAGTTAAGGACTACTAGCCAATCAGAAGCAGAGAAGGGCAGGTCAGAAGCCAGCAAACATGGCTGCAGTTCAGCTGTATATGTTGCCGATCAGCTTGGCAACATAGACTGGAGCAAGAGTTTCAGAGTGGTGAGTTATTAATCTGTAACAAATGTATCTTTCATCCATAAAGTTTTAACGGAGCTCTGTCTTTACATCACATAACTTTATGTCCATTGACTGCCTGGAGGGTAGCTAGTGTTTGGAAGGGAGAGAAGAGGAGTGTGCTGCAGCTCAGTGTTTTTCCACCGGTGTTTTTGAGGGTGTGTCAGACTAGCCGCTTGGCGAGTGTTAATGAGGTGCATTTAGCTTTCATCCCTATGACGTCACAGGGATGAAAGGGAAATGGCTGGACTACAAACGGCAGTTCAGAGCAGAGTTTTCTGTGGGAGATGGGAACTCCCCTTGGGGTGGGCTTTGGGCTTTTTCACTTTGCAAACTTATTACATGCACAGAAAATGTATTTAACTCAATAAAGGAGAGGGGAAAGTCAAAAAGCACAATACCACCTCTTTAAATCTGACACTAGTAAAATTTCCTACAGTAAAAACAGTAAAAATACAAATCCACACAGTTTGGTATTGATATATCCGAAAACACATTCATGACTTTGTTGTATCATTTGAACTACTCAGAGACTATTTTAAAAGTACCCCATAATCAAACTTACTATCTTAAACAAAGTAACTTTTTACTGTGATTTTCAGTTAGTGCTTTGTTACAGCTTCATGACATCAAAACAACTTTTTTAACACATCATAAATGCAGTATTAAGTCTTTCAGACATAAAGCCATTCCGTTTAAAGACCTCTGAGGCACTTCCTCCTTCTCAAGTTTTGTTTTTTTTATAATGCAACATGAAGTCAACCCATTAAAAATGTACAGCTGCAGTATATGTTAAAGAAACATAGGTGTCATTGTTGTGTATTCAGTGTGTGTGTGTGTGTGTGTGTGTGTGTGTGTGTGCGTTCGTATTTTGTAGCATGCACCATGATGCTGTGTGAGCAATAAATTAAACAGCTAGATTTTATGCTCAGGCTAAATAGTCCCCCTGAGACATGCGTACATAAACACACTGAAGGTAATATATTGAGTAATCATATTTATTTAAAACGCCACTTGCCTGAGAAGTGTCACAATCCACTTTACACATAGGACAACAAAGAAAACAAAGAGTGAGGGTTTGTGAGAGCTCAAAGTTATTAAGCAGTTGTAAACAATAACTGATAAACCCCTGTACAGAAAGGTGATACGACTAACAACAACATAAAGTACAGACATCACAGACAACAGCAAACAAAGTGTGTGTGTGAGAGTGAGTATGATCAGTGTGGTGTTCTGGGAAAGAAGGGATAAGAGCCCACCCAGCATCCTGGGCTATTTGTGTTGTGTTGTGGTTACAGGGAGAAAATTGCCGAGCATTCTGCAAATAATAATGATGATCAAAGTAATTCAGTGGAACAGACCAGCAGGGACTGACTCAGTGTGTCGAGATGAGGCAGGAAATGAGCATCACGCCAGCAACAAAAAATGTTGTAGAGAAGAAAATAAGGGTGGAGCAATACAGAGATGCACTGAGGCTGTGAGCCACACTGGGAAGAAAGCAACATACCCACCTGTCTACCAATCCCTCTTTTTATGTGTGGTCTTCTTCTTCTACATTGTTGAGTCCAATCTCTCTGTATGTTTCCTTCCATCTTCCTCCTCTCACCCTCTGCTGGTCACTGGTTCACAGGTTGTCTCTTTATTTATCCCTCTGGAATTGCTTCGCTGATATTCAAATATGTACTGCCTAAAACTGGCCTAGAATACATATATCCAGAAAACACATGCCAATTAGCTCAATATTTCACACACAAACACACACACACACACACACACACACACACACACACACACACACACACATACTCTGACAAATTCATACAGGTATTCACAGTTTGAGTTACCTGCAGGTGGGACCAATTGTCTCAGCATGGGTACACTTCTCTTGTTCATCGTCTTTTTTGCCTCTCCTCTTTTCAGCTCCTGTCCTTTCCTCTTCTCCTATTCACGCTTCACCTGTCCTGAACTCTTCCCCTCCTTTTTTGATTCTTATTTCTGCTCTCCTCTATCCTCTTCATCCTGTCTGTCAGTCCATTAACAGCCTGGCCTGGCCTGACGTGGCTTGGCCGAGGACACACATACGCGCTAGAATGGTACATGGTAGACAGCAATGTCATTACTCTTTAATGAAAGATTATGCTTAAATTAAACAGTACTGAGTCTGACTGCAAAGCAGCAGTAGCTGAAATAGTGGTTGTTTTAAAAAATATATATATATTTTAACCATACTGTGCAACAGTTTGTCAAACCAGATGTTAGTAATGTAAATGTTGGAAACCTTTAAAACTCATTTGGTGATGGTGTTCTTATCTCTGGTGTATTTGCTCATATTACAAATCTTCCCACAAAATGCTGCTCCCACAATTTTAATTAAAAAAAACTTACTGCACAATGTCAACAGATTTGCCTTCAGTCAGTTAAAAAGTCCTCTGAAGGAAAGTTTCATACTGTCCGAATATCTCAGAATTGGCCATGTATCATCTTAATATATTTAGTCTTTTATTTTATAATAAACCTTTCTTTGTCATCAGTTTTTCTTTGATTTTAAATGCTTTTAAATAAATAAATAAAAATCAACAGTATACCAAAAAATGTGGGTTATTTATTTGTCTAAAGGTATGTAGGAACACTGTCTTGAACTGAGAGTATGTTGGTGAACTGGCGGACAGCAGAGCCTCAGCAGGCAAAAAACAATAATCTCCTCTGTCATATGGTCACCGTTGAAATTAAAAACCTCTGACACCTCAGCCGGCAGCATCAGCAGTGAGTACCGATCAGCTGACTGAATGTCTATCAGATGGGGAGCGATTTACGCACCTAGTAATTCATTTTCAATGAGTAGCTGTTTCCATGGTAACTACGCATAGACCACCAAGCTTTTACTCGCGGATTGCATTTCCAGCCCTATATTGTAGTTCTGTGGCTCCTGTATGCTATCTTTACATGATTCAACGTTCAAAACAATTATTTTCTATCTTAGACTGGCAACTCATGCAGGCCGTCATTTCAGCCTCTGTCTGAAACAAGCCCTTCCCAAAAGCCCACTGTCTTCTGAATGGCCAAAACCCTAAAGCGTGTCCTGGGGAGGTGGAAGTGGCTAAATCGCAGGTGTTTGCATGCACGCTCCCGTGTACATTATCAAAAACACCAGTTTGTTATTTCCCAAGCTACAGTATAAACACAAATGGCACATTCTCATATGTAAATGTTTGAGCCAGAATCTGATCTGAGTGAAAATAATGCTGGACAGTAAGAAAATACGCAGCCACAAAAGGTTACAGCCGGATGCCTCTACTTGGTGCAGCTAGCTGATGTGCAAATCACCATTGTCACAATTGTCATCCGGGTTGCTGACGGAGAACCAGGAACAGGTGTCGGTCAGGCACCAACGGGGAACCAGGAGCTGGTGTTGGACAGGCCGCCAATGGATAAGCAGGAGCTACCTGACTGGTTACTAGCAGGCCAGAAGTCAGTCTGGCAGATGTGATGGCAGATGGCTAGTGGCTTGGATGCTAGCCTCAGAGTTCTAAGGTAAATCCAAAACGTGCTTGAAAAGTCATGCTAGTAAAATCCAAGCTAACTGTTCAACCATAGGGGTTAACCATGACTGGAAAGAATTGTCTTCAACAACTAGACATTGTTTTAAATCTGTGGAATTTAGAAGTGTAACTTCTGAAAATTACAGGACCATACTCTAAAATCTTAGTAATTTCATGTCCGCTAAGTCCATATTTGGTGTGTTCATTCTGTTATTATGTTTAGCATGTGCATAATCACGGGAAACAGAGATTTTGGGCAGATGCAGACACTAGAGGAGCTAGTAAATTAATGGTGTTTTTTGAATGGTGAAAACAGTGAACAGTGAAGCAGTCCAAAACCAAACAAAGTACACAGAACAAGACAGGTGTAATCCACAAAACACTGGAAACACAAGACAAGGCTTGGTAAACGAGACATCCGTAGAACACTGGTGAAACCGTCAAGAACACTGAATGAGTGAAAGGAGTAGCTCAACTAAATAAACCAGGAGGGCTGGAACTAACAACCAGTGACACAGGCACAGGAAGTAAAACAAGATCATAACGCTGGGGATACAACTACAAAGTAAAACAGGAAACAAGAAAAACCTACACCATAGAACAAACAAATCTGAGATATGACGGAGCAATTAACAGACACTCCATTCTATGTTCAAGACTTCTAGCCAGGATATTAAAAAACAACTTCTGGGAGACAAATATCAGCAGTTCCTTGCCAGTACCAAAACCCCGCAGCCTTCCAATTGGCCAGAGGAGTATGGGGAGAGATATGCAGAAGCGGAAGTGCTGGAACTCTGCACTTTCTTCAAGCTTGAAAGTCAAGAGGGAGAGGCATGAGGAAATACAATGAGACAGTTAAGGCCAGAGGTGAGAAAAGTAGGCCTCCAAAGGAGCTAAGGCCTCTGCTACAAGCAGTCAACAAACTTGTTGTTTCCACTGCAAAATGCAAACGTGGCTTCAGCCAAATTAATATTATAAGTGGATTGAGGGCCATCCTGGAAGTGAAGGGCTTTTCAGCTTTGATTTTCATAAATGTTGGTCCCCAAGACATTATGTGAAGTCTTGGCTTCAGAAAAACCTCATCTTGTCTATCAACCTCCAGGCTGATAAAAACAAACAGCAAAAGCATGACATTGAGCCAATATGGAGTCTGTTATGAGCAGTTAATTGATAGTGGCGATAGTTAAGTTTGGAGTCATAATCTTGTACTGTGCTGATATAATGAGAGAATTCTGTACTATTTAGCGTCACTGCTGTGCTCACTACACTTCCTAAATACTTGGTTAAAAATACATTCTGGGCTGCTTTCTTGTACTTATAAAAATCATACAGCAGGCAGAAAGAAGTTCAAACAGATTGCAATTGTACGTTTAAAAGGATTTTTCATTGAGTTCTCTCAAATGTTAAGCAGCTCCTACTGATTTGCAGTTTGTGAGAAAATACTTAAAATTGCCATCTGCTTCATTGTACTTGATGTGTCTGGGTGTTATCTTTCACTTCTGTGTATACTGCTGGAAAAGCATATCCGAGTACATATGTTCACATTTATTTCTAAAATGTGATTAATTAAACAATATAGCGATATATATCATTTTGTTTGGTAATTTATGATTGAGTTAATTGCTACAGTACAACTCTCACTGGCAGAAATCTTCCCCACATGCCTGTTTGAAAATCACAGCAGAAGCTGACTGCGTTATTGGCTCGTACAGTGATGGATGGTGGTCTGTTTTTGGTGGAAAGAGAGGAAAAGAAACATGACACACATTCAAAAATCTAGCGAAACAGAGATGTGATATAAGGTAAACTTATTCATAACTTTGCTATTTGGCAACTCTGCACCCTGCTGCTGAGGAGCTCTAGTCAGTAAAGGAACATTTTAAAGTTTTAAATCATCAATCACAATTTCTTTTAACCTGTTTAATTATACTTTAATTATTCTCACTGGCTCAAGCAAACACTTTTTACAAGCAACATTCTAATAATTATATGATTGAAAATTACAGTTATCACATTAAAGCATTTTTTTTTAATAATAAAGGTGCCCTGTTCAACATTAAATCAAATACAACATAAAAGATAATGTGTTCATTTCCACAGTGAACATACAGTAAGTTGTTTAAAATCAAATTTAAAATAAGCTATTGTTTTCAGGGGTCCTCCTCTTGCAGTGTAGTTGACGTGAATTCCTGGATATTAAATCTGCAATATAGTGGTCCCAGTAATATTTGTTGTTACTGAAGTGTCACATCCTGTACGCAAGATAAGCGGTTGACGATGGATGGATGGATGGATGGATGGATGAAGTGTCACATGACATGGTTAGGCTATGTCTGAGACTGAGAACATTTTGATTTAATCCAATTTTATTTTTATTATGATTTTGGCTTCCAATGATTATGAAAACAAGATAATGAAGATAAAACAATTATTGTGCTGCATTCCCTTTCACAATGATGCCCTCGTTTTGTCTTGTGTTATAAATCCTGCATATTCTTTTCCTTTACAGCGATGCACTCTTGCATTGAAGCATCTGTTGAAGCAGCAAAGCAATGTGAAACTTATGTAGAAAACTCTAGCGCTTCTGGCACTTCTGAGATAGAATGCATTACTGGCTCAATTATCATGAAATGAATGTCTAAAAACAAAGAGGGAAACGGAAACAGAAGGACAGAAAAAGAAGTGAAGAGCAGCCGAACAAGAGAGACTGTAAGGCAGGGAAAAGAAGCCCCTTGAATGATGGGATGACAGTGAGTGATAAAGTATTTGGGAATGAGGGAAGAAGAGAGACAGGGAGAGAAAGACCTCCACCTTTCTATCTCTGTTGTCATCTTGTCCTCACCATTCATTTCCCTCCATTTCCTTTTCCTCCGACTCTACCCTCATCTGTCACTCACGCTATCTCCACCTTGCTCCTTCCTAATGCTCTCCCCTTTAACTCCTCTAGGATCATTATCATTCCCTGCTTTCTCTTGCTGCTTCATTTATTCACTCCGATGCATTTGTTCCTCATTTCTCTTGCCCTGCCTCTCTTTCCCTGCCTCATTCACCATCTCTCTACGTCTCATTCACTCATTCTCTTCGAAACCTCCCCTCTTTGTTCACTTCAGTCATCAGCTCTCTGTCTCTCCCTCACTTGTTTAAAATGTCTTTAGTGCTGGAGAGATTCTACGGTGATATTGCACGGCAGGGGCTTTCATTTTCTTTACAATTCATGTCCCTCCCTCCCTCTCTATCACGCAAGCTATTCCATTCGCTTCATAATGTTCCTTCTTTGTTTTTATCTGTTTCCCTCTCAATTTTTGGACTTTCTTCTTCTTCTTCATTTTTTTTGCTTAATTACTCAAATACTCTTGCTCATTCCCTCCACAATTACTGTCTCCCCAATTTTACCCCACCTTACAATACCTCCCCAACACTCATAGCGTGTTTTATCCACCCAGCTTTTTTCATTAACTTGAGAATTTCAATATTTTTTCACACAGCATCCATTATCTCAGTCATAATCTAATCACTAAAGCTTCTTCCAGTCCCGTCGATAAAAATCCTCTCTCTCCTGGTTTCACGTCAATAGTCTTTTCTGTCAAATAAGTGTTCACAATCTAAAGGCCATTTCACACGACACAAATGTTACATGTGTGCTTATGCAATGAATGACCCCCATACTGAAATCATCAATGCTCTCAATACTCTCAATATCACCATCATCATCACGTACATCTCTCTGTTTTCGCAGTAAATCTGGTGTCTGTGGCTGCATTCCAGCTCTGGCCCAGCAGTAATGATGCATTTTTCCGTCAACCACCAGTGATTGGTTTGCCAGAGCTGAAGGGGAGAGCAACCACGTAGAGAGCTCCACAATGCGCATAATCATATTGGTGGTAAGTGGGTTCCAATCAGACTCTTAAACAGAGTCAATAGAGTCAGTGAATATGTGATAATATAGGGACTTTTTTAAATAAAACAATCATATTAAATGCAAGTACTATTTACTGTGGCTGAGAGGCGATGTGAAAATGAAGGACCACAGTGACATTTCAAACTGAGAAATTAGAATTTGAATTCAAAATGGGAAGGAAATAGAGTAAAGCAATGCTCGACTGCTGCCACAGGCGGCAGAATATGTCTGAAATTTAGCTCTCCTTCAACTTGATATTTTTCAAATACTGTAACTCCAATTCAGTCCTGGCAGGCCACTGCTTTTGTGAGTAGACTGAGCCTCTATCTGAAGAGACACTTGTTGCATTAATCTTTTTTTTATGGAAAAATGCAGTGACTTTTAACTGGGAAAAAAAGCTGTAACACTTAAAGCTAATGTAAGGAGTTATTCGTTGTTCGTCACACACACACACACACACACAAAGACCAATACTGACTCAATGCTGTAATGTGTGCTCCTGAGGAAAAAACTGTCATCAAGCCCTGCATATATGAGAGAAGGGAAAAAAAGAAAATCCCTTTTCTTTACTACCAGGAACTTCAACCCTTCAAACACCTATGTACATGTGTGTATAATTAAATGCCCCGCCCCCCCCAAAAAAAAATTCAATAAAAATTTGACGTTTCACAGCTTGGTCTCTCACATTTGAGGTCATTTCTTGGGAGTATGAAATGGTGACAGGGAGAGGCAGAAGGGAAATACAAAGAGAGGAGAAAAAGGAGTGGGCGATACAGTATAGAGGAGAAAGGGGAGATGTCAAGAAGATGCTGAGAGTTAGACCTGAAGGTATACTGAATAATGGATGGATGAAGTGCGAGGAGAGATGAGGTGGGAGCCACCATCACCTCATTTTCCATATCTGGTTATCTTTGTCTAAGTATTCGTTATTTAACTCCTTTACTCCCTGACTCAACATAATCCTGTCCTCACATTGTGATGCACACTTTTATTAAAATGATCCAGCAAAGGCACTCTGATTACTGACATAATTAAGGTCATAATCATAGAAAACAGATGGTAAAATATGCATATTATTCTCCGTCATTTAGTTTATAAAAAAGTGGAGGCTCTTCAGCTTTCTCAAACAGTCAAAGGTGAGTAAACTTTGACCCATATGTTGCATCTAAGCAAATGACATGCTGTAGGGTACTGGAGTGATGAGCAGTGCAACAATTATTAAATGAATCCATCTCAACTGAGTTGTTGGAGAAACTGTGTTACTTTGACCCACGTACACAGTGTAATCAAAATATTGCCTGAAGCTGTATAAGTATAGCTAGATATAGTAATCGAGATGTTGCTGAACATGCTCAATTAGTGGAGCACAGGAATAAGCTTAAACTCCGGGATTCCTAAGATTACAAGCAGGCAACACTAAGAACGGAAAGGTCAGGGCAGCAATGCTCTAACAAGAAAAGAGAGAGATGTTGGGTTGTTGGAAAGTCGCCACAGGAAGCATTTTGAGTTTTTGTGCTTTTTTCTGGCGACCCAGGGAAAGACTGAAGGAGTTAATGAAGGGAGCATCTGTTGTCCAATAGAAATGTCCAAGGACTCTCAAGAGCTAATCCTAATATGCAAACATATGTAGTTGATGATCACAATTCAGTTTACTTAGTAATAAACATTAATTATAAATGCTGCTTTCCGGGGAGTCCTGGGCATATATGTTAAAAACAAACAATAAAACCAACAAGGCAATTAAAACACATCAACTAGAGTTGGCACAGTCTGTTAATCAAGTGTCCTGTTGTCCAGATTTCAGTTTCTATCTGAAAGCCTGTCCACCGGTTCAGTATCGTAAGGTAGTAACAATGGGCCCCAGTGCAGGCTGTTATAATGGACAGTCACGAAGCACACGCGCGCCAGAACACACGCACACGCACACACACACACACACACACACACACACACACACACACACACACACACACACACACTACGTTCGGGTCTAGGCGGGACTCCTCTGTTAGCAAACTTGTGTGCCTTGTTTCCTCATTGTGCACAGTTTAAAAACTGATAATATTAGATGCAGTAAATACCTAACCTACTTAATTTAAAGCTCCTTAAATCGATGTCTTTTTATATTAACATATTAAATTCAACAGTTCTCTCTGTGTGCCTCTCTCTCCAACACACATAGACTTTTGTATTTGCAAAGTACAGAAGTCAAGTTATAAGGAGAATGGCCAGTGCTGTCATTGTCAAAAACGTGAAACGTCACTACAAACAGCTGAGTGCAGGAGGTGTCCACACTGCTGAAATGACGCAGACTTTTTCGGTCATTTTCAGTACAATAACCTTCCGAATCACAGCAACCATATTCCTCTTTGACAGAGAGGCAAGACAAGGTGAGAAAGAAAAGTGGTCTACTCGTAAACAACACCATGTCCTGAAAACAGGCCAGCTACAGCCACACACAGTTTAATACCCACAAGCACATCCACCATATCCAACAGGTGCTCGGCAGGCACACCAAGTCCACTGAAAAAGCACTTGTAAAGTTACTCACCTATTTGAAAGGCATCCAGACGAGCCTGCATTGAGCGAAATCTTTGACAATGACCTCAGTAATCCAAAATAATCCTTATATTTGGGAGCTTTGCGACCCTCCCCTCCTGTTCTTTTCTCTCCTGTCTCTTCTTAAAAGTTTTATGTTTGAATAGTATTATGCTAGCTAGATTTTGCGTTTCACCAGATTTCTGGAGTCTTGTCACATGATCAAATAGAGACTTAAGATTGGTCAGCCATACACATATTACCCAGGAATCATCACTGCATGTGTGGGCAATATGACAAGAATACCAAAGAAAATATGACTAAATTCATTCTGTGGAGTCAATTTTTTTTATACTTCATCGTATACCTTATAGACTACTGCATGCTACAGACGTTTGAGGGACTTTTGAGTGCTGTCAGTAGTTGTACCCACAAAGGTCTGTGGTGTCAGACACCACGCAGGGGAAATGCACATTTGATTGTTTATATGCCACCTGATCTCCGTTGATGTTTCTAGTATGAGGTAAACTAGGTGTCAACGGTTGTCTTTTGATGCATTTTTGCCACGTAACCGACAAAGTCCTGCTAGTAACCCGGTGTGGCCACTCCCATCATGGGTTCCAGTGCAGCTGCACTTTCTGCACCTACACCCCTGCACTGGTTTGTTCCCCTGTACAGTAGGAAACTGTTTCTGAGTAGTGGCACCGCAGTGCTGCAGGCTGCTCTTGAATGCAGCATCTTCTGGCTACAAGGAATTCTAGGAAATGTCCCACCTGTCCAATTCTGTACTTAAGCAAAATATTACATTCACAAGATGATTAACATTTACTGTAGGAGAGCCTTAACATGTTTCTTTTCTTCTCTACAGACTGTTTTCTAATCTTTTGTTTTTTGCTTGTGAATTACTACATAATTTCACCTCTTAAGGCCTCTCAGAATTATTCAATCAAAACGTTGTGACAAAGAAAAACTACTCATCGGGTGAATTGGTCACAACCTGTAATGAGGGGACCAGACATAGCAACTTCATTTTTAGAGGTCTGAAGTCAAAACGGTTGGAAGCACTGATCTAAGATCTTATAATGCAGTTACCTTGCATCAAATAACACCTTTTTGAAGCTTAAAATGTTACATGTTTGTTGTTTTTTACTAGCCCACATTTCACTACTTTTACGTGCTTGAGATTTATACAGCTGTATGGTAGATTTTGAGCTTTTTCAACAAAGCAGACAATGGTGGGGGCGGAAGAGAGTTGGTGTTACCTGTCAGGGGAACTTCAGGGGGAAATGATGCCAAGCCGATTTTAACCAAGATATTTCTATACTTATATTCAAGTAGGATTTTACTCAAGCTTCTGTTTCAGTGCAGTATTGTTAGTGCGAATGGCTGGACCATGGCCTGGAGCTGGCTGACCCCTTCACACCCTTATTCATAAGCACCATCCCTCTTTAAGTTTCTCCAAGCTATGTTAAATTAATTAAATTGATAAAGATTTGTAATGAAAAATAATCTTAATCAATAAGTAGATCTTCAACATCCTAGAGGAACATAGTATTTCCAAGCTTGATATTGCCTCACTTATCGAGCTAGAATATATTTCAAGTCCTTACTGTATTAGTAGTAGTTGATGTGAAATGTCAGTAGCCTAAAGCCAAGTGAAGATGTGTACATACTATTAGAATCATCATCGAGGATATTATTCAGTCATGAAGAGAAAAAGTGAAATTGCCATCGGCTGTGATTTTTTAAACTTGCAAATGTTTTCTGTCAGCGCAATTATAAGTCTGATAAGCATGAATAGAAGATTAAATCACCCAATAAGTCGGTCATTATAGTGTTCTGTAGTGCTCTCACAGCTCTGTGGAATAAACACAAGCTCCACTGGTGTTCTTAGAGGAAAGGTTTGTTTATCTTATTTACAAGGACTTTTGTCTTGTTTCTTATTTGGTTTTGGTTGAACTTGACAAGTGAAATTCTTATGAGTAGATGCACACGGCAAACTATGAAAATTTCAGAGCATTAAGTGTAAAAAGTTTTTATTGAGGCCAAATGTTAAATTAATGAATGTGTCGCTTTTTCTCCATTAAAATGAAACTTGCAAATCCTCCTCATAAACCCAAAATACAGTAACCAACCTATAAACTGATAAAATTTTTTAGTATCCATCGTCAACCGCTTATCCTGCGTACAGGGTCGCGGGGGGGCTGGAGCCTATCCCAGCTGACATCGGGCGAAAGGCAGGGTACACCCTGGACAGGTCGGCAGTCCATCGCAAATGTATATATATATATATAATATATATATAGATAGATATCTATATATATACCTACCTAGAAAAAGCTTTCCTATTTTACTTTTTTGTTTATTTTTCATATTATTTTTTTGTTCCTTAAATCCTTCATGTTAACTTCTTTGTCTCCTTTGACAACTTTGAGCCCCAAAATTTAACTAATTCTTCCTTGTAAAAGATGCACTACAGATGAGGCATTGAAGAGTTGAAGAAATGCAACAGTAAATATGTTGTCACCCATGCATGATGCATCCTTTTGACTTGTGTTTATAGCACTGTTAATACTGTTGTACACATCAGTCTCCCGAATTTAATCAAATTGCAGTTGTTGGGCAGGCATTGCACGATGAGCTGACAGATGATTGGACAGGCAGATCCTGTGGGAGACAATAAAGCAGAAAGGAGCAGAAGCACTGATGCTGCGTGAGTCTATATCAGAGCACTGAGTGCACTAAGCACAGTAGATAATGTGAAGGCTGTGACTTTAACTGTGAGGAACTGTTTGAGGAAAACACAGTTTTTCTAGGCATCACAAACACCCCCACAAACAAAATAGAAAACAATACAGAAAAAATAATACTGAAAAAAATTATCTTTACCGAACACTTACAGACGAGAAAATGTTGTGCTCAGATTGGTTGTGAGTCTCGTTCCTGCTAAATTGTGTTTCCGCTGACAGTTGAAGAGAAAGAAATGTTATTAATGTTTAAAGTCTGCATAGCACACACTCAGCCTTTCTCTCATACAAAACACACAATGCACATACACTCTCCTATACACATCAAGAACTCTATTAAAGTTTAATATACAATACAGAATTGTAAGAAGAAACTGTACAGTCTGAAAATCAGAATAAAACTGAAAGAAAAAGAGTCAGACTGCAACAAGGATAAAGACACCAACCATTAAAGACAGCTGTTCTGACTGCTTGGTCTCTCATGTGCTCTGGAGAGAATTAAAATGTATTTTATTACTTAGGTTGGGGGGCGGTTATACAGCAGAGTGGTGGGTTGCAGGTGAAGAAAGCGAGCAAAAGCTTATCTGAGTTTTCCGCAGAAAAAGAAATTGTCTTTTGAAGACACACATATACACACAGGAGCATACCATTATCAGTGTTATTGTGAGGAGATGTTATTAACGGAATTATTATTAAAGAACTCCAGAGCCCTCATGTGAAGGACGGGGCAAGGAAAAGCTGTGTTTCTGACGCAATGTGTGGGTGACTGTGTGTGCATTTGAGTGTGCGTGTGTGTGTGTATATATATTTATGCATGGTCCTGTGCAATTCCCCAGAAGTATACTTCTGCAGTGTATTTGCATACTGTATGAGTGCATGCATGCACAAACATTTCTGTGCATATGCGTGGGTGTGTGAGTCCTGACATCTGTGTGTATTGTTTGACTCTGCTCATGGATGTCTTATATCAAAGATAAGGAGAAGAGAAGAGGATACATCTACTGTAAAAGTGGGGACTAAGAGGTGTCTTTTGTACAAAATACAGACATGTCGGTTAAAAGATATTGCTTACATCCGTGCATGTCTTTAATTGTTACCAGCTTCCATATATTAAATAATATTCCTGGGTGACTGCACCTTCATTATGATCAACATGAACAGTATAGTTTTATTTTGAGTTTATCCCAAATATATATAAATACTCAATAGCACATAAATACTGCTAAAAACAAATGTATTATTTACAAATGTTTGAATAATGTTTGCTAAAAAAGTACCCAGGTGTTTGAGAAAATGTTATAGAAATGAATCTATATATTTGTGACCCATTTTTAAAAGATGTATGTCTGCAGTGGGTACAAACGGGTTTGGGGAGTCCCACAGGCTGGGGAAGATACAAAGTAGAGAGAGATGGACTGTTGATTTTGGACAGACTTATCCGTTAAGCATGTAGTAGTGTGTATTGGTTTTCTTTTCCTTTTTTCTTCACATTACAGTTATGCTTGTTTTTTGTTATGCTTGAATGTTGGTGATGGATTTTCCATTCAAAGCTTCAGTCTAAAGGAATGTTAACCACACCCACTTCAATAACTCAGTAACACAGATTCTTTCCTGCTATGACAATTAAGAATTTTTTTAAAAAGAGCAAAGGAGAAGAGACAAGTAGAGAGAGAAGGCATAGTGTGCAGATATTGCAGTAACTAGATTAGTAAAGAGGAAATGAAAGGAAAGAAGATTACACATCAATTGCCTCTGCAGTGGACCTCACTGTGAAACTGATGATACACAGCCGACGTACTGAGGCAATATAGAGCTGTAATTATGCTTTCAGCTGGGACTGGGGTTCGTGAAAGCCAGAGATCCTGCTCATAATACAGCGGCTCACTTAGTTATAAATGATTGATATAATGAATATCTATCTATCTATCTATCTATCTATCTATCTATCTATCTATCTATCTATCTATCTGAATGAATATGGAATTAGCTCACAGACCCCACAGCAGTCAATGTTGGAATCATTCAATATTCAATATGCCTAGAAGCTAGATCATCTCTCTCTCTCTCTCTCCTTATCCCATTGTCTATCTCAGTGTTTCTCTCATACTCTGTCTCTTCCTCTGTGCACACTTGTAGACTATCAGACTTCACAGCTGTCAACATGAGCCACATTCATAATTCAAAGTGCCCAGAAACTAGATCATATTTACATCTATCATCTATCTATCTATCTATCTATCTATCCAATTCTTTCCGTCTGTCAGAATATGAAATCTAAACAGACGCCAAAGCAAATTTCAGTCGACCAACATGAAGACATGACAACGGCAACAACAATGACGCATCATACATAAGCACCTGTGCGGGACCGCACGCACACACACACACACACACACACACATACATCCACACCTCCTTACTCTGTTGCTTTCTCACACACAGGCAGAGAGTCAAACCCTCTGTCAACAGTGTAGGTAACTCATACATAAACATGAATTACAATAAACAGAAATGATGTTTGCGAGATGTTTAAAAGGAAAGACAGGCAGGCTGACGGACAGACAGGCAGACAGAGCATACAGAGAAGAGATGCGAGCTTCACGCTGAAAAATAGAAAGATTGTGTGTGTGCAGGCATACATCTGCCACCTGATGTCTTTTCAGCACACATAGTATGGTAATGTGTCCATGAATTGTTGCATGTTGTTTTTACAGCCCTTCGATTTGTTGTGCCTTTTATTGATGTGGTCCATTTTTCTCTTTTGCCTTGAATAGGTTCATAATTATGTGCAGCTGGATGTGTCTGTGCGTTGACCTCTCCAGTAGACACCAGGGTGTTTAGTATTCTAGTCTGAAACTGACGTTCTGTGGCCAATCATCACACACTTGTACACTCACAACACAGACACACACAGACACACACAGACACACAGACACACACACACACACACACACACACACATTTAAATGATGCCCCGCTGACACATAATTTCACTGCAGCCAGCAGAGTTAATCAACTCGAATCAATGTTCATATTATAAACACAAAGATAAATTGATATTGCTAAACATAATATAGATGGAAGATTAGAAGCCTTTGTCTTCTGACAGATAGCACCACTGCGCTGATTAAGTTTGTCAAAGTTCCTGACCCATAGGAGGGTTGTGGGAAGATTAAAACAGGCTCTCAAATTATTGCCATGTGATGTGTGTTGGTGAGAAATGAGCCTCAGGTTAATTTGTCAATGCTATCCTAAGTCAATGAGCTGTTACTGTAAATAGCAAGAGTACAATATGCTATGTTCATGACACCCGGACATTCAAAAATATTAGCTCTAATACTGCCATTTGGACAGTAGCTGGTCCTGAGGGTAATACTAGGGGAAAAGTTGATGGGGTTAATAAAATCAGCATCACAATGAAAGCCATTTGTCTTGTGTGTGAAGTTGACATTTTGACCTGGCAGCAAAGCTCCAAGATTGTCCAAAATGCTCAGCAAATGTTAAGATTTTGACACTTCTTGTCAGGAAATTGAAATGCTGGCTTGAAGATCGGCCTGTAAATGAAAAGTCAAAAGGGGTCACCAATAAAATCACAATGTATCCTTTGAGGGCCATGAGGGCCAGCACACATCAAGCTATCTTGACATGGAACAAAGTGTTGATGATGCAGACATTTAGACCTTGATGTGTCACTAGATGAATGGATACAGGGTCACAAATATCATATGGAATGATCCACTGGGAAGCATAAAGAGATACACAAACAGGGTCAGTTTAATGTATAGAGTGTGGTGTGTGCACTAAATAATGTAAGTGACAAACAAATAATCTAATACTTGTATCAGGAGAAAACGCAAGCCAGTAAGATAGAAAAAGCAGGCGGGTGGCAGATGAGTAGAATTACATGATGGCTGTGGAGCTCCTGGCTGCATTCAGAAAGCACAGCCTTTCTGAATGCAGCCAGGAGCTCATATTCTGAGGTTCCACTTCTTTCTTGCAAATCTTGTCGAAAAATCACCTGACCTAGTATGAAAGCCCTATGTATTAAAAATTGCATCTGTTCAGTCCACAGCTGCCACATGTGTGCCTTTGTGCTGCCAAGGTCCACAGTTTGTCTCAGATTGGAACCCACTCTTCAAAAACACCATGATTACATACTGTAATCAGGCCACAGCTTGCCTGATTTGCTAATGGAGGATTTATAGATTTTCAATTTTTTATTACATTACTGTAAATCACTAATGAATAAAACACCCATTGTCCATTTTCAGTGTGTTTGTTATTACTTTTATTAATTATTATCATCGTCATCATCATCAACATTATTCTTCAAGTTTAGCTGTGTAACAAACTTTTTCTTGGCTGTCAAAATATGTTGCTGAAATAAAACCTAAAAACAATAACGTACAGAAAGGTAGCAGAATAAAATACATGAGAAGGAAAAAAACCTAACAAAAAAAAAAATTCCAAGTTTTCTACAAAAGCCATTCAACTGAATAGAGACAAAATTCTACTAACATATATTGGTTAAATGTACATAGTTGATTTGTGTGCATACATGTGTGTTTGTGTGTGTGTCTGACCAATAATAAACTGGCCTTTAGCTCCCTTGTCTCCCATGGTTAATACTGTACATCTCAAAATGCACACTCAATCCGTACCACTACTGGCGTGTGTCACTGTGTGTGTACATGTGTGTGTGTGTGTTATCCCTTCCTTGGCAATAAGAACATAATAAATGGAGTGCAAGCAACAGCATCATTTTCTATAACACATTATGACAAAGACAAAAATGAAAACACTTGTTAAGCCCCCCACCCCCACCCAATGTAAACGATGATATGAAATACCGTCAAGCCTAAGACATACACTCATATTTGAAGTAAAACATGTCATGTCATGTGTGTCCTGCAGAACCTCATTTCTTACTAAAATTGCCTATTTTGAACCATAAATGACAACTAAAATGTTCTCCCAAAATTTCCTACACAAAAGAAGATATTTCTGGATGGCAAAGGGTACTGCAGAGCACATGAATATGAAAAATGTGCATGAACAAGTTTTTTTTTTTTATCAAGGCTGTGTTCTTTCTCAGTACGTAGCTGACAGGGAAAGGGTTTTCTTTCAAAAGCTAAACTATTGAAACATTTTGGCATTAGAATTTGTCTCCAGCCCACTGAGAAATCCTTGTGGTTCATCAAGATGTGATGAACACCCAGATTTTTACAAATAAAAAAAAGGCAAATCTATTTGATCCTTTTTAAAACATATCTTTCTCCTACTGCTTCCTAGAAACCCCATGAAAATGACTGAATGAAAGGACTTTACATCTTTAATAGACTGAATTTTTTTCAAATGTGAGTCCCGTTGGCAAATGAATGAACTTAAATCTTAGAAAATCCACACTTTGCTTCTGGCAAGTATTTGAAATGTTACTGCTGGTAACAATTCCTCTCAACAAACCCATGGGCCGTTCAACTAGGAGAGAAATTCAGCCTAAAGTCAACATAAGTATATAGGTTCGTGGAGTAACTGAGTCGACCTCAGCTTTTTGGAAGCAACACAGTATGACACAATCACCTAACTCTCTTTAAATCCCCTCAACCTGTCAACTGAGAATAGCTTTATCAAAAGAAGTGATGCAGGAAAGTGGAGGAACACAGAAGAGATAAGTGACAGAGAGCAGTAACAGTAGGTGTAGAGATAAAAAGAAAAGAGATGTATATGTCAAATTAGACAACATACGAGAAAAATACAAGTGATGTTAAAGGGAGGTAAAGAGACAAACAGAAGACAGGGGTTAAATGGATGAATAAACTAAACCTCTTTTTATCAGCTGCTACAAGCGTCATTTGATCCCATTCTCCCTCTACCCATATATTCTTCAAAGGCAACCATCTACCCATCTCAGCGTCTTTTAAGAAAGCAATGCTTCATTCCTTTACCTTTTTTCGTTGCTACATTTGCAAATGTAAACAGTTTTATTATACTAACGGCCCCTTAAGAGATGCCCATAACCGAAAAAAAAAAAGAAAAAGTTAATCCTAAAAACTTTACACATTAGCGCAAGAGATTTCCAAGAATAAATTCAACCAATTTTTTTTTTTTAAATGACTTCATCAGGCCTTATACAGAATGATCGAACCTATTCAGCAAATACAGGGCAAACTTCAGAATAAAAGCATTTCTAAACCATGTAACTAATGCAGTTAAAAGGCCCCAACTGACATGGATAGTGGAGCCATACATGGCACAGGTGTTCAGCAAACTCTTTAGAGGACACTAATGCTTGCACTTGACACCAGAGTGGGATGTGTGTCAGACAGAAGGGTGCCACACATGAATTTGTGCCATCCTAAATAGACTGATTTCTTTGCATTTGCAAAGCAATTACTGCAATTACAACAGCAATAACTTCCAACTCCAATGTAAATATGTTGCACCGATAGTTATAGAAATAGTTGGTTTCTTAGTGTTTTAATGTGACATACTCAGTACTGTGTGCAGTGCTGGTTTGACAGGGGTTTTTTTTGGCTGTTGAGTTAAGGCATGACGCAAACGTAATAAACCTTGAGCATTTTAACAGAAACTAAAAAAAGGTTTATAATCAATTAAACAATTCAGACAATTAGAGTATCTATGATGCCTCAACATACAGAGTATATGAGGTCTTCCTATGTAAAAAACAAAAATGCTTTAATGTTTAACATAAATACTAGAGGTATTAACCTGCAACCAGCATACAACAACACACTGATCTGGTGAAAAGTTCAGCTATTTCATTTTGTAAAGTAGATTATTTGTTTTATTTTACTGTTTGCTGCCTTATTCTGCAAGAAAGACTTGACTTGACTTAACTTATTGAAAACGTGTTAAAAATGTTAATGATAAACTCCTCTTTAAATTAATAACACCTTAGAATGGCCTTTTCCTTTACCATGATACGGGCACTCTGGCAACAGGACTGCATGCGATAATCATCTTCTCCAAAAACCAAATACACAGTAGAGATAATCTTCTTGGTATTACGTCTTTCATACAAAAGTTACAGAGTCATACGTCTCAACATTTCTACAAAGTTGTGTACATACATGCAAAAATGTAAAGATGGTTAACTAGTGATTGACAGTTAGCACAGCAACCAATTTCAGTTTTTAAAAGAATATGTGGGTCTTTCTCGTGGGCTGAAAATGCCAAGTGTGAACAGGTATCTGACCAGTCAGACAGCCAGGATGAAAGCAAGCATCATAATGGATGACTCTGATAACTTGGTGCATGAGAATCAACACAGCAGTATGTTTGCCCAACTTCTGCCTGACTAATAATTTACACAATGATTTGACACAGACAAACATACTATTAGAAAAACTGTACATGTTACCAGGCACTAGGCGAAATATATTTCATTCATGTCTTTTGGATAAGCATAGAAAAATATGTTTTCTCATTCGTTCTTCCTTCCTGTCATTTATTTTCTTTCGGCCTATTATTATTTCCTTCAAAGGAGTTTCTTGGTGATTTTGTTTTGTTTTCTAGCAACTAAGGCAGCAAGGCTGGAGAGTAATTCTCCCTTTATAAAAATAAACAAGATGGCCACTGTGTTGCTCCATTTTGACGCATAGTGGGGGACTCAAGGACCTGACAGTCACAACTCTCTCAATGATGAAAATAAACAATGAAAATTTTGATTTAAAGAGAGACGCAGTTATGGTATCGAGGGGTCTTTTCCTAAGGTGTGTACACTGACTGAGAACCTATACACGGGTAATGAAATGGAATAAAAGTGGGATGGTGTGAGTTAAAAGCAATGTGATAATTTCACTTCACTGGATTATAAAAATGTACAATGTTTTTTCAGTATTATTCAGGTCTAACGTGTAACAGTTCCCATCCATAGAAAAGGCAACTTATTTTGCACACTAACATGCTACATAGAGCTAACCTATCAAACTCTTAGAGTAGCTGAATAAAACACTGTAGGCAAGACGCTCTGTAGACTCAATACAGAGTCAAAGTTTATATAGTTAATCCAAATAATTGATCCTTATGATAAAATTTATCTTCCTAAGTCTCTCCATAAAACCATGTAACCTAGCAATGTTGAAAGACATATAGAAACGCTACAAGACCATTTTGACCTATTAACACATAAAGAACATGATAAAAACATATATAAGAGGGCATTATGCAATATACTAAAGCCATTAGACCTATCATGTAAAAATGATGTGTCACATGCTATGAAACAGGTGGGTTGGTATGCAACAAGTGTGACCCCTGAGGACTGAAATGCCGAGCGCAAGCCTTCATTATTTTACATCATTGTTTGGGGACGGACACATCCTTTGATCCTTACACACATAAATGCAATTACACAAATGCACACATACACACAACCCCCACCCCCACCCTTTCTGTACCATTTCTGTTAGACGGCTGTTATCAATGTAACAAGTCTCCATAATAACAATAACAACAAACAGCTCAAAAATAAAAAAAACTCAAATAGACTAATTTTTATAGTACCATTTCCGCAAAAAAAGCATTATTTGCCTTTACAAAATAACATATTATATAGGAAAGTGTAGCAAATTGCATGTTTTGCACTATAACATCATCATAATTATTATTACCATTATTATCATTAATATAAATGTTAAGCAGGTTAATAGATGGTTGTTCTATTAGGCAGGCAGCCAGGCACATAGCTAGTATCATGGCACGGAGGAAGGTAGAAAAGAATGTCACTTGGTTCGATCCAAATGGATGAAGAGAACACTTCGGTCCGGAATCACTCCGGTTTTTCAAGCAGTTCAAAAAAAGTCACGGTCAAATCAAACACAACACAGTCTCCTATTGTGGGCCACGTTGCAGAGGTGGTGGTTTTGCATTGACAGTTTCAGGGACAACAGGGCACAAGTAAAAGAAACCAACTGATCCTTTTGTACCAAGGTAACCTCAGCTGAACTGCAGCCCAGCACAAACTGGTTTAACTCTGGACCAGTTTTATAGAGTCAAAAATAAGTTTTGGTTTTGGATCCATTTGCACAGAGGTAAAACAGTCAAAAACATGCTCCAGACCAGAACAAAGTAGTTCTAACCAGATCAGATCCGGTTGTACCAAGATAAAACAGTTTGAATGATGCATCAGACTAGTTTGAACCAGGTCAGGGTTCAGTTTAGCGTGGTACATAAAAGACCAGCTCAGTTCAGTTCAGTTTAAGTGTTTTGCTTCTAGCATATTTTTTTTGTTATTTTTTTGCTCTGCTGTATGATGACTGTGCAAGTGCTGAGCTCCTCAAACTCATCCTAAATGAGACTAGTCCAACATTCAGTCGAGCTTTCAATCCTCTTATTTGGAAAGCACACAAAGTGGCTGTTTATTTAAGGTGATTTCAGCTGCATGCCCGGACTCTGTTGTTGAATACTTGCCACAGAGCTGTCAACTGACCGTCACTCAAGACAGGATTCAGGCCATTTCTCCAAACTGTCCCTGCAGCAGTTCATCGGGATCCTACAATGATTTTTGACCATTTGACAGCCGAGTGCTTCCAGCATAAGGATGTGTTCCATTTAGTGCCCAGGATAGGCCCATTTTGACATGAGCTAGCCTCCAGGAACATGGAGGCATACAGCTTATTCATCCAATAAAACGCGTTCTTCAAGGTTTGTATGAGTCAAAGGCATCAGATTAATTGCTCTCTGCGTTCTCATCTAAGTTTTTAGATTCAGCAACAGTCGTGACCTCTGTGGGTTTTGCGATATCATTATTATTATCTGACACCACCGTGTCTCCTAATTCCTGGTTTGTTATGTCATGATCCTCCCCTCCTACCTCCTCTTCAACTCCCGTTTCATTGTCACTGGAATCATCGCCTGTAATTCCTTTTGCTTGGTTGTCAGGACAAACTCCTATGACATCATTGCGTTCATCTGTAGTCTCACTATGATCACCTCCGTCTTTTTCCTTTGGCGTCGCATAATGACACTCGCGCTCTGTTGTCACAGTGACGTTCTGAACTATGCTGTCCTGCGTGTGACCCCTGTTTTGCGACGTTTTGTCTGTGTACCTGTGTAAGCCCCTCTGTATGTGCGTGGTGAAATCATAGCGATCCGCACAGACGTGGAGGCAAAAACTGCATTGGTATGGTCCCTGGTCACCGTGGCAACTCATGTGCAGGGCATACATGACCTCGTCTAGGAAGTAGATCCCACAGTGGATGCAACGGTTGGTCAGGTCATCCTGCGTGGCCACCTCCACCATGGTGCGATTTGATGGGACACTTGACTGACTTTTTGTCAAATTATCCTTTTCTTCCTTTCCCATATCCTCCCTCTGGGTCCCTCCTTCATCTGTCCTCTCCTCCTCCTCTTTCTCTCCTTTCCAGTTCTCTCTTGACCTCTCAGCGAGTGGCGACTCTTGCCTTCTCCTCTCTGCACCATTTGTTGACAGGTGTGCATGTGCAGCACTTGTATCTCTTTGTCTTATTGCAAGATCCAAAGGACCATCATTTTCTAATGATGGTGAAGAGATTTGAGATTGAAGAGGAGGGGGAGGATAGTGAGGAGGAGCAGGAGGAGGGGGGAGAGGAGAATAGGGAGAGGAGCAGTAAGGCACTGTGTAGCTTTGCTGATGATGATGTACTGGAGTCACCATTGCACCAAGATAATGAGCGTTACTTCCAATGCTACCAGGGCTGCTTAGATTACTGATGCTACCAGGAACCCCAGAGGCAGCTGCCATCTTATACTTGGTCCAGAATCTGAGCCAATCCGACTCAGGTGTCAAATCAGGGGAGAGCGTTAATGGTAGGGGTAAGGAGAAAAGTGGATATTGATACTTTTCAATGGGTGAACCAGGAGGCGAATAACTAGACGGTTTGGTTGGACGCATGTACTTTTCAATCGGACTGCCTCTTTCTGACCCCCCTCCTCCTTTACCTCCCTCTAGTTTTGATGTTATCCCTCCTTCAGTGATACCCCCATTTCCCTCAGCTACCAATGTGGAGGGGGGATGTGACGGGAGGAGCAGGGGAGGCATGCGTCGGTGGATCTCCAATGTTTGATTGGCTAGGAAAGCTTGAGTAGATCGGGGTGAGCGTGAGCGAGGGGAGGGCTGCTGGTTTTTGATTGTTGCGCAGCTTCTGTCTGACTCCTCCCCGTTCATACGCTCCTCGCTGGTGATGCGTTGTTGCTTGGGGGCGGGGGTTTCAGATGACAGCGAGTCAGGGTTGAGGCGTTTGCGGGTTCGCCGTCGGATAATTTGTTCACCGTTGTTCTGCTTTATGATGTTTAGAGGTCTGGGTGTCTACAAGATAAAGGAAACAAGGAAGATATGTTAAAAAAAGAAAAGGATTAGTAAACTTTTAGTAATACATTTAGTGATAATTCATTTTCCTGTTAATACAACAGATTTGGATTCCCCATGCATCATTTAAAGTTGCTTAACTGACCTGACCAATAACAAGCATACACAGCTTAGCATGACATGTATTACAAAAGGGAAATTGTAACATCTGAATCAATACGAAGTATCTATTTGAGCATGACCAATAAACTGCCTGTATGAATATAAAGCCCTTCGATAATTGGTGAAATATACAAACACAATGCTAATGAATTTGCACTATGGCTGACAATTACAGTAGCTACAGTTGTAGATCTTCAAACAATAAAAGCAAACAAAGACTGCTAAAAGGATCTCAGAAAAACTTCCAATGGTATAAGTTTTAAAAGTCTCAGTATGGACATACCTTAGTGTAATTAAATGTGACATGCTAGAAAAAACAAGACTAACATATCTAGCACTCCTATGGACTGTAATTTTTGCCCTTCCCACAAGGGGGAGTGCTTACATGTGATGTAAGTAGAGTTTGCACCGAAAACTCAACTTCTCTCCCACTAACTACACAAGAGCATAAGAGAGAGAGCATAACGTTTAACCAATTACAAAAGAGGTCTTAAGAACCTGGAACAAACAGTGTTTGGGTTAAAAGCGGAATTACAAAGAATAAAAACTGCTCAGTAACATCCACAACACAATTTATGAAGCCTCCTCACTTTTTCTGTTACACTAGGATAAATAAAGTACTTGAGCCTTCAGCCTCCTCTCTTGAATCTTGAATACACATAATAGTAACCTCTTGTATAGTATTAACTGAAAAAAAGTCAGAATCAACTAGCATAAGGATGGGTGCTTTTCAAGCATCAAAAAACATTCAGTTTTATAAAACTCATACTGCCATGTTGGTCGAATTTATTAGACTTTTTGTCCTATTTCAAGAACAGCAAAGAGCCTTGTTATTCTGTACATGCATGGGCCTGTATATAACTCATGTTTGTCTCTAAAATCCCCTGCTGTGTCTTTATCTGTCTCCTGTGATGTAGGTCTTTTTTGACTTATATACATCACATAAAGACAAATAGTCATGGACCAAGCAGGAAGAGAGAGATAGGGCGAAATGATGATAAAGGAACATGTTTTTGAGGAAAAGCAAAAATAAAGGCTTCTATTAAAAAAATAAAGGAATAAACCACTCATGTTTCTTGTAATGCATGCTTTGTCTCTGCTACCCTAGATTGTTTTATCCCTCTGTATATGTATGCATAGTCACAGTTATGCATGTACCTATGTGGACAGCTTTATTTCTGAGGCTATGCACGGTATGTTCTGCTGCACTGGTACCACCAAATTCTAGTCTCTCCCTAACTGCTACTGATCTGGATGCTTTCCAACCTGTCAGCCTAGAAGAGTTAATTAGGAAGATGAAGCTATCTTTCAGCCCTCTGGATATAATACCATCTCCCCTATTTTCAAAGGTTTTGCCATTTATTGGCCCCACTGTTTTAGCTATCATCAACTCTTCCTTTTCTACAAGATGTGTCCCTTCCTATTTTAAGCATGGTAGTATAAATTAAAGTAATATTAAAGGAAAATCTACCTACATCCTGCTTTGCCCCTAAACTATAGGCCAATATCTGAACTCCCACTTCTATCAAAAAATTAAAGAAGGTTGTTGCCAACCAACTAGCTGCAGAATTGGAGAGGCACACTGTCTCTGCCCTCAGCTCTGCATCTGACACTATAGACCATTGTATCCTGATAAAGAGGCTAATTGTCTGGGTGGGCATATCAGGCTCAGCATTAGACTGGTTTACATCCTATCTCACTGACAGAAATTTCACCCTCTCTGCTGGAGACTTTTTGTTTGATTCCTCTCCACTGTATTGTGGGGTCCCCCAGAGCTCAGTTCTGGGGCCCTTGTTATACTCTTATATTTGCTGCCCTTGGGAAAGATCCTAGACTGATTTAGTATAACGGTAGTTTCAACAGCTGAACTAGGGATGCTTGTATACACATTTGATGTAATGCACTATTCTCATCACTTAGCATGTCTGCCCTTGATCGTCTCACGGTAATGCAGATGTTACCCCAATCCTAAGATCTCTTCACTGGTTCTCTATCGCACATAGTATCCAGTTCAAAATTCTCACTATTACTTATAGCGCACTACACAGTCAGGCCCCTGCAAAATGTGGGTGAAATGCTTCACCCTTACTGATCAGCTCGCCCTCTTAGGTCTAATAAGCAAAATTTGCTGTCTGTCCCACACACTCGCCTTAAGCCCCGTGGTGATTAAGCTATTGAGGCTGTTACAGCCAAATTTTGGAACGCTCTGCTTGCAGCCTTATGGTCTGCTTAATTCTGTGTGCCAGCTCCATGTCCGACCCTTTAAATGCCCACAGTTGCCTATAAATGGTCAGTGAAATGCCCCTTATTAATATTAATTTCTTACTGACTGCATGAAGATAAAGATGGCAAATTCTGACAGAAAAGCTAAAAAAAGAAATTTAGCCCGATGTGACACAGACATTGTTTTTGCTTAGGTGGAAGCAAGAAAAATTATGTTTGGTGGGTAAAACGTGCACATACAGTTATATTTTCTTTCCATACCGTGTTTCTACAAGCAACGCATTCTCATGTTTATGAGAACAAATTGCGCTGCATGCACGTATTAATTGATACAATTCAATTATTTGTAAAATCAGATGTCTCTGTTTGGGTTTATTATCCTAAATCATGGTTCTTATTGTGACCGCTGCAAATGATCTTATATGATGCTTTTTAATGCGCACTTTAGTGAAAATCAATCAAATGGGTGTTTGTTTATTCAAAAAGGCTTTTATCTGTTTGGCAAATTAATTAATATTAATAAATTATATTAAGTTTTATTGGCCTATAAAACTCAGTGGTAATTTATTTAAAAAGATTTATTTTACACGATAGTGTCAATGCTTCATCTTTCTGCCATGTGAGTTGCCGTTTCTCATTTCTCCAGTTTATGTGCATATGCATGGCTCAGACATTACATAGACATTCTCCCATCAAGTTTTTTTTTTTATAGATCACAACCTTTGCTTGGGAAGTGGTGTACGTATGTTTCCAGCCCTGTTTTGTACATACGTTTATAAATGAGAACCCAGGTATGCGTCTTATGTATTTATTTGTACATTTTATTAGAAACTATGTATTTATAGTGTATTGTTGTACATACTATTTCATTATATACTGTATTTTTAAGCTCACTTTTTTAGGTGGAGTGGGTGGACAAAAAATTATTACCACATTCATTAACTCTAATATGCTTATGTGACAAAACTAGCTCTACAAAAATCCTCAGGAGGTCCAACACAATTTGTTTTCGCTGATTTAAAAAAAAATCTGACCTGCAGATTCTGATTTTTTCTTACTAAGAACTATAATTGACAGCAGTTTTCTTTAATGGGAAATTATTTTTATTTATTTATTTCTTTCCTGGAGTCCATTCAATTGTTTGTTCGTAAAGTTCACTCAACTCACTCAAACATTTTTTAAAAAAATAAAAAAGTGCTCCAGGTTAGGTTACTGGACAGAGCTTTTTTGTCCAACTAAAATCCAACTGAAGATAAACTGCAGTGCAAGTACAGGCTCAGTGTTTCCCACAGAATGACAGAATGTAACTGTGGCGAGGATGGAGGGGGGTATATTTGTTTTTATTGAAAAATTTTGAAAGAATGCATTACACTATTTTTTATAGCAGTTTTTATAGCAGCAGGTGAGCTGTGTGTGGAGGATGCTTGTTGTTAATGATGTAGCCAATCAAAAAGAACGAGACCAATATGGTGCCATATGACATTGTAACATAAAGAAAAAAAATAGATGGGTGAATCACTATTAGTAATGTACATGTATTTTGGACATGGGCCTTCCTTTAGCAGCCAATCTGGGAACAGAGAGCTGTTCTGTTCACATTTTAGACACCTGGAACGCTACTATCAACAACAGTTCATCATTTAGAAGACTGACAGCCCCTACAGTGACAAAATGACATCATCGTTATATCATTGGCATTTTTCTTTTTCCCAGTTCCCAGGTTTTGTGTTTCTAGCTAAAGAGGAGAGAGGAGAACACGAGAAGAAAAGGTAGAGACAAGAGCGGAGGGGAAACAGGAGGTGAGATACATGAAAGGGGGGAATGAGTAATATATGGTGAACGGAGGAGGAAGCAGTGGTGGGAGGAGATGTGAAATAAGAGGAAAAGAGGGAGGGACAGAGGTTAATACAGGAGGATGATGGCTGAGATGAAAGGCAACAGCAAAGAAATTGCGACCCCCATGGTGGAAACAGTCCAAAGATGTGTCCCGATTCCATACTATGCACTAATTTTAAGTAGGATGTGGTAATTGGTACGCAAGTTTCTCCAACTCTCTTCTCTTTTTGCCTTTCACTCTGGTACACTTTCTCTCACGGCGTCTCTTTTCTACTGCTTACTTACTGCTATTTGTCTCTGCTTTGGCAAAAAGTTTAATGTGTTTTGCTCAATCTCTTCCTCCCTGTCTAGTCTCTAAATGCCCTCCACCTCTTTACTTTGCTAGTTTATATACAAGTGTCACAGGGTGAGTTACTACACGATGTCTGATATGTATGAGAAATAGATCACTGGTTTCTGAAATCATTTCATCACCATCATCAAAACATTTTTTTTTACTTCATAGGTAAGTCAGATATTTATTTTTTAATTTGATTTACACAGTACATGTTGGATGATAGCAATTAATAAGACTCATTGCTCATCATTTAAATCACTTCTGCGTCTACAGTCCTGTGTGATACACCCAAAGAGAACTGCAATGTTGCACACCTTTATGGTTGTAGGGTTGATTTGGTAGAATATCTGGGCTGAGTTACTACTGGTACACATTTCACCCTCTATCTATCTATCCATCCATCTCTTTCCTTCTCTTCTTTTCTCCTCTCCATTCTCTCCTAATCGCTCTGTCTCCCTTCGTCTCTCACTTTTCATACACACCCTCCCCCTTCATTATCTATGTCCTCGCTCTTTACCTTAATCTTCTCCTCTTTTCCTAGTCTTCCTCCCTTTCCTCTCTTTGTTTTTCTTTCTCCCTTTACATCTACCTTTTACTCCCTCTTTATTCATAACTCTCCCTCGCCCTCTCTCTCTCTCACTCTGAAGTGTTTTACTAGCTGCTATCCTCTCTAATAATGTGTGTAGAGCGTATAAAACTTTTATTATGGGATATAAAATACAGTTGTCGTGAAGATTGTCAAGAGTGAGGCTGGAACGTGATTGGAGCTACAGATGAGATGAAAGGGTTGAACGTAGGACATCTGCTGGGGCAGGAAGGAGTAAACTGCGATAGCTTGCCATCCTCTAAAAGGTCTTTAAAGCTCCTTTCAATAATTGCAGCATAGTGCTCTGGGTTGTAACACGGTCACCCCACAGATGCTTGTATTAACACTGTGATTTATTACACTGAAGCATTTTGTTCACTTTGAATTTTTACAAGCAGAGCTTAAAAAGCCAATATGTGAACATGAATCTGGCATATATCTACATAAGCAAGCTCTGAAGTCTCGTTTCACACTGGTTATATTTGTAAACCCTTGAGTTAAACAGGTATATTGAAGTGTGAAATTAGCTTAACTCCATAAAAACATCTGAGGTGAGAAAGCTCAATATTCTGAAGTCAACTAACATCCAGGCTGGGTCTTTATCTCATCTGTAATTCATGCAGTCTAATTAAATTTGGGATTTCCATAGACTTTCCCCGGGCTTAGATGGTAAAGTTGATTCATTCCATCATATTTCTCACTCCATGGAACTGGCTTGCTGTGACTGCTGAAATGGTCTGTAACTCCGAGCACCCACCAAATCAAATATACTTTTTCCACAATATTACTTTTTCACAGCAAGATTCACCAAATGTATTTAGAATTTAACTGCAGTATGCACCATTTCATTTGTGATGTATGCTAATAGGCCAGACAGAATTAATGATAATTAGTGGTCAAAACCACCCCGTGGATGTACTAAAACACGGCACAGAGTCTATAAAATAGTTTAAAGTACTTGGTTCCTGATCCAGCACAACCTTTATGAGTGAGTATATGTAGGTCTCCTATGAGTGGATAGAAGTTCTCCAATGCAAATTAACATTTGTATGATGATACACCTGAGTTTCAGCTCACTTGAAGGTATTATGTTCGCTCTCCCTTCTGTCTCTCTACTTTTAAAGTGTTTTTGAAATTCAAGGCTCCCCTCTCGTTTCCCTTCTAATTTGTCTGATATGAAAGAAAACTGGAATAAAGGGGATCACAAATATATAGAAACTTAATGGACCACGTCTGGTAGAACAATTTCTATTATTATATTACAGATATATTCTATCTCACATGTCTACAGTTCGTCTAGTATAATCTGCAGTGTAATGTAAGGCTGGTGCACATGCTACAGCTGTTCGCATGTACCTGTGCATGTCAGTGCATGACTTACCGAATGTAGTTTTTGGTATAAACCACACGCGTTGCAGACGTAGCCTCCAT
>NC_060158.1:13595460-13642960 GCF_021292245.1 Micropterus dolomieu | reverse complement strand
CAGCGATTATTTAATCAAGCTAGAAGACTAGCTGGAGGAATTAACTAAATTCCATACTGCCAAGTCCAATATCCTATACACTGGATCAGTCTCTCGCGCTCTCTGTAATGCACACACACACACACACACACACACACACTCACACAGAAAAAAAGAAGAAGAAAAAAAGAAGAAATAGACCTGTGCACAGGGATAATTTCAGAAAAAGATTCACCCAAATTAATCCTTCCAACACACACACAACCACACTGAGAAGTATCTGGAACCAATCTAACCATCAACTGTGTGTGTGTGTGTGTGTGTGTGTGTGTGTGTGTGTGTGTGTGTGTTTGGTAGGTCTGTGTACGTGTTACGCAAATGGCTGCAGAAGTCCATCTGTGTGGTTTACTCTCAGACTACTGTGTGCATTTAAATTGCTTCTCCTAATAGAATAATTGAGTTGAATGAATTTAAGCTGTACTGCGTCCTAATTTATTCTGCTAGTTTATGCTTATTCAACAAGGACAAACAAAAAAACTAACGACACTTAGAATAACAACAACCAGTGCACAGCACCATTTGAGAAGTAGAGATACAAGTGGCACACAGCCACTCATATAGTTAAAGAGGCTGAAGATTGATAAAGTCAGCAGGAGGAAAACAGTTCACTACAAACAATCTGTGATTTAGTGGAGGGAAAAAAATAACTAAAAACTGAACCTCACTGCTTTATTTTAAGCAGAAAACAGCTCCGGTTTTCAGTTGGAAAAGTGGACACAGTCCAACAGTGACCTGCAATAGAGGCTGCATTTCCTGCTGATTATCTACTCAGATGACATTACCAGTGAGGCGGGGAGAAACTAGTACAGCAGAAAACTTCCCAAAATGCCCTGCCTTTGGTCACTCTGTGAAGGAGTGCAACCAAACGAGTAATTATCCCTTCAGGAATCAACAGCCAAAAAAAAAAGAAGCATAATGATAACATACTGTAGCAAAAAAAACCCTGTTGTATCCTTTAAGTCATCCAACTGAACTCTCAATAACAAAGTTTAACGTTACTATCAGCGAGTTTTGTAGCCTAATATAATCACTACATGACTCACAAATTGTCATATGGATTTATGTGGCAGTACAATTGCAATATTACAATACTAAACAAATGAGAAAAGCTCAAAAGACTCTTGGCAGAGAGGAAACTATTACTAGACGGAAAATGGCCAGTCTGTGTCCTAACACAGTACCTTCTGACCGATCACACAGAGCGTGACCTTCAGCTCAGTGTGCGAATGCTCCAACCTCCCCTCCGCACACAGCCTGGAGCTCTCTTCTAACGGTCTCCTCCAGCAACCCTCACACTCCCAGCACAACGATATCAGTGCAGCACATTCAGCAGTAATGCTTCTCTTCACAGGAAAATCAAATTTCAGGACAAAAAAGCGTGGTGACAATAAGAGGCCGATCAAAAAAATCCAAGGCTGGCGGTTAGGAGTCACTATCACGAGCAAGGTTCACTGTAAAAAACAAAATCCGTCCTCAGACATTAGTTATGCAGAGTGAGCAGCAGCAGAGGACCTGGAAGGTTCTTGTGCTGCGTTAAGATGCTAGATTTGTAGTCATCTACTGCAATAACACACAAGGGCTTTACTCTGAATAGACACAGTAGATTTAATACATATATACATATACAATGATGATGCAACAGTGTTTGTAGCATGTATATAAACTGACAGTAAAGTTTTCTTTAAACAACTGCAGCTCCCTGGGTACCATACCAAATAGGTCAAGGTCAACTTAAATGATTAAACGTATTAACACCTGTTAGCCTGCTATATAAAAAATTACATAATTTGTCATAAATCACTCAGTTAAGCAGGCCATTCAAGCCAAATCTCTACATAGAAGTCAATTTCACTGCTGCCAAGATAATCAAATGTAACGACCTCTTTATTCCTCCTGCCTTAGGGCTGTCCATGATAGTATAAGGTTGGTATAAGGTAAAATGATGATCTTTTGTCATTGATTGGTGTTGATGGCCGTGGAGACTGTGATAATGGTGACAATGGTAATTTGTCTTATCCCACTGGCCTGAAACTCTGTATCAGTACCTTGTATTGGTGACTGTCAGTTGTTATGCTTCTTAGTATTTCAGTTATATGCAAGGCTCTTTTAATGCAAAACCAATTACCCACTGGGCCAAAATAAAGTAAAGAAACTGAAACTTGATAAGTGTGTTATGTGCTGTTTTGTGATAAAAGAATATCGTAAATATACAGTTGCAACTGCTCCATAAATATAAAAAACAATGATAGTCTCTGCACAGCAGTGGGGCTGGATAAGGGAGCAAGAGACACGACAACACAGATGCTTTGTTAATAAGATACTAAAACACACACATAGACACACACACACACACGCACACACACACACACACACACACACACACAAACACACAAACACACGTATGCTCAGGTCTTTGTGAGAGGGAAATAGAAGGTGTCAACTTTCACAACAGCCCTGTCATTGTGTGTGTGTGTGTGTGTGTGTGTGTGTGTGTGTGCGCACGCACGCGCATGCAGAAGATTGAGTGTCTAAAGAAAAGCAGCAGGAATCACCGGAACAAGATGACATCACTGTGACACACACATCTCTACACACAAAAGGAGAGTGAGGTCAATCACTCTCTCTTTTTCTCTCTCTCTCTCACACTCACTCACACACACACACACACACACACACACACACACACACACACACACACGCACACACACACACTGTGTGGCCCACTTCCCTCCTTTCAACCTCCTTTCATTCTTTCACCCTTTGCTATCACTCTTTTCCGGCCCATTTTCCTCTCTCTGCCGTGGTCTTTTCATCCGTCCTGCGTTCGGAACATACGGTAGTTGCTACTTTTTGTTGCTGAGCAGTGAGGGTCTCAGTTTCTGTGCAGAAAATGTGTACAAGTTCGTACAGGAACATAGAGTGTGCCGCACTAAAGCAAAATCCAATTTTCATTGATCTAATTTTGATAAACGATCGCAGTTGCATCGACTTCACAGTTATGTGTTCTAGGTAAAAGCCTGATAACCAGTGAACTATGAGAGACAGAGGGAGAGAGAGAAAGGGAGAGCAAGAGAGAGAGAGAGAGAGAGAGAGAGAGAGAGAGAGAGAGAGAGAGAGAGAGGGAGTGTAAGAAAAGCACATTAGCAAACTGAGAAAAAAGGAAATCGTTCCACGTTGATCTAATTTTGATAAACAGCCTCAATGCATGAAGTCCATGGACCTGGAGACCACGGTTGTGTATGTGCTTGTTGCTTTGTGTTGGAGTGTGTACAGTAATGTGTATTTATGTGTCTCTTTTCTGTGTGTTTGTATCTGGACTGCTGATATCCAGTTACATGTGTTTGTGTTTATCAAGCAACTCTATAAAGCTAAAACTTACCATTTTGATAAGATAGCATAAGACATACTGTGTGTGTGTGTTTATTTTCTTCTTTCTGTAATAGAAGTCTTCAGGATTCAGCCTTGAATGTCCTTTGTGCAGTGATAGAGCATGTAAAACACTGAGAGGGGTGAGAAACAGAGGGGAAAGTCTCACAGCGCCTTCATTTATTATGTTGTTTTTTTCTTAAGTTTAAGTTTTGTACTGAAGCTGTAACAAATCAGTGTTATTTTGTATGGAAACATGGTTCCCAAACTGGAAGGGGGACAGAAGATCAATCTGAAGGCTCACTGCATAAAAAAACAAAAAGTCAAAGAAATATATTAAAAATTCTGTTTCGCAAAATTCAGTTTATTTTTCTGACATTTCTCTATTTTGTGCTTTCTTTCTCACCTATCCAGGGGTTTAAAATTCCTAAAAATTACACAATCTCAGAAGGAAACCACACAATTGTGTTAAAACTGCACACAACTCACGTCAAACTAAGGTCATAACCTGAGGGATCACAAGTAGACTTTGCTTGCTTCATGTTAAGCAGTGAAAAGCTAAATCAGTGCATGGGATATTCAATATAGAATTAAAAGGAATTAAGCTGAATTCCCATTATAACTATAACCCCCTCCCCCCACTTCTTCCACTATAATTGATAATTGGTATGTTTTATATCTAGTTCTATGGAATACATTTTCTTTATTAAAAAGCTACAAATGCTTTTCCTTGGTTAGAAGTTATTTTCCTTATGTAAAATTATATTTCCTTCATTAGAAAACCTTTCTATATTTGTGTCTGGAGAGCAGTGACCCACTTCACACTGACCAGTAAAGCACCATGTCCGTCTGTGTGTGCGTGTGTGTGAGAGAGTGAGACCGCTAGAGTGTTGTCATGGGAAGGCCCTGTAGGTTGACATTAACACACTTTGCTGCAACATGCACGCACACACGCACACGCACACACACACACACACACACACACACCCACACACACACGCACAGTTTACACATAATCTGGTGTGGAAACCAGGACACTGAAATCTTAACTCACTGAACTACCCAAAGGGAAAGAGAAAGAAAGAGAGAGGGAAACACACAAAGACTAAGGGGGATGAGAGAGAGAGTTATTATAAAATGCATCCTTAATACCTGTAGTCTTATCCACTGGTATTAAGTCTCTTATTAACTGTCTTAGACTGTATTTTATTGTTTATCTGAGAATAGTTCAGTGGGCTGATTCCCACACAAGATAGACCCACATGGCCCATTCAGGTACTGGTGGGCTAGAAGCTAACTCGCTAGTACTGCTATGCAGTAAAATTGTTTGTATGAGGTGCTGAAATCAACACTGCCAGAATAACTGTGAGTTGAACTAAAAGCCATCTATATAGGGAAACAGATGCCCTTTCTATGGAAATGTATGAATGGATGATGATTGCAATGCTGTGTTTTCCTTAGCTTAAATTTAGAACAATCTTATCAGCATCCAACTAGAACTGGTGCCTGACGTATAAGATTTCCAGATACCATCTATCAATGAATGATTAAAATACCAAACTCAGCCACTGCTCAGAATTAAGGTAAATGAGGGAGTTTAGTGTTTGATTCCAAGTGGTAAAAATTCTAACCAAAGTCTCCAAATGTGTGTGTGTGTATTTCATAACCTTGGATGCATTAAAGGTTTTTTTAGTTAAAAGCGAAGTTTGTCATTAATCATTAAAATCCTCCCACTTGCATCACTGTATTAACAAGATAATGAGTGAGGTTTATGTGAATACATATATTTAAAATTAATTAAATGGTTAGATAATGGCCTGAAGACTCATGATGCAGCAGGGCTTAATATTAGGGAATGGTATATAATTCTGTACTTCCTATTACTGAAATATCCTTTTCAAATAGATAGTATTTGTAATGGAGTTTGCAAACGACAAGGTTTTGGTTTCTCTGCATGCAGATAACAAAGATCCTCCTTTCCTTCCTCTTGAAAATGAACAAATTCTGTGAAAATCATTAAGTTTTACTCAACTGCCTTAAACAAAATAATGTTAACTAACAAAATGCCAAATGCTCAAATTTAAACTTTGTAACATATCTTAATGATGTTGTTCAGACTGCCATGTTGTGAACTATGATGGCACTAACCTGCAGAGTAGTCACAGCATTTGTGGTAAACAATTGTGATTTGGTAATAAGCTGGACCATTTGTACTCAGGTGGTTAAGTGACGAACCATCATTTGGGAAACAAATAAATTTACAGAGAGGACAAAATAAGACGTGCACAAATAAATATAAGATATTAAACTTCACATGCAGTAAGCTGACCTGATAGGCAATAAACTGCAGTTGGATAAATGTTAAAACACTAAAAAGACATGAAAACAACCTGTTTTTCTAATTTCCTAAATTGCTTAGATTGATGGCAACAGCTGTAATTGCTAAATGTTTTAAATAGTTTTTATTTAAACAAGCTGCGGATGCACACTAATAAACAAGCAATGGCAATATTTCTTAATTGCAAAATGACCTTGGACAGGGAAGAGAGAGCAAAGATATTAAAAAAAGAGTGACAAAGAGTGACGGAAAGAGAAGAAAGATTTAAAAAACAAAAAGAAGGAAAGAAGAGAGAAACAAAAGGAGTGTAATTCCAACCAAACTGCATAATGGATGGCACTTTAGAGTATTACACCTCTAAATGACCTCACACACACACAAACACACACATACGCACACACACACACATTGCCAAATGACTGGTCTGATCTCCCCAATTAGCTCTAGTGGGGAAGAGAAAGGAGGAGAGACGAGGAGGCCGTGGTGGAAAGGAGAGTAAAGGGAATCCACAAGTAAAGAAGGAAATTATTACATCACTGCTGTTTTTAATATCTTAAATTCCACAGCGGCCCTAAAAGAAGCTCTTTCTGATCTTCATGTCCCTCCACTGCAGAGTGAATTATTGTTATTTTTTCCAATTCACCAATCACTTTGTCTGCCTGTCGCTCAATTCAGCTGTTTGTCCACCTATTCACCCACATGGTGACTTGCCTGCTATGGCATTATCTGTTTCTCTGTGTGCTGTCAATGCACATATTGGCAAGTGAAGGAAACACAGCATTTATGGCCGTAGCAAAAGAGAGAGAGGTTGTGGTGGGGGTGGAGGTCACCTCTTCGTTGAAGTGGAACATTTCTCTCTCTGGCCTCAGTGAGATGGTAGATTATGTTTTTTTGTTTGCTGTATATGAGCATGTGTGTGTGTTAGTATTAGTGTCAGAGGTCATGGTAGTGGGAAATGAGGAACACTGAGTGGCCACAGAGGTCAAGGTGAAATATGAGCAGAAAAACACACAGAGAAACACACACACACACACACACACACACACACACACACACACACACACAGCAGGATGTGCACACAATTATGGGCAGTACAGTTGGTGCTGAATTCATCTTTAGAGCACAGGTGTACACAAAGAACTGCATGGACACACACATTTCCACGCACAGAAAGATACAGTTTCTGAAATATAAGGTGAGTAACAGAATTGAAAATCACTGATGTTCTGTTATTTAGCTGCCTTAAAAAACATTTCCTTAATTGTTCAAGAAACAACATTTTTCACAGAGGTTTTCCTAAAAATTCAGCCGTTAAAGTGAGCAATACTAAACTTAAAATGTATGGTGTAGAAATAAAGAAAATACATAGATATAGTAACACTGTATGCTCCAAAGCCCAACGCGCAGTTGAGCAACTTCAAAGTGCACCATCAAATTGAAGCCAAAAGGACAAATGATAAGGCTAGCCAGCTCATTCAGGCCCACTCATCAAAATGCAGAGGCCATATTGGTTTCCTTGCAAAACAAATGAACAATACATCCACATCATAATGACAGCACAAACAAGCTTTTGCTTGAATGCAAGTGTATAATAATGGGATTAGTATTAAAGGAAAATAATAGAAAGAAGAAATGATAGGAGCGTGGTAAAAACCTACAGCGAAAACGTCCTCACCCTGTCAAGTCAGATATCTTTCTCTCCACCTCTGTCTGTCTTCTGACGGCTCCATCTCCATCTACCCACCCAGTTTTTCCCCCTTTTCAGTCAGTAGCGGAAGCAATTCACACCAAGAGCACTACTGCCAGTGATAGAGAGCCTGAAATTAATGAAGTACTGTGACCTTTAACCATCATTACTGTGGAACTGACAGCGATGTAGCGTTTCGTTATGCAAGCCTCAAAATGAATGCGCACAACCGTCAGCAGCCCTTCAGATTACTGTAGAGTGCTGTTGACTGTACGCTGACAATGTCCCTGAACAGTGTCAATGATAGAGAAGTCAGTTTGTTGAGAAGGTGCTGCTTTGTATCATCCACCAGGTGTAAGTGTGTGTGTGCGTGTGAATACATAGCAAGGTAGCGATGTGTGCATGCAGTGCTCAGGATATGGCTGTATTATTATTTATGGGGAGGGACTAAGCTGGTGACATTACTACTCTTGTTACTGAGAGAGAGACCGACAGCTCTGGAAATGTTCACAGCCTTGCTGTATGTATACATAGACACACAATGAAAAAGCGTCTAAGTAGTTTACACTGCTTCCACACAAAAAGCTGGGTAATTTTAAATTGACTTCATATTCTGTATTTAAATAAAGGCTTGCTTGTTGGTCTGAATTCCTATAGAGCAGTTCTCCTGACCCAAGAATGAACAGGAGGAAACCAACTGTTTGCAAGCTCGACAAGCCTATGTGTAAATATTAAAACAAAAAGAGTGCATTTAGACTGTTTGGAACACCTTAAAACTAACAATTATTAATTGATTAATCTGTCTATTTTTCAAATTAATAATTTATTCTACAACAGAATTAATAGTCTACAGCCATTTCAGCAGTTCTGAAAGGCTGTAATTAGGCACAGTGGTACTTTGAGCTAAATACAAAGCAAATGTTAAAAGTACAATGTTTGCCAGGTTCACCATCTTAGTTTAGCATATTACAATTAAATAACTTATATTTGCTAATAATCATTTAAGCAAAGTACAAGTGAGTCAGATGGGAATGTCATTTGGTATTGAGTCATAAAACAAAGTTTTGAACAAATTATCTGTATGACATTTCATGGCTATCCATCCAATAGTTATCAAGACAAAAAGCACAAATGTCAACCTCATGGCAGCACTAGGTAAAAAGTCAGGGGATTACCAAAATCATTAGGATTCATAGTCTAAGAACCATGAATGTCAGTGCAAAATGTTGTGCCAATCCATTCAGTTGTGAATGTGAAATGAGCATTTCTCGAGTTCAGGACAACTCGTTGTCCAATACTGAAATTCAACCATGGAGGTATGTTGGGACATAAACCAACATTTTGTAAGATAGTATAAATCATATTTAGTTTGCTAAGCTATGATTAGAGGAGAAGTCCCCTAATTTATGCAGTGTAAACTGCTATAGGCTTTTGACATTTATTCATTTAGCTGACGCTTTTATCCAAAGCGACTTACAATTGCTTTTTATGTCAGAGGTCACATGCATCTGAAGCAACTAGGGGTTAAGTGTCTTGCTCAGGGACACATTGGTGGATGCATCACATTTGGGATTTGAACCCAGCTCTCTCACACCAAAGGGATGCATCTTATCCACTGCACCATCCTGGCTAAAACAAATAATGTTGACTAGCAGCTCTACACAGCATCAGTCAAAACTTTGAGCAGCTGCTGGGGCTACAGGAAACTTCAGAAGTCACTGTCATGGGAATGCAACCTTCATGGCAATCCATCCAGTGGTCAAATTAATGGTCTGGTCCAAAGCGGGGGACCAACCGACCAATTTTGCTATCTTTAGAGCCATGAAGTCCCAGTGGCACAGCTAAAAATAATTCAAATTGCTCATCACTACTTCCCAGACCCCAAGGTGATGTCTTAAAATTGTTTGTTTTGTCTGACCAACAGTACTAAATGTAAATGATAATAAGCATTTGTGAAGCTGAAACCAACAAATGTTTGTAATTTTGTAATGCTTGGTTAATCAATAATCATATAATAGTCGTTCACCTAGCCAAGTAATCACTAGTTCTGATCACATAGAGGAACAGTGGGGTAGAGGATTACTCTGCAAGAGTGGTTTGAGAAATATATTTGGATATTTTCATACGTTTACGCTGTAAAAAATGTTCTCGTGCGTATGTGTGGTAGACGTCTGTACATCCATGTGAGTGTGAATGTCAGTGTTCATGTGTTTATATATATTTTACATATTTGTATATCTTAATGTATGACTGAGTCCAGTTCTTTGTGGCTTTGTGTGCACTTGTTTCTGTGTCACCACTGAGGCTCCAGCAATGTTAAGTGGTGCAACCAGCCAGGGGCCTGTTTGACATTTTCCACCTTGACAGGCCCTTAGGGTGGAGTTAGAGCCTAACACATCAATATCTGAATTACTCTAACCCCTTCTCCAGCCCTTCCTCCCTTCATCCCTCGCTCTTTCTCAAAGTCCTTTCGCTGCAGTGGGGCCCACACACAAACACACGCTCAAAGAAAAGACCCCCCCCCACACACACACACTTTGGCCGTTGACGGCCATGCTCTAGCTGTCAAGAGGAACCGAACAGATCAGCTACCCTCCAAGGAGCGTACGTGAGTGTGTCAGTGTGCGTGTGTGCAATCGATGTCTCATCTTTGTTCCATTTGCTCCAGACAGCACCATGTATGATAACCCTCATGTTATCAGAGAGAGAGTGGGGAAGAAATGGTTTCTTTGGGAATATCACATGACGTCCTATTTGTTGAGAGTTTTCATGTTGTGCTTCACACAGCCCTCCATCCACTGACAAAACAGCATAAACACGAAAATGTGTCCTATCTGGCCTCCAAAACCAGCTGTCACTTTATCTGAGTAATTGGACTTCAAAAAAATGTGTCTTTTCACACATGGCACAGGGCCCCTGCCAAACATTCAGATCTATCAACAGGTTTGAAACCTGGCCTAGAATCAAGCGCTGCTCTTACACCTCCAAAGGCAGCGTGCTAAAAGCTACAATCGGACCTGGACTCCTGAGCTATATTAAGGCCAATTGCTCTATTTATACTTGTATATTGTATCTCTGCAATCTGCGGTTTTTTTGTTGATGACATAATTGTCAGATAACCATATCTCCAGTCTCTATGCATTTCCTCATCTCTAATGGTTTTAAATGCCGTTAAAGTTCTTTTTTATGCCTAAGGGAGTGAGTTCATGTGTTGTCCTATTATAGTGGGCTTTTAAAAGCCTATTTACTATGTCTAAAGTACATGGAGGGACACTCTGCCATCTACAGTTTGGTGTATTTTTACATGAGTGCTTTAATTAAATTGAAAAAACTTTCAATTGTAATACATTCAGACTGCATGTGGCCTCATATATGACAAAGTGACTAAAATGTTCATTACATTGTACTGTTATGTAAGAGTGTTAAATGGGTGCTGTGATGTTCTGGTAAATTAGTGGATATACAGAAATTACCAACTTTGGTTACTAAAATAACTTAGGCAAAAGCATTATGTTGAATTGCATTATCTTAGCAACATACCATTTTAATGTAACATACCTCTTTGCTAGTCTGATAGTAACTATGTAAGTCAATATCCTGGATTTATCACTGGCTGTTAGGATTGTTCAACAGAGGTAAAAAGAAAAGGTGGAAAAAAAGAGCCAAACTGAGCAAAATGTATTAAATTCAAAAAACCAATAACAAAAATCCTTGTGATAGAAACAGTGGTTGAAGAGAACTACAAAGCAGACTTTTTTCATTTTCAGTGAGGAATGGAACTGGGTCACTCAAGGACAAGGAATCTCAAATTTTCTCTCTGTCTATCTCTTCTTCTCTACCACCCCTGCAGAAAGCAATCTGTCTGAGAAAGAAACAGAAAGCGAGAGATGCAGAGAAAGTGAGAACACGAGGAAACTGAGAGCAAGAAACAGGGGAAGAGAGTGAACAAATTACTGCTAGTGAAGAAGATGTTGTACTAACAGCTTGATATTATCCAACACACACATCATTCATCCGAATACAGCCTGAGGGCAGTCTTATTCTCCTCACACTGCTACACTCACACTCTCATAATGAGACACACACACTCACTTGTAGACTCACTAAAGACACCTACAGCTGGCAAATAATGAGAACTTCAAAGCCATAGTTAGCACCTAGTCATTACTGAGAGAAAGAAAGAAAATGGGAGAGAGGGATGGGATGAGACAGAGGGTGATTGAGGTAGACAGGGGTTAGAGAGAGGGAGAACATTAAAGATGGAGATAAACATTTGCAGAAAGAAAGAAAGACACAGAGAGGGGGAGATGCTTCTGGTCAGAGCCCACAGCTCAGATTTTCTTTTTGTTGTTTTCCTTTCATTATTTTACCTCCTGCTATATCTTCTTCTCTCATCTCTTCACAGTGAGAAAACAAATAAAAACAATAGAGACACTCCAGGTTGGAGAGGAGGAAAGATACCGATCATTTCCAACAGTAGCTGTGCCACAGAAATAACTTAATGTAACGACACCCCAAAATATGTTTTTACTGCAGCTGGAATCCAAAACAGTCGGGCTGTTGGACTTTATGGTGTCATGAGTGTATGTAGAATCGAATGAACAGACTGCATCAGTATAAGGCTGAGGGATAAAGATAAAAACACACATCACACATACTGAGGACACAGCATACAGCTTTTATTACCCGAGCTCCTCTGTCTTTCTCTCTGTACACACAGAACCTGCAATTTTGTAAACATGGGATATTAGTTGTATATATTTGTGCAGGAAGCTACATCTAATTGCTCCCTCTAGTGGTTCAAAACTTCATTTGGAGAAGGTCTGTCATAGATGAAGAGCTACCTCCTCCCACACAGTTTAGGACATTACACAAGCACAATGTTCTTGACTTAAATGTGTGACAGGCCAAAATATTACCAAAGTGACTCTCCCTGATTTGTGTACTGTGTGTGTATGTGTGAGTAAATTTACAATTATTTTGGTCATTATTAGTCATTTTCATACAACATCAACATCAATGCAGGACACCTGCAAAAGGCTTCTTCTGAAAGTAAGAACATAAACTCTGCAGGTATGACATGAAGAAATGGGGAATAAAATTAAACATTTACTTTCTCTCAATTCTGGTCTTCATAGTATTGCAATATATGATTGTGTCAAGCATAGTCACAAACTGATCCGTCACAAAATGCTCCGTATTTGTACAGCGCCTTTCTAGTCTTTTCGACCACTCAAAGCGCTTTTACACTACGTCTGCATTCACCATTCACACACTGAGCCTAAGTGCTCAAACAGAAACTATCATTATATATATATATATATGTATATGTTTTATTTCACACTTGCTTTGGCAATGTAAATGTCTGTTTCTCATGCAAATAAAGCCCCCGTTCAGTTGAATTAATATATTACGTTAGATCACTCAATATAACTTAAACATTTTAAATGTTTCAAATTTATTGACAACAGCTAGAGTTTGCCAGTTATGGTAATAACTGCGTACAAATCACATCTGACAAGTTTCTGCTATCAGACTAACCAGCTTTACTGATATGAATACTGTTGATGGCTCTGCACTGAAGTTGCTTGGGCTAACGCTAACGTTACCTTCATGGGCTGACAGGACAGACCTCCTGAATTCCAAGATTTTAAGGTGAAAAGATGATATAATTTGCTTAAAAGTTTATCTAGGAGATTCTGTATACTCTGAACACCATCTGTCATTACACTTGACAGCTACCGGGCTACTTGTCACTCAGTTGGTCTTTTATGAAAAGACTTATTTTTTCAAACTTTAAACATTATACTGAGTGGAGTTCCTTCTTCCACAAAACTATACAACAACCAGGATTTTCTTTGTTTTGGGTTTTTTTTTTGACCAAATTGCATTATTAAGGTTTACACAGTTGAGTAAATTTACTGGCGACAGTTGTCATTATAGCTGATGAAATCGCCAACTAAGCTTATAATTTATAACTAACATGTAAGTTATACAAAAAAAAAAGTCACTCTTGCAATTTCAAATTTGCACTCTTTCAAATTTTGATTTAAAAAGGTTTCATTCCTAAGCCCTATATGGTACATGCCGTATCTCCCCTCTCTGACAGAGCCGTGATACAAAAGACAATGGGCTATTGATTCCAAATCATTGCCAGTTATCTTAAATCTACCAACACAGATGAGCAAATACACCAGGAGCTGGACATACTGGACACAGATGGCTTAAAGAGTCTGTAAATATATGATGGAACAAATTACACTGCAGAAAACTGACTCGTGTGTTTGCTCATACAGTAAGTGCATGTGTGTAGAGTGTGTGTGTGTGTGTGTGTGTCCATGTGTTGGCTCTCCAACAGCTTGGTAATAAAGTGTTAGGACGAAGACAGGAAGCAACACAAGTGCACACACACACACACACACACACACACCAAACACACACAGTGAGCAACAATGTTATGACAATAACTTTGAGTTTTACAGCCCACTGTAGCTGCACATCTGGATAACATCAGAATACACAGGCAGAGATAAAGACACACACACACACACACACACACACACACACACACAGACACACAAGCAGAGTAAGCAAGAAGTACAGAGATGATGTCGAAGAACAGAGATGGCCAAAAGAGAGAGCACACACTTACATACTGCCAAGAAAAAGGCAAAAATCTTGTTTTCCTCCTTCTCTTTTTACCCCTCTATCTATCTCCCTCTTGTCCTCCCTCTCTCTTCTTCCTTCTGTTCTCTCTGTCTCTTCTCTAATCCTATACGACAGAGACACAGAACACAAATCTCCTTGGCAGAGGAAGAACAGTGTGTTTCTACAGAGAGAGAGAAAGAGAGAGAGAGAGAGAGGATGAGAGAGAGGGGGAGAGAGACAGAGATTGACTGTTGAACACCAGTTGAAGTGATTTATGAGGTTGGAATCTGTGCTGGAACATATGTAGACACTCCTCGTCTTTCGTTCGTTCTTTCACACACACACACACACACACACACACACACACACACACACACACACAGATTAGACTCTTTAGCCAAACTGAATGTGCCTAGCTGCAGGTTGTTAGTTGGTGTACAGTAGACAGATACACATTGTGCAGTCACACACTACATCCTCTGTAAGCTACAGTCATTACACATGAACTGTACTGCACACAAACCACACACACACACACACACACACACACACGCAGTATACTGGCAGGCTAAGGCAGTTACAGTCAGCTCCTCTGGGGAGCCACATTTCTAAATCATTTGAGTTACGATCCAAAAAACTTTAATAGAAAAGCCTAAACCTAAAATTATCCTAATGAGTGAAATCAACCAAGACAAAAGAACACCATTGCTTTTTTAGTAGTATCCCACCAAAAATACAACTGACCTAATTCTTTTGGGGTTTACTGTTTCTTTAGTTTGATCATCACTGTGTTTTTGTTTAAGTGATTTTGTTACACTGAAAGGTTTTGAGTTGCAAAAGCAGTTGGCATACTAATGTTTTTGAAATGATAAATGCAAAATCTGGCATCTGTTGGACATGGAGTGTGTGTTGTAGCTTAATAGTACACATAACTGAATACAGCTGTCCGTCTCCACCATGAAACATCCAAGCATATTTATGTTGTGTTATGTTTAATAAGAATAAACTACATATTTTTATTACCAAAATAAAATACTTCATTGTGATTACTTGCAGACAGTATATGCATTACATACTTATGTCATGCATCACTCAAGTCTCAACACTAACAAAAAAGCAATGTACTGTATATTTTGGAATATCTCTACAAGATGCATATACATTTGTTACTTTTTTATATACAAACTATTTCAGTTACGGCCGCACACTGACTAATGAGGAAGGTGCACATAAAACATCTCAGTTCTCCCAACCTGAAGTTAATGTACACCAAATATTTATGAACTGGCAAGATTGGATGGTGACCTTTGGAGGCAGCACTGTAAAGCACAAGAACATCCCTGAATATCAAATTAGATGAACAAGTGTCTTTCAGTCCAGACTTATGCACTTGACAGCTGTTTAAAATGAATCCTGAAGTCCTGCAGGAAATATTAATATGTGTTATGATCACCCATGATGATATAAGAGCTAAAACAAGTTGAAAGGACGATTAATCGATTAGTCAAAAAAATTTTGTTCATTGAATAATTGTAAAGAGCTCACTCATTACATATATAATAGAAAACAGAAAAATCAGGGGCAATATTGTAAACGTTTTTTTGAAACAGCTGTAATTAATACTGGTATCCATCCCTTGAGGTGAAAAAATAGAGAATGAAACTACACCGACAAAAGGAAAGGATGAAAGGGAGAAACAGCTCAACAAACAGAAACAATAATTTCTGTATTGAGCTGATATGTAAGAATTTGTAGAATTCTGTAATCTGACTTTGTCTCTTTTGCTTCCCTTTCTCTCCCTCCCTAGCAGTCTCTCTCCCTCATTCCCATAGTAATCATTCAAACCTGATTGCTCTGATCCCTCTATTCTATTTGTCATTAAATAGAAGGCACACACACACACACACACACACACACACGCACACACACACACACATTACCACGCATGGACACACATACATAGCAAGAGACAGAAACAAATGCCATTTAATCAAATCGTATAAATAAATAAAAGGTTTTTTATTTCCCACAAGTCCATCTGGTCGCCTGCTTCTCATCACACACACACAGCCTTCATCTGCTGGTCAATAAAGCTCACCCCAACACACACACACACACACACACACACACATCCATACACACGCTCTAACTCAAAGGCACGGATGACCACACACATTGGCTGGTGAATCTAAATGTAGATGAGTTCAGTCTGCTAGAACGACTGGCGGCTAAAAGAAACCTTTATCAAGCAAATCTATTTGTTTTCTGTTATTTCACTCACTGCGGTTGACCATCCTATCAATCGGTTGGACAAAATGTTATCGACATATGTGTTTTGTTGCTTTAATTTCACAGCACTCTGTAATTTAGTTAAAATGTGACTACAGTTCTGATCCAGTGCTTCAGTACCACACTAGTGCCAAATCGCAGAGAATAAAACAGGGGCACCACATAAACACAAGCCAGACAGAAAGTACTTTATACATTTATTTGCGGATTCTTCTTTGATGGATTATACCTTTCAAGCAAGTAGTCGTCTCTCTTATTTCTTTCTTTTTTAATGCTGTTAGGAACAGAATGGGATAATTTGGGGTCTGATGCAACACAAAGCAGAGAGAGTAAAATATGTGTACGTGTCAAAGTCACCTGTGTTTAAATTCTTTCTACTAGACATGTTGGTGGTTGACCGAAAGCAGACATTGTGTCGGTGCACAGTTAAAATTTAGGTGACATGAATAGGTTTAACCTGTTTTAACTGGATAGAGTCAGAGGAACTTAAAGGGAGAGTAAGCGATTCTGCCAAAGGATTGTTGATATTTGAAGTTAACTGCCAAACAAATACGCCACTCCCTTCAGTGCTCCCTCAGAAGCTCCGCCCCCCAAATTTCTAATCGCTGAGGTTTCTCCAGCATTGAAAAGCCATCGCCCTTGCCTGGTCATATAACTTTCTTCTCTCTTTAAACTCTTCAGTCTTTTCCCTCTTTGGCTGTTTCTCGGCCAGCCCTCCTTCTTCACAGTGTCCAGAGTCCACCACGTTCAAATGTACAGGTGTATAGAACTCTCTCTCCCACTGCCCCATTCCCACCATTACTCCTGTCCACGAATGCCACCTGTTACTGACTGACTAGAACACTGTCTTTTTTTTTTTCGTTTACAGACCCCGGGCAGTGAAGGAACACCAATATTTTTTTCAGAGCAAACACAAAACAGAGAGTTAGCAAACTGTGAGGAAATATTTGCAGAATTTAACAAAAAAGTGTATTGGATCACATTCACTTACTATGCCTTTTACTCATACAAAACAAAGTCCCCTTCGCACAACCTTTTTTATGTTTCCACCAGTTTTAAAGAACTGATCTGTGAACTGCAATATTCAGAATGGAGTTAACAACAACAGAGTCATCCTGTTGTTCTTTATATTTATCTTTAACTAGATTTAACTCATGGATAAACAAAGACTCATGCTGAGGTGTAAAAGGAGACTATAATTCCAGAGCACCGGTCTCCAAAGTACATGATTTGCTGAATACAACATACAGGCTATGGAGAGATTTTGAATGAGCTGATTATAAAAAGAACTGATTTATGCTTAATCTGTAGAATTACTTTTGGCTGAAAATAATGGAACCACTGAAAGACGCACATTTATGATTAAAAAGGTACTGTGTTTGTACAACACTGTGGATTTTTGGGATAATCCATAGCCTGAAAATGGTTTGATTAATACTGAAGGGAGAAATGGGAAATTTTTGTCAATCACTGTCTTCCAAACACACTCCTCCCTCCTATCCTCCACTCCCCTCCGCGCTCTCTCTCTCTCTCTCTGAATGAATCGTTCCTTGTCTCTGAACTGATGGAGCGATAAAGTTGGTTTAAACAGCCGTAGACACACCGGCACACACTGCCGAGGCAGGAACATGTGTTTTACATCAAGAGCTCCCAGCCATACAAGAGCTAATGTTACCGTCTCTATGCATGTGTGTGTGCGTGTGTGTGTGTGTGTCAGAACAGGAGTGCAACATGTCTTTGCAATCTCCTATCAGCTTTTAATCTCCATTCAGCAAAGAAGGGGACACAGAGAGAGAAAGAGAGAGAGAGAAGGCACTCAGTGAGAGAAAGTGATAACCACTCAGTGAGAGGGGAGTGGGGGGGCACACATAAAATTATCCCTTATCTCTCCATCCTCCCATTATTCATTTTGTTTTGCAAGGCTCCTTTGCTTTTTCCTTGCCTCAGGGAGAGAAGAGTGAGCAAGAAGGAGTTGTCTGCTTTGGTTTACATGTGTGTGCGTGGGTGTGTATGTGTGATTTAATTTTTATTGTCTGAATACTGTGGGAGATGATTTTCATTTTGGGTTCTTAGGTTACTTAGGAGGGATGCGTTGCAGGCAGCAGTGTCAAGTTTCATTCCTCACTTAGTGCTTGCTAGGGACTCAACAGCTATTATATAGTTTGGAATGGTTGATTTGCTCAGTTTGTTTAGACCCTTCACAGGATTGTTGCTGTCTAATTTGCAATGCTGCCGCCTCCGTGGCGTTCGTGTTTGTTTTATGGTTGTCTTGAAGAGTTGTCTGGCCAAGAAAAATAACACGTGGATGCTAGAATAACATGCAGACATGGAAGTCCTGTGTGTCAGCTCATGCACTTATACTAGCTTAGCTAAAAAAACTAATCATCTAATGGTGGAAATCACAGATACTGATCACTTCCAAAACCTTTCATCTAATCCTTGGCCAATCAGATGACTTTGACATTTTTTAGATACCCTACAAAAACACACAAACACTGAGGTGGAGAAAGTGTAACCTAAACCTTGCTTATAACAACAATAAAGAGATTAAAAAATATTAAGAACTGCCTAATAACAGCCAATCAAAGTGTTTTCCTCTTGCGTTTGGCCTCAAAACTAGATCACTAGTTATTACACAGACCAGAGAATGTGATTTGAACCTGATTTTGAAGCAGTAAGTGAAACAGGTGTAAAATGCTGCCGGGGATTACAGTAATAATGTCCTAAATAGGGAATTTGGAGAACTCAGCAACAGACATGCACAGTCTTCTCACTCAAGTCTCCCGTTCTGGGGCAGTTAATATATTTTAGTAGATGACTAAAGAATGCGCTCAAATTGTAGCATCTGTCATTACAAACTATATTAAATAGATGGTTTGCAAATGTTGAATTACATCATTTTGTGAAGCTACTGCACCTTAGTCATTCGGCAAAGGTCTAATGCATAAGAAGAATCCAGTCAAGTAAACTCTAAACTGCATGACTCCGTCTCTTAAATACTTCTATGTGACTCCGTGTAGACCCAGTGTGGACTGACATGCTCTAATGAACACCTGTCTGGGACTTTAATAGGTTGCAATTGTCAAAAGTCAGCTAATGTCTTTTTGAGGACATTTAACCTGACAAAAATGCCCTGCAAAAAATCCTAAATCTGTCAGTCAGTCATAAGTTATACTGTCTTAGAAATACAGACACTATATGATGCAATGACACTTACTCAGAGTGCTACCCTGGTCTCTTAGTAAGTACACAGGCTAGAGAAACACTGTACACAATATAGACAGACCAAACACGTAACAGGCAGGGAGAGGTGTAGAGATAGCAATCTCCAGCTCAAGCATAGCTTGGTATGGCAGGCTAACCTGGTAAAAAAACAGCAAACAGGGCACATGCTAATGATGCAACACAACTCAATGCGTGACTTTGAATAGACTCTAAAAAGAGACATAATCATTTTCATCATCGTATCCTTTCAGATGTATCTGCAAGTCACACATTTCGACAGACACAGAATACATATATTTGTACCTAGTACCTAGTAGCTACTAGGAGTACTATTTTTATACATAAGACTAAAGACAGCGGATAAAGAAATGGGCTCAAATGTCATGTAGTGTAAGGTCTGGAAAACTCCACAAGGTTTCAACATTATGCATCAACAATATTCAGATTTGAAGGCTCTAGAGACTGATGTGAGTTACTGCTTACTGTTGCTTACTGCAGAAACACTGATTTTGAACACTGGCCAAATCTGTGTGTATGTATCTGTGTGTGTGTGTGCACTTTCAGACCTTATTAGGTTGTACTTGTGGTGATGCTTAACCCCACTCAGAGCTTGGCAGCTGCTCCCCTTTCTCTCTCTGTCTGCTTTTATTTCTCTCTACTCTGTCTCCCTGCGTCTTCTCTCTCATCTTCTTGTCTTTGTCGTTTCTGCCTGCACTTTCTGTCTCTCTGACTCTTATTCTCATGTCTTTGGCGCGCTCTTTTCTCTCTTTCGCCCTCTCTCTCTTCCTCTGTCTACCTCTCACTCTCTCGGTGGTCTTGAGGTAATGTAATACTTGTTTCCTGGTTGATCTGCAAATAGGGGGCTTTAAATAATGGTGATCTTTCACATGTGTTCATCTGTTTGCAAGGTGTGTGCGCTTTTGCAAGCTTCATACTTATTCAAATATGTTTGGTTGTATGTAACTGTATATGGCATAAAACACATTAACTCATTAAGTCAAACTGTTAATTCTAAAATGCAACAAACAAAATGCACTCTATATCATTGATTGAAATGGTGACCAAACCTATGAAAATAAAATCTAAGTAATGATAAACCAGAACTACCCTTTAAGAGCAAGTAGACTTTAAAGAGATATTCAGCTATCCCACTACCATATTCAGTCTGTATCCTATTTGTTGTCAGCATAGTCTCTTGGTAGCATCAGACATTTTTTGGGGTCGAAATGACTAGTAGGTACAAAAACTTTTGGAATCCGCGCAGTAGATGGCTTCAGCCGGCAGCCTCTATCTGGCTGCAGTCCTGCAACATATTCCTTAGGAACGAGATGAAACAAGAGTTGAAGAGAGGAGTTTGTTGTGTACGTACAGGAACTGCTAGCAAGACATTCTTTCCTAACATTACTCCAACACAACAATCTTCTCTTTCCAACTGACATTTCCACCAGCGTCTTCCTACAACATCTCGCCTCTAACTATTTCAAAGCGAGAATTATCCTTGAACAAAACTTCTGTTTCTGGCTTAAGGCAACGGGTGTCACTGGGTGTTACTTGTAGGGATCCTTTCCATAATGTTGTCTGACACCTGAGCATGTCGGTGGCAAAAAGAAGCACTTTTTGTGGATGTAAATTTGATGGGTGCAATTGCCCCAAAGGAAAACATTGCATTCACTGCAGGCGGTTCACAGCTGCCTGCTGAAGCCATCTACTGCTAGTTAGGGGTGGTGGAAAAAATTCTATTCTCAGGAGCATTGCGACTGATTCAATTCACAACTGTCAAAAATGAATGCAGTGTTGACGGAACACAAAAGGTATAGATACTGGAAATAAATTCATTAAGGATCATTACAAATACTTTCCTTTAAAAGTACCAAGTAGTCACACAGTAAGAAAAAATAAATCCTGTATAGAAAAGATGCTTCGAAAATCTTTATATTAACGCATTGCAGCCCTTCGAATCATAATCATAATCGAATCAAATGCTTCATAAACAGTCCCACCCCTACTGCTAGCCATTTGGACCCCAAAATATATGAAAATAGGGCCCAGGTTTAAAAATACTGAAATGGTCCTTTAAAGCTGCAACTCACAGGTCTGTAGCTTTGAGAGAGAGAGAGAATTGTGTTAATCAGTGAGCTGTGTTAGATCAAAGGAATCACATGGATCCACTTTCTGAGAGAAATGACTGTTTCTTTAAAATGGGTTTGGTTATCTCAGTGACCTGAACCCAAATTGCAAGAACAAGTGTAGAACTGGAGGTGGATCCTATCAGACTTGGCTTAAATTATGAGAATATCCTGTTACAGTTAAAAAAAAAAAGACAGCTCACAGATCCAACATTTCTGAGAAGAGAGGAGATAACAGTGTTATTGTTTTGATCTGGTGTGTATAGACACATGAGGCCAGTTGCTATGTTTGCCTCTAATTGAAAACAAACATAGGCTTCAGACTCAATAGAGATTGTCTAAGTGAATGTGTGTGCGCTGTGTGAGATCTCCTTTTGTAAGTTATATCCAGTTGTTAGATGTTTATGCAGCACAGACAACTTGAGATAAAATATTCAAGGACACGTGAGTACAGAAGTAGTTCAGAGTAAAACATAGACCCACAGGGGCATGCGTGCGCACACCCATTCTTTGGCTGCACCTGGTCTATTAAGGAACAGGATAGATGGGACTAGGGGACCTCACTGTGTGAATGTTTGTGTCAGAGTGTGTGTGTGTGTGTGTGTGTGTGTGTGTGTGTGTGTGTGTGCGTGTGTGTGTACAACCTCAGAAGCCAAACATCTGCAGCAATGACGCACCTTCATGTAACAACACAAGTAACCGTACACACACATCATGCAAACACACATAAACACAAATTACCCAATTATTAAACTGATGTGTAACAGCACATGGTACTCGTTCACATTTAGTCTCTCTCTCCTAACATAATCCCCCTCTCTATTCCTTCTGAAAAGCATTTTTAAAATGTTGTTTAACTCATATTCTGAATGTGTAAGTCACATCAGAGAGAGAGAGAGAGACACACTCACACACACACACACACACACACACACCCCAAAGAACTGGACAGGGTTTTAACAAACTGGAAAGTAGAGTGTGAGAATAGTGTTCCTTAACAGAAATGGGAAACAGAACAAACTTGATTAATTCATTGCAAAACTATTTTTGAACTGTCGCATAATAAGAGCTGTTATGTCAAAAGCTGATTTTAGAAAAAGAGTTTTAAACTTAAAGTTCTTTGCATATACTTTTGCACAGTATGGCAATAACGTATCAACAGGGGGCGTCATACATATTTAAAGGTCAATTGTTAGTTTATTTCTGCTGACTGACTGTGGATAAAGTGAATCTGGTATCAGCAAATCAGTGTATACATCAAGTGTTTTCACATATTTTTGGATACTGGCTTCCTGTTTGATTTATGTTGTTTACTTAACGATGATTGTTGCTCATTTACCCTGTGTCACTACTGTACTGTTATAAAAATCAGAAGAGCATTTTGAAATGAAGAAAAAGCACTGTTCAGGCCTGGATTTCACATCTGACAATATACAAGGTATAATTATTAGATGCCTGTGCATTTTGATGCGGAGTGAAATTAAGGAGGCTCATATGGCTTTATGTCAGTTATTTTCATTCCATCAGTGTCACAAATTCCTGTAACCTTCAGGCTGCATTTTGAGCATACATAATGTGTGAAAGTAAAGCCCCAAATTTCTGTTCACACTGACAGAAGGGGTCTCATCTGTGTAGTATGTGGGAAGATTTGATGATGGTTTGCCCCTATAGATGTACTGGAGAAGCAGTAGCATGGAGCCCAAACTGCAACTTGAGCAGACTCTCTATGGCTCTCATCAAAACTTCTTAGCTGTAAAGGCAGAACAAAAAAACAAGACTCTCACACCACAACCAGACTAAAATGTCTTTAGCTTTGGCTCTGACCACTGAGCTACACAGGACCACAGGAACACAATACAAGTCGATATACACTCTGGGAGCAAAGTCTTGAACAGTTGAAGCTGTGCTGAGTTGTTGTGTCCTGTTGTGTTGTACAGCCAGATACAGATAGAGAGAGAGAACAAAAGAGAAATAGTCTTAAGGGAAATTGGGTATACAAGATGCATCATGCCAGTGGAGCAGAATTCTTAAACACACTCGCACAGACACACACAGACACACACACACACACACACACACATGCACACACTAGCGAAGAATTCCTAATGAGTGAAGACCTCACAGGGGACACATAGGAGGAGGCAGACAGAGAGGATGGGAGGAGTTCACAGAGAGACAGACAGAAGAAGAGAGAGAAAACTGATGTGTCCTTCTTGCGCTTTCACCCCATATCAAGTCTGCACGGCACTGTGAGTATATGTGAGTGTATCGTAACTTTGAGGGTGGATGTGCATTTCCACTGAGAGGAGTTAAAAGTGAAAATCTCCACTCTACATTCCATTCACACATGCGTTCACGCACACTGGGATGGCACAGTCTGCTTGCACGCGCACATGCCCAGAGCCATATTGCTACCTTGCCAAGAGGGCCTTGGGCCGCCAAGGTTGCCATGGCATTGCTTGCTCACAAACACACACACACACACACACAAACACATACTTTCTCACTCTCTTGCTCTCACACACACACACACACACACACCAAAGCAAGGCGTGACTAGATGTCCTAAAGTGAAGTGGATTAAAGTGTCAAAATGACTGGTCGAGCCTGTGTGCGTGCGTGCATACACTATATAGGTTTGAAAGTGGGAGTGTGTGTGCGCGTATGTGATATGAATGTGAATACGGGTTCTGCACCTTTACTATTCTTTCTTGTTGCAGTGAAGGAGGGGCTTCTGTGATGATGATTTCCAGTTTACAGCCATATTCAGACTTGGCCAGAATGCAAGACACACTAAAGATGTTACATGTGTCACAAGGGAGGAGAGAATACAGCCACTAAACTGTGGGTGGGAATGCAGATTGCATTAACTGGGCTTCTTATCACTCATTGTTTTGCTTTTGTGGTTTGGCAGATGATCTGCACTGCGCCTCCTTAGAAGTGAAATAACTTTCTTTTGTTGCCTTGGATGCTGTGACACAATTTCCCCGCCAACCTTAATGCAACGAGAAGCATCCATTCACTAAAATGCAAGTTCAAAAGCTTTTCTCCTAAGCAATGCACATCTGTGAAGAAGGCCTAATGTACAGAAAAGAATGAACACTAAGGAAAAAAGAAACGAGAAGAAAATACAGGAAAAGGGAAGAAACTCTTTCAACTGATATGTTAAACAGATGTACATTATTTTTCATTAGGTGTTTCTGCTAAGCAGGACATTTTCACAATATATAGCCTGGATTGATATAAGCAGAAAAAAAGTAATTTGTACACATTTGTCAATCTACTTTCAGACATTTGCTGGAAGCAGTCTTAAATTAACTATTCACAATCATTTTCTCAAGCCTCTTTTCTCTAGTTTGTCAAATTGCATCACTCCTAAATACCAAGGCAAAAGGCCTGATTGTGTGAAAGAACCTCAGATTAAAAGAAGATATGAGGGAAGGAAAGGAGAAACAAGCCAGGAGACAGAGGAAAGGGAAGGCAAGCAGGGTTTTCAAATTAGCTATTGGTCAGGGGTCAGATGGACATTTAATCTAACCAATCAGCTTCCTAATTACACACGCGCTGCCAGAATGGTTTACCCAATGCATTTCTATGTGTGTGTGATTGTGTGTGTAGCTGGCTAGCGTTGCGTGTAGAGGTCTTGTTGTAGCTAAATTATCATCTGGCCTCAATATTGGTTCCATGTGTGAACACACGCACATGCACGTCTGCATGTGCACACATGTGCACACACACTCACATAGCCTGCGGTGAATAGCTCCCACCTTACACAAAGAGAGAGAGAGAGAGACACAGAGAGAGAGAGAGAGAGAGAGAGAGAGAGAGAGAGAGGAGAGAGAAACATACGAGGGCTGAGGCACTGGATGTGCGAGCCATGGCAGAAAAACCCAGAGAAATATAAAAAGAACACACATATGCACACACTCCCAGTAGTGTGTGTGTGTGTGTGTGTGTGTAAGTTGATTGTAACAGTAATTGATGTAAACGTCTAAATTACAGCTAGGAGCTAAAATAACCACTGTGTTTTACCGTTGCCATGTCGACATGATGAAAAACACCTGGTTGGTTCACTGGCGGGAAGGCTGGAACATCTGTGTCACGGGCACCCAGCTGCACCAATGAAAAGGCCGTGTGTGTATGCGACATGTGTCTGAACCAATGAAATACTCACTGGAAAGAGAAGCTATTTGAAAAGACGGCATGTTAGGCTCAAGTCAAACTAATTATATCAGATTACATGATATTATGAGATACTTTCTGCATCATCCAGAGAAAAATTAAGTTGGTGAATGTTTTCTGGGTAAATGCATTTCAAATGAAGATTCTTGTATAATCATACTTAATCTAGAGGGCGGTGCAAAATCTGAATACTTTTAAGGGTTTTCCTACCGTGGCGCCAGATTGGTGCGGTTTGTCATAAATAGGACAATTCACTGAGTGCCAGTAAAGTTTGGACAATCACAGGAAAGTCTCTTTAAATATTCTACCGATCCCAGAAGGAGCCATTCCTCATCTTGCTGACCCCCCTCCACAGGAAGGTCAGAAAGCAGGTTCAGACCCCCAGCAGCAGCCCTGGAGCGAATAGGGATTCAATGTGCTTGCTCAAGGACACTTCAGCAGTGGGAGATACATCAGGCACAAAGCATGGAGCCTGAGCTTTCAGTTGATGGACATCTGACTAATCACGACACCATCCTGCTGCCAAAAAGCAAACCAAAGAAAAACCACACCGCCAAATCCTGGGATTTTAAAGTCAATTTAGTGTACTTTTCTATGACTGATGACTGACTTTACACTTTCAGAAGTGGTGTGATGTGGTAAAAAAGTCAGATTTCCCAAGCAGGTTGAGGAGGAACATTTGACTTTTTATGCTTCTCCTATGCCAAGTCGGAACCAGTCAATCAGAGAATTCAAAGCACACTTGGAAAGAGGATTAATGTCCGAACGTGAGCCAAGATATAGTCAAACAAATAAGCTATTTCTTGATTAGTGTGAGCCAAAAATGCCAAGCTGTCACCTTTCCACTACGCATGTTGTCAGCTGTGATATGTGTGTGTACGCGTGGCATGTGTGCAACAGCCAGAATGGGTCTAAATGTGGTTAAAATGGTGTAATTTGTTTTTTAAGCCAAATGTAATATTCCTAGCAGACAATGAGACTGCTGTGGACTGTCACACAGCGTAAAGCCGCACATGGGTCATAACTGTGACACACACCCACACGCTCCTATCAAGCAGATACACACACAACACACGCGCACACACACACACACACACACACATACAAGCTTATTGCGAGCATATTTCCACAGACAGATACACAAACACACACAGGTCAAAATTACAGCAAACAGGTTGTCTGGTTATGTTTCTATTACACTAAACACAGCCTGGATATTATACACCAGGCACACACACACACACACACACACACACACACGCTACCACACACACACTCACTAATTTCTTTCTTTCCAGCATGGCTGTGTTTATTTGAGTCTGTGTCCTGATGGGAAATGTGACTGCTACACAAACAAACTGAACGACCCAGAACAGACAACTCTGCTAGTGTGTGTGTGTGTGTGTGTGTGTGTGTGTGTGTGTGTGTGCGTGCGCGTGTGTGTGTGCAGAGAGGAAGAGAGAGAGGAATATCTTTTTCTTTTTCCGACACACACAAACTGCACCTCAGCGGCTAAAAAACCCCACAACACAGCACTTTTTACGCTTTTCATAAGGGGCCGTATATAGGATGCTAACAGTCTGCAAACAGCAGAGAAACCTCCTCTTTCAGGATAGAAAATGCACCTTTGAGCTCAGACTGCTGGTATTGATATTTAATGGCTGCTGGAGCAGTCAATAGTTAGCTGTTGTGGCCAGTGGCATATACGGCTTACCGGCACATCAATGGTTGCCGGTATTGTCACCCTCAAAGTCAAATCTTCCACATCAACAGAGAAAGAAATGAAGAAACAAAGGTCAAAAGGACTCTCAGTGATGACTAGATAGTGCTTATTGTGTACTTCCAGCTTTATTAACTTGTCTGAAAAGGTCAGTTTAGTATAAACACACAACATATACAAACATTTTTTATTAGGATTCCCTAATTTTGGTGATTTGTCATCCAGATATGCAGCATATGGGATATTTTACATTTGCCCTCCCCATAAACATATTTTTGGCATTTCTGTACTGCTGCAGTTTGTTACTTAACGGTTGACTAATATGATGACATGTGGAAATATAGGCTCATTAGTGAGGTGGTAGTAAGATAAGTAAGGACACAGGACTTCCACTAAAAGTTTATCACTTCAGTTTCAAGTCATCAAAACATCTTTTCCATCAACTTTTTCCATCAAAAGGTTAACCAAGGCATGTAAGGCAAAGAAACTGTAGAAAAGACAATTACACAGTATAAGCAATCTGAAGTGGTTTATAGTGAGAGTGCAAAGGGCCAGGAAATAGAAAGACAACATTCAGATACCATAGTCAATCTGTTAAAGAACACAACTGATAAGTTAAATCACGTTGTTCTCATTTGGCTTTAAAAAAGTATTAAGCACACAAACACAGTGACACACACACACACACACACACACACACACACACACACTGACTTGAGCATAAGCTCCATAATTTCCTGTAGCGGATATAAAGTGATGTTAAATTATCAGCACAGAAAATAAGTTCAATTCATGCTTTAATTTCCTTACAAAACACACACACACGCTCACGCACACAGGCAGACAGAACACAAATGCCGACCCATCACACATAATTAAGTACACAAGCAGTGGAAAGCGCACACAGATGCACATGTACACTGACGTGCATGAATTTATGCAGGGAAAGAGGGAAGGGAAATAGAATGCAAAGTAATGAGAACTTTATGGAAATACAGCTGTGTGTGTGTCTGCGTGTGTTGTGTGTCTTTTAAACATAATTAGCTCCGTCGGGCAGAAATGTAAACGAGAGAAACTTTAATGAAACTCTTCTCTGATCTGCTGAAAGCACACATTCCCGTTTATCTCTCTCAGTCCGCCTCTCTATTTTCTCTGTCTGTCTCTCAACTCAAATGGAATTGAATGTCACGCATGGGACTTTTAAAATCCCAGAAGGTCCACATTTGAGTACTGCATTATGACCACATAAGATGAACACAATTATATTGTGTTTGTAAGGTCACATCCACAATATCTTCCTCCCCCTGCTTGCGTCCATTTATCTACTCCTCTGCTGTCCTTGAGATGGAATTCCCTTTGAAAACACAGTCTGGAATTTATTAGGTGATCTAAACTTTGGGTCCATCCACACATGTTTGGGTATATTCATATGTGTTCACATATGTTTGGCTCAGAGGTGGACCTTTCGCAGCCCTACTTAAGTCGAAAAACCACCATTACTCAAACTCTGTCTCATTCCATTTATAAACTAAAACGTCAACCAAGCTTTTACTTTAATTTCATCTCTAAACCTCATACGCGTTCTATCCTTGCCTCATACAGTCAGTCAAAAAGTCAGAAAATTAAATTTCAGACTGAGAAAATGTCTTCAATGTAATAAATCACAATGAAAACAAAGCCAATAGCGGGGCAATGTCTCAACACTGTGCAGCAATTATAGATCAGGCCTTTCAAAAGAAAATATTCTCTTCTTTCAACAAAGCAAAAAGCCTCCCGTAAGAGAATACTAACAACTCTTTGCTGTGTGTGTGTGTGCGCGCACCCCTGCATGGGTGTTTGTTTGAATGCCTGAAAGCTAGTGTGTGAGGCGTATATCGATCCCTGTGTATCAGGTGAGTTGTCCTTTGAGGAAAAGAAGGGAAATGAAAGAAAAAGGAATGAAAAGAAAAGGGGAGAGACAGGTCGATGGAGGGGCGAAGAGAAAAAACAAGTGAGGATGAGGGAAACACAGCGCAAACCCGCACACACAGGCACATAAAGAAGACATAGATAGATAGATGAAATATGACTTTGGCCATTTCTTTCTGCTCTTGTCTCGTTTTAATCCTTCGCTTCCACCCTATTAACCCACTCCTTCCATCATCGCTCTTCCTCTTCTGTCAACCCTCCCTCCATCCTCTCCTAGCTCTCCCTTGCTACTTCTCACTTGCCATTTACAAAGAGTCAATTAGTATTTTGGGCACATTCACCTTTTATAATTCAGACTCTGCCCTGTTGCGTCAAAGGTCAAATTTAAATTGAACTAAGTGTCTCTGTGTGCGTACGTGTCTTTAAGTGTCAATATATGTGTGTGTGTGTGTGTGTGTGTGTGTGTGTGTGTACTAAGCTATTTCAGATGATACTTTGCATTAGTGCCCCTCCCTTACCCTGCCCAGTGATGAGTCAACCTACGCCTATGTGCGTATGTTTGTGTGTGTGGTATATTTGTGTGTGCGTGTGTGTGTTAGACGTGTCTGTGCATGCCATGGAAACTGAGAATAAATATTGCTTAGTGAGAGGAGGGAGAGGGAGAACGATAGCAGCAAAGGCCGTATCTTATGAAGCTATTAAAATAATAAGTCATGTTCAGTTTCTCCTCGAATAAATTGTTAAATTGTTTGTCTCTTCCCTCTCTCTCTTCCTCTTTCTTCTTCATGCCTTCCAACACTCACTAACTTCCTTGTGTTTTTCTCTCTTACGGAACACATTACTCCCGAAGACGCAGATATACTCAAACAACAACAACAAAAAAGACACAAAAGACAAAGACAATCCCTCAAACATTGTGGTTTATACGACATTGGATGGCAAAATAGGCAGATGTCTTCACACATGCAGTCGGCACATGGACACCAGCAGACAAAGAAAGTATAATTTTAGCTTCAATCCTTACTGACCATCTAATGGGAACAACCATTGCAAACAATGTGCAACCAAACTATTTTTAAACTTTTAACTTTAGTGTAGATCTCAAATGTTTCAATTAGAATATGGGGGAATAGTGAAAATTCCCATTTTATTGAATTGTGCAGCCTTTACAAACACGGATTCTTGGGTTTTACTAAACATCATATAGTGTCAATGAAGAGTTAGGGCAAGCTGGTACAGATTGTATATGATGCTGTCAGATAGTGTGGAATGAAATGTTTTTTCTACTTTACTGCCACCTAAAGGAACACTTCAACAGTTTTGGAAATATGTTCTGTGGTTTCTTGCCAGGCGTTAACTGAGAAGATCCATGTCAAAAGAGTCAGGATACTGTCAGCTTAGCTTAGCATACAGACAGTAAACTATGGGAAACAGCAAGCTCTGTCCAAAATGAATGAACAACATCTACCAATGTCTCCAATGTCTCTCACTTATTCACATGCTATAACTCGTTTGTTACGTCCATACACAGCAGAAATGTTAAAATCACAATTGTGATTTCAGATGGAGTTATATGTTGTTTAACATTTTTTTCTTTAAGTGGAACAAAACAGTATGCTATGGGGTTAACGTCTTTTTTTGCTACACTTTGATCTCGATCTGACCCTCCCTATCTTCATCTCAGTTTTCCTCCCTGTCTCTCTCACGCATGCACTGTCTCGCTCTCTCTCTCTCTCACACACACACACACACACACACACACACACAGTGCCCCACCCACGATAATGAGTAAACCTCTTGTTGCCCCACCCTGCCCAGTCTGCCAAGTTACTGCCAACACCTCACACAAACACACACACACATACGCACACACACACATGCAATAGATCAACCCACAACTTGTACAAAGAAGCCATACACTCAACTCATACACTGATATGTTCACACACCACGAGCACCCTTCTCACACTTAATAATACCACTTACATAGCCCCATGTAAGTGACCTGACAAACACACACACACACACACACACACACACACAGTTCAGTCTATTCTGATCTCATGTGATCATAGCCAATAAGCTCTGTGGCACTGGCAAACCACAGTTTGTTCCTGCCAGTCCATGACATCACTTTGAAGTGAAAGGCATTGTGGGCCACAAAATAGGATGAGGGGAACTGATTGACACGTGGTAACCATGGGAACTGTCAGTGTGCCTCCTAGTTGCCGTAGCAACAGGCAAGTTTCTCAGTGTTGTGAATCAAAATTTAATAATAAAAAAAAAGATGAATAGAACTTATGGGAAAAGAAATTGTGTCATGGAAACCTACACACATACAAAAACGCACAGAGATATGAACATGCAACAAGTATGTGGGGTTACTAGTACACACTTTTTTTAAGCCAACATCAAACTGCGGTAAGTACTTTAAATTTGATGTAAGAACACTGCATGAGGTCTAATCCTCACACCTGATTCAAAGGAGACGAAGATAAAGGCGTATTATTAAAAGTACTTTGACAACTAATGATCTCAGCAGGTAGGATGTGGCTATAGAGCTCCAGCTACAAAGGCCTTCATTCAGAGAGTCAGAGCTAAAAGCTAAAATCACAGTTGTAAGTGAGACAAAGAAGGAAGATTAGGCTAAATGAGAGAATGAGGTTAATGTGAAACAGTGGAATTTAGAGAATGAAAGGAGTAGGAGGTGTGCACATGTTCCACCTTACCCGTAGCAGTGATTGGGACTCCTCTTTAGCGGCTCCTCCTTTCGCCTCCTGTCCTCCTCCACCTCCACCCCCTCCTCCTGTGTACTGCTGAGCGGGCATCTGGATCTGTTTCTCCCCTCCACCTCCACCTGCGGTGGCTCCTCCTGGCCTTCCTCCTCCGTACAGCTTGGCATCTCCCAAAAACGACTTGGTATCTCCCAAAAACGACTTTGTGTCCCCCAGGTAAACCATGCTAGGTGAAGCCACGCCTCTTTTCTGCTGCGAGGCCTCATGATTGGCTGAAACAAACGACAATGACAGGGGGGAGGAGAAACGAGAAGGGCTCCCACCTCCTGTTCCTCGTTCTACTCCTCTTTCGGGTCCCATTCGCTCCTTGGGCACCCAGAGTAAACCGTGGGCCTGCTCACTTCCTCTTTCTCCTAGTCCTTTTGTCTCCCCAAGAACCCAGCCTTTCTCCCGCTCTCGTTCTTTCTCCTCACCTCCCTCACTTTTTACCACCCCACCTGCCATTTCTCTGCCTCCTTCTGCCAACCGTCCCTCCGGTGGTGCAAGGGAGTAGAGGAGGCGAAGATCCCCCTTACTTTCTTCTTTAATGGCTAAGGTAGAGGGAGCTGAGCAGCCATTGGCTGAGAGTGTTAATGAAGGCATCAGTGTGGTCGTCAGTGAGGTGGCTAAGGACGTCGTTGTCAATGAGCTTAATGAGGGAGAGGATTCATGGCAGTGGGCGGAGTTGAAATGGTCGAGGAGGGCCGACGAATCAGGAGCCGTGAAGTCACAGCGGCGACAACGGCAACACGCGTGGACACGTCTATAGAAAACAAAAAGGAGTGAGTGAATTATCCAGGTAAACTTTAATTAAAATGAATAAAATGCTGTATTAAAAATAAAACAACTACTACATACTAGTACATTATTTACTTTCATTTTGAATCAGGACTGGTAAACTTAATCACCCAATTAAACGTGTGTAGACACAGTTTGACAAACCTAAACCTATAATATGTATATATTCATAAATTATGTAGTTTTTCAAATTGTGCCTAGACAATACCATTGCATCCCAACATGACGCATGGAAAAATTGATTTTGTCTTATGTTTTTGTGACACCGAGTCACACTAAAGTAACCCTAAGGAGACTGAACATAAGAAATAACATCAGTATTGAAGAAGTAAAGTAGTCAATTCATCTGGAATTTCATTGATTCAAAATGTGTGAGGGAAAAACCCAGTGGTAAATTTCTAAAAGCTTTTATTGGGCTGTATATACAAAAAAGTTTTTAATTGATCACATTTTGAAGAAAACCCAATCCCTGAAATGACTGAATTTAAAGTGCACTTGTCCCTGTCTGATTTCCTTCGACCACTCAGGTCGAGTTTCACCAAGCCCATGGCCAAAAAAGTGACTCAGTGTTCCACTAAATCACGATGAATAAGGACAAAACCATGAGGAATGTAAATGAATCTGAATGACAAGGAATGAATCCACCCATCAACAATCCACCTTCATTTCCTGTTGGCAAGGCCCCCAGATGACCAGCTATATATACGATACACACCATCAGGGTTTTTCCCTGGCTCAGAAAACAGTTTTAGTGCTTCTTGTGTGGGCGAACGAGTAATATCAATAGAACATCTATACCTAGGACTTGGACTCCCATTTGTGGTTGACCCACTATGTGCAGCTGTTTTAAATTTAGGTATATAGGAAAAATATTAACTAGCAGCAATAAATATGATTATTTTATTATGAATATTTAAATATAAATCTTTTTGTCTACTGAGTTAATCTAATTATTTGACTGTTGTAGAGATTGATTATGCTGGGAAATAGACTTTAACAAGCCTTTCAATAAAAGGATTAACAATTCAGACCTTCATTACTTAGAAAAAGACCTGGCATGCATATTAGTTAGCTGATACAATTAAGTCAGGTGTGCAACTTGACTCAAAATAGGATGAACATATTTTCACTTATTTCACTCACATCTAACCCTAAAGCAGCAATGCGCTCAACACTGCTATTCTTTTCATAAAAAATTTTCTCACTTACTGCCACGCTGCATGGGAGTGTCATGGGAGTGTGGGGGGAAAAAATAAACTTTTAGGAGCTGCACACACACACACAAACACACACAGACACACCCAAACAAGTAGTAAGGATACATCCAGAAATACAAATACAATCAAAAACCCTATCATATACCCACATAAACATGTTTTTGCACGACTGACAGGGAGTGAAATGGTTAATGATGTGAAGCTTCAAACAAATAAAATACATGCACTTGAAATAAATGCAGTGCCCCTTTATTAGTTGATGAAGAAAATAAATGTCCTGGGTAATGACAGATTCAAGTTGGGGCTTCAACAGCATCTCGAGCAGATCAAAATGATCAAGGTATTTGTAGAAATTAGCGAAAACGTGTGTGTGAGTAAAGTACACCTTGTACCTAGTGGGCTTAAATGTCTCCAGATGCTGAACAAAGACAGTGGCCCCTCTGTTTGTCATCACCACACACACCACACATACATACATGCGCACAAGGTCTGGTGCACTCACTGATTCATTTACCCGCTTACTTGCTCTGCCACTGTTTCTCTTGCTCTCTCTCTTACACACACACATTTATGATAAATGACGTTTATATCATTCCTTCTACACAAGTACTGATTTAATCCACCTTTACCCTGAATACTGTCACAGCTACAACTGACTGACTTACACTTTTCCCATTGAAAAAAAACCCCAAAAGATGCCATTACATATAGTATTGAAGCTATTTTATTTATTACTTCTTTGAGAATAGTAAGCTGTAATTGCAAACGTATGAGTGGTTCGCTGGGAAATTCAGTGCATCATTTTGCCTTTTGGAGGTATTTATTTGTAAAGTGACAAGGGAAAGAGTTGAGAAAGCATTTTAATATATCTTTTGAGAAAATAAACCGGAGAAGAATGGTCCAAGAAATGTCTGTTATATCCTCTACATGTGAAATGTGTAATAACGGACAGAGCAAAGCCAGACGCCTTCACTGTCGTAGCAACATGTGAAGTCAAGAATGTGTAATACTAGTGCCTGGGTACAAAATTCTCTCTAAATGTCTCTTCCTGCAGAACAGGACCATGTAGTCTGTGGAAGCACACATTTAACTAATTGGTTAATATAGCCCATATAGCTTCTCATTGCATTTGCTTCCCCCATGTGGATGAGACTTTTGATCTGCGACTGGTTCCAAGAAAGCCAGTTGCATTTGATATGTGAGCAAAGAGCCTACACATCCCACATTTGTGCTAGCGTATGTGCAACTTCAGCTGAGTGTCTAACGGGTCTACATTAACCAAGTCTTAGTCAAAAGTATCTCAAATAACAAGGCTGTGTTTAGGGTCAAGACCCCCAAATGCTCTGAGGTCAATACACACCTGCACATAACAAGTCTACAGACACACACACACAGACACACACTCACCAAGTGTTAATAATTCAAGACATTACATACAATAACAAAAAGTTTGAGAATAAGCTTTATAAGTATATTTAACACATTTTTCATTATGACTTTATTTTGAAGCCAAATAACACTGGCACTGTAATTACACAATGCACATTATAAGCTATCACAACAAAGCCATAGTAGTTAGTAAGCTCTTGTTGGTGTATGTATGTGCCTACAAATATCAGAACCTCAGTAAAAAGTGTTTAGGTGTAGAAGTTACAAAGGAGATTGATTAGTTTGTTTCAGCTGGTAACTTATTTCCCCTAACACCATGGCCCTGTGTTCTGAGCACCCTATAATTAAATCCTGAATTTTGTTTTCTAAAACTTGGCCTTGGAATCCTTCAAGGTTTGGTTGATTTTAGTGGTGGTGTGAAACTTTCTGGCTTTATTTCAGTTTTATTTGATTTGGACTCCAAGATTCAGAGCTTAGATTTTGTTAAGGACGTGAGTGGACTGTTAAATCCCCTCCACACTCTCTTTCTCTCTCTCTCTTGCTTTGTCACCCTCTCTCCCTCATCTTTCCACGTTCTTCTCTGCCTTTCTTTCAGTTTCTCCCTGTTTCTTTTTCTTCCATTCGCCTTCCCTCATGTAATGTCTTCTCTCTTTTTCTTATTTTTATTTTTTTTACTTTTTTTCACTTTCTCTCAGTCACTCCATCCCTTCTTCTCTTCTCTGTCTATCTCTCCCTTTTCTTCTCAGTGCTCTCACCCTGAAACGAATCGAACTTTTTTAATCTTTCATTGATTTGTAGCAGAAATCTTGCTAAGATGGCTCTGTCAGACTGTAATTTTACAAATGTGTGTGCGAGAAAACAAGAAAAAGTAAGTGAATGTGTGAGTTTGTGTGTGCTCATACATCAAGAAGCAATCCAGGTCAGCAATCTAGATTGATACTTATATAGCCAAAAATATTTCACACAACTATCCTCAGTTCTGTGTATCTCTCTCAGCCTTTAGCCCCAACTTTCCCACACCACCCCCTCTCTCTTTCCTACCCTAACTTACTCTAGCTTTCTCTATCATTCCCTGGATCTGTCACTGATAGCCCTGTAGTGTGTGTATGTCTGTGTGTGTGTGTGTGTGTGTGTGTGTGTGTGTGTGTGTGTGTGTTTGTGTAGGAAACAAATTGGCTGTGGAGTCTACTCTGGCCTCTCCAGGCTTTAGAGGCCTATGAAACTGAGCTTAAGGCTTATTTACTACACATACTATACACACGCCTTTGTATGTGCAAGCAAAAAACTTAATTTAGGTGTAAATGTAGTTTTTTAATGAAATTAATCCCTTTTTTATTGCCTATTTGTGAACAGTTGTAACCTTACATCCAAAAATTAACCATTCGCCGGCTTTCTTGGTTGCATTTAACAGACTCTAAGTCGCTTTCTATGTGAAATCCATTGGTTTACGTAGGTTATGATGTGCTTTGTGAGCCTCTTTCTAACTGATTCTGCGCTACACCGTATCTAACGAAATAAAGAAGAAAAAAAAACAAAACACCGGCTCCCAGCACAACACAGACTATAAAATCGACCCAGAGTTGGCTTTCATCCAATGGACAGGTAAGCTGTCACATTACTGCAAATCATGTGAAATATATTGTGATTTTGTGCTTTAGTTGGCTCAAGTCGCCGACTAGTTGCTAACGTTACCCGTTGCAAAATACTATAGTTGACACATTACTTCACCAGCTAACGTGATCCATATTACTATCATATGTACTGGTATTATGCCAGAGTGTTTAGCTAGCATGAAATTATGTAATGGTTTGTAGTTAAAAAAAATACAGTCCATTATGAGTATGACCACGTCGATGTAGGAGTGCAATGCTAAATCAGGTAGCACTATTTTATAGGCCTTGTACTTGTAGTAGATTCAAAATATGGCAATGTACTTAAATAGAAGAGTTTCACACAGTGACATTCTTAAAAGGTGTTTAAATCATTTATAAAGGTTGTCAAGTCCTTTGCAGGTAAGGGGACCTATTGCTGATCTTGTCATGCAAGAACAGCACACTTTCATCTGCCAATCACTTTCAAACTGCTAGTATTTGATACTTACATGATTCTCCCCCTGACAATAGGCAGTGTCATAAATCAAATGAGTTCTAGCCACTGAAAGACTGCAAGGAAAAACGGAGCTAATATGTATCTGAACATCAGGTAAGTAGATGTCAATGAAGCTCACCAGAGAGTTGGGATTTCTGACACAACTTTAATGGAAAGGGGAAATAGTACTAAAGTGTCCAAACTCCAGCAACACTTAGAGAACATCGTCAATTACTTCATCGGGATCATTACACAACAAATTTTGGTGTGAAGACCTTCACAGTATGGTGATACTGAGGTATGTGACATTCCTATTCAAAGAAAAAAAAGTGAATATCTGATGTCTGAGTTGCTTCCAGGTGTGAATGTTTAAATTGTGTCCAAACCCCCTAACAATAACCCTAACCCTAACCCTATGACTAAAAGGTAGACTTCCTGTGTATCTTAAATCTTTAAAGCTTTTTAATATACTTTCATATCTAAGAATCAACACTGTGAAAAAACAATGTATTAAGTGGAATAATATAGTATTGAAAATTTATAATTCATAGTATTTAATTAATGTTATCTGACCCCATCTCTTACCTGTAGTGTCTAAAAATCTCCTCTTCCACTTCCGTGATGAAGTGACACTTTGTACAAGAGTACTCTCTCTCTCCTCCTCCTCTCCCCCCTTCCTTCTCTCCCCCAATCTCTTCCTCGGCCTTGACATGTGGTGGAGCCCCCTTTAGGTTAATCAGGGTGTGGCAGCTTTCATAGTGTTGGAGCAACACATCGATGTCTGTGGTGGCAAACGCACACTGGTCACACAAGTGGGTGACGCCTAGGATCAGAAAAACAGGACAAATCAGGAACAAGAAACAAAGAAAAGATCATGTTAAATCTGCTGAAATACAATTAAACAACTGAAAATATGCTAGTTGAAGTATGCCTTTGAATACCTTGTGTGACAACAGGATGGGCAGGGTTAGAGGGGTGAAACGTTGATAATGAAATCATACCAGGGTCACCTCTAGGATTAGAAGGGGTCATGCTGGGTGAGGTGGTGGTAGCGGGTTTTGAGCCGACTGTGTCCTGCTGTTTGGTGGACTGAGGAAACTTGGAACAGCATTTAGAGCAGGTGGGCTTCCGACAAGCAAAGGGGTGAGACACCTATTGAGAAAAATCAGACGTTTGGTGACGAATAGCATGGATCTTTGCAAGCTTAAATCATTAGTGACAAAGCTGTACATACAGGGGGAATTTAGACTTTAACTTTATTTCTGTTTCTCTGTAAATGTGTTTTTCGTCTATGCAGGTGATATCAAATGGTACCAGGGTACATCACCATTGCACTGAATGACGCCACCCCCAATGTTGACAAACCAAGCTTTTTGATTTTTATCTTTGGCAGCTGGCACAAAGGAGGGTGGGGAACGTGGGTGAGTGGTTCGGGAAAGCAAGGGAATTTTAACTAGGCTGGAAATAGGAATAATGAACTTGTTCATATATTACATTTTATTTTCAAGTGCTTACAAAACAGCTAATTTATTTTCCTTCTAATTGCCTAGCAAACACCAATACAAATAAACATTTAAATATTTTATTAATCTCACCTCCCCCAGGTGTTTATGCGGCTGACAGAGCCCCTGTGGACAATACATGCAGTGCTGAATGCAGCATCGGTGGATGGAGTGGTTGTGCTGGTAGTGCAGTAGCAACGGTGCTACTACAATCACATCTGCACTGTGGGCCATTGAGTACCGGAAATCACACAACTGACAGTTATAGCTGGTCACGACTGCTTCCGAATCACTGCTGTTTGGGTCTCCTGGGAGCAGAAATCAGAGCAACAGTTTGGGAGTAGGAGTAGAAAAAAAGCAACCAAAGACATGTCAAAAAATCTAATAGAGGTCAACTGTATCAAGGAAAACAAACAAGGAGATTCAAGTGGCATCATAGCAATAAAAACAATAAAAAAAGACAGTCAAGAAGTATTATTGTACTTGTAACAAATAAGCAAATAAGTAGAGTCCGGCAGTGTTACCGAATTTCTTTAAAGAGCAAAGTCGAGCAGCATCATAGTACTAGAAGAAGTAAAAATCATTGTACTCTATTTAATTTTGTTACACTTGATCATTAATCTTGTGCTCCATTAACGTAGCTACCTTCTACTGACAAACACTTAAAGCAATTCACCACCAGACTTCACCATACTTTCTCCCATTTAATTACCTTGGCTGGTGCTGGATGGGTTAGATGATAGATCTTTGCGGCTTTTGGATGCCGTGTGGTCTCTTTCTCCTCCTTCTCTTCTCCCTCCTCTCTCCCGTTCCATGTCCATCCCCCCGGCATTTGAGTTGTTGGGGCTCATAGTACCTCCCGTGCTCATTCTGTGTCTTTGTTCATAGTGATCTAAAAGCTTCGCCGAGCCCCCTGACCACTCGCAACTCCAGCTGCAGAATTTACACCAATAATACGCCTGCACAGCCCCTCGACCCGGCTCCCCTGTCCAGCTTGATGAATCTGAACATGCCCTGACTGGAATGGAGTACCCAACCAAGGAGTCATCTTCAGCTCTCACAGCGACTCGCTCCGCCCCGTCTAAGATTTGACCCTTTTCCTTTGCCTGGTTGTCGTGCGTTGCAAGGTTATTGGTGGCCAGCAGGGGCGTGCTTGGCGGAGTTTTGACTTTATTTGGATGCGAGGACAGGAAGTGTTGTTCAAGTTCTAAGGAATTACTGCCCATGTATGTGAAGTTGCAGAATTTGCAGCGAAAGTACTTTGTATTCCCCTGGCAATCGGAGGTCTTGCGCCCAATCCCAATTAGCGTGCCACCCAGCATCACCTGTTGACAAGCAGCAAAAAGAGAAAAAAACAAAAAAGATTGTTACATCAATATTAAAAATTAATTCCTCTCACTTTTAGATGACACCCGACTTTCCGGTTGGTTTAAATGACAAGCACCACCAGTAGCAGATTATATCAGCTGTGGTTATTTAACGTGTAACAGTCACAGCTAAAACTCAACTTTTGGCTGGTGTATATAATTAGCCAAAGATCATTTATGAAGTAAAAGAGGCATGAGAAGCACAGTTGGACTGTGTTTGTGTTCAACAAGAGGCTATTTTCTCTACGGAAATGGTCTAGCCCAAGTCACATTCAGGAGGAGAATTTCCCATTAAAACTTCAATGCTTATCAACTTAATTACTTTGGAGGGAGTCATTTGTGATAAATCAGGTGCATAAGTTAGTACTATAACTTTTGAATGTGTCAGACGTATTTAATCAAAATTTCATATCTAATGTTGTTCATTTCATTTTCAGGATGAAGCATCAGGTTGTAAACACTATTTAGCTTCTGAAAACAGAGGTGTCCCTGCCTTAATAGTCAACAAAAGCTGTATAACATTACCTAATTTCACTGTAAATATTGGCAGCCAAACCTAATTAGATTTGATTGGAAGAGATTTGGATTCAATAAAATGCTACTGAACCCTTACCAATAATGAGTCATACTTAAAAAATGGACCTAACAACAGACTTACTAGACATTAGAGTTATCCAACATTAGCTTGGATCATAACTGTCATAATATCTGCGATATACATATTTGGGTGTACTGTACCAAGTATAGCTTGTCATACAAGTTAAAAAGTAATACATTTTCATTGTCATTTTTAATTCTTATGCAGCAGATATTTGGGGGTCACGTGACATGAGCAATCAAACACAGGGCTGTGTTGCAGCAAATATGGAAAATTATGCATCAGAATCATGATGCAGCCAAATATCAATTTAATTAAATTCAATTAAAATATTACTAACTGACCAATAACATATCATGCTCTACTGCAGTATACAATATACAAGGCCGCGATTTAGCATTATTGAGCGAGCAACCAGACACTAGTCTGCTTTTTATTATGTTAGCCCGTCAACTGTAGGTGATTATAGTGTGCTGCTTGCCATATTGGTGATCAGGCAACCTGGCAAGTCTTACACTGAAAATAGACTTCATATAGCAAAAATAATATGTATTGTCTCTTTATGGATCTGTGGTTTGATGCTGACTGTTGGCAGTTTTGTAATGGAGGTTTGGCAAGAACAAAATGCAATTGGTAAGCTGCAGTTAAAGGTCCAGTGTGTAATAAATAGGAGGATCTATTGACAGAAATGCAATATTATATACATAACTATGTTTTCAGTGGTGTATAAAGACCTTACATAATGAACCGTTATGTTTTTATTAACTTAGAATGAGCCATTTCTATCTACATACACTGCGGATCCCCTTACATCGTAATGACGTCGTAATGTTGCGTCGCCGTGTTTCTACATTAGCCCAAACAGACAGACTGCTCTACAGAGTGTGTTTCGTAACTACGTTAAATATATACTTAGAAAGAAGAAGAAGAAGAAATAGTAGAACAAGAACTGACAGAGTGTGTCGGACTCCGTAGCTTCTCCTACGCGCTTGAGTAAAATTTACACACTGATCCTTGCAAGTAAAATTTGTATTCCTTGCAATTAAAACTTGGTCATTAAACCTCCCTGTCTCTTTTAGTGGGGAGAACAATGAAGATTAATTTAATTCATTAACAGCTATTGCCTGAGCACAGAAAAAGGCAGTAAAAAGGTGAGATGGTAAGACGCAACATATAAACATGCTACAAAAAGAGAAAGAAAAAATAATGTGAGATGGTACATTTCAGTTTCGTCGAAGGGAATAAATTCAGAAGGCTAAATGAGATCTATTACTGTGTGTGATCTCACAACAGCAATCATCCAATCATCACATCCCACAGACCCTGCCCAAGCAATTAGAGAAGAGCCAAACATTAGGCCATTTTAGCAAGCATAATAGACACAAAAGGGAACACGAGAGGGGAAGGGAAAGAAAGAAAGGAGGCAGAGGACAAGTGGGACAAGTTAAGGGAAAAAGGGTCTAAGTTGAGGAATAGAGGGTAGGAGAAGAAAGATGTGAGAGATGGATGAAAAGCAAATTGAGAAGTTAGAGGAAAAAAGGGGAAGTAGAGTAAGAAAGAATAAGAAAAGAAAAAATGCAGAGGAGAATGCTGAGGAGAAGGTGAAGGCGAAACAAAGACAGATGATGAGCGAGACAACTGGAGAACAGAGAGAGAAAAAGAAAGTTAAATGTGTCTGACAGCTGTTTCATTACACTGCCTAACAACCGATTATAACTACTCTCTACTACTCTCTCTCCCTCTCTCTGTCTGTCTCTTCTACTCCCTCCTCCCCTTTCCTCCTCCATCTCTTTCACTCTTTCCTTACTCTCCGCTATCCCTCTCCTCCCAGAGACTTTTTTCACGCAATCTCATTGGTTGACAGAGCAACTCGTCCTAGCAAATGACAACATGGAATTTTCCAAACGTGGGCGGGAGAGAGAAAAGGCGAGTGAGGGATGGAGAGAATAGAGACCCCTTTCATTCGTTTTTTTTAATACTTTCACTTTTTCTTCATAATGACGACTTAAGCCCACTGGATTTTCTATTTCTGACTCTGTGTGTGTCTGTGTGCTGTGTTTGATGACTGTGTGTGTGTGTGTGTGTGTGTGTGTGTGTGTGTGTGTGTGTGTGTGTGTGTGTGTGTGTGTGTGTGTGTTTCTGTGTCCATTACGTGACTTACGGCCATTACAGACTCCTGGTTTAAGTAAAATGAAACTCCTTGAGTATTCCTCACACACACACACACACACACATACACACACACACACACACACACACACACACACACACACATACACACACACACACAGGAACTCATGCACACACATACACAAACATACACGTTTATTAGATCATCTTGTTTAAAGCTTTCAGACAAAACCCTACTGTTCATGCACACTCGACTTCCTAATCCTTGACCCAATTGTTACCCAAACTAGTCCCAGTGCAGAAAAACACAATTAAGTTAATTACAAATTAAGAATACATTTTTTAAAATCACACTAATGTGTGACTATGAAGGTAATTAAGATAAGATAACCTACAACTGTGGGTAAGTGTCGAAATACCTACATTATATGGAAATTAAAACTATTTTAGATATTTATTTGATGCTAAGTCCTAATTTAGAAATTTGAGATTTAATGTGCACACCTGACCTTAGTATTCACGGCAAACTGGAAAAATCACTAAAATTATATCTTGATTGCAGCGTCTGAAATTTGCACATTTTGTGGGGATAGGCGTCTACTGAGTGACAGCCGGTTAGATTGCCAGCAGCCCCGCCGGACTACAGGAGGTAACTCCAGTGTTGTCGGAGAATCACGTAGCTTGCCTATTGGATGCGAGAGGTGTCACTTGGTTTTATTTTTGTTGGTCAACTTTTGTTTTGAAACTCAATGAGTATTTTTGCTCAGTTGCTGGGGTCCAAAATAAGAGGTTTTGTAGAGATGTGGATTTCAACTGAGATAGGGACCCATTCAATATTGTCTGAACTGTGGGTTTGTATTGAGCACTGACTGTTGTTAATGATTGTTAAGTAAGATGGAGTGAATGTCATGTACTGAAAGACAGGGGTCTTTCCTTTGTGCATGCAAACATGCATGTAATGTTTTTGTGCATATACATTTCAAAAGTATAAATTAAAATAGCACTTCAGCTTTGAGGGCAAAAGAAAAATATGTCCCTGCCCCAGTGGCAGGCAGTGAAAACATTTCAGACCCTGGTTGATTGGCATACTTGCTGTTGAAAAATTTGACTTTTAAAGAATGTGACAGCCTCTCCACTACTAAAAACAACGACTTAGCTGTTATGATATAAGTGGCTAGATAATTAGCCCGCAAGATATAAACAGAACATATTGCAATAAAACTTGAAACTCAACTCTGCGAGTACAGGTATTCATTAAATTCAATAAGGACAAAAATGCTTTCAATAAGTCGACAATGTTTTATTGTTCTACTGAATGTTTCAAGAATGACTGTTTAATTTACGAATAGTGAGTTGATGGAGGTCTGTTTGCCTGACACTTACAGTTCTCACTATTTTAGCAATCATATTTTAGCAAGTTAATTTTAAAATTAAAACCACCCATTCTGCTGCCTAAAGTAAAACATACTGTTGTTAAATATTGATATTCAAGCATCTATTGGAAGATAGGCAATAAATGTGTCAAAGCCATATGCGTCTGAATGTGAATTTTAAAGATCAAAGCTACAGTATATGCACAAGTCAATAAATAGTATGTGTGCATGCTGAGAAAAAAAAAAGAAAGAAAGTATAGCTGACATGTAACCACTTGTGTCTGAGGCTATTATGACAGGGACAGTAAACAATGTAAAGCAGAAACTTTGCAGGTTTTCATTCTAACCAGTCTGCAGCTGTTGACTTCACTGATTAGTAACCCTTGATTTTAGGTGCAATAATCAGTGAAATAAAACTAAATCACTGAAGACATTTTTTCTCCTACAACTGATTGGCTGATTTGTTGATGTCCAGACTGCACGTGCAAATTACATCTGACTTTTTACTGTGCTCTGATGGTGTACAACTACAAGGCAAAATTCAATCATCTGTTAATCTATATTCCTGTCTTTATCCTGCTATTCCCAGTAAAGCAGCTCCCACCAGATACTACTTAAAATATTTATAATCTGAGCATAAAATCTGACAGAGCAAGATATATATTAGTACAACAGTGCAGGATATACATTTTCTGGCCACCATTTAAAACACGATGATGCATGGTGTGCATGTGTATGCCTGTGTGTGTGGATGTATGCATTGCCTATAAGTGATTGGGTACAGGAGACTGCTTGCCTGTCTACGAGGTGCCCTATTTGTCTCCCTTTCTGTGTCTATTCATCTGTCAGTCTATAAAGCTTTATAACTTGCACCACAATGCCTCACTGTCCAAATCACACACACATACTATGTTACAAATCAGCTGCAAATTGTTCACCCCAATAAATTAGCTCAGTTATGAGCCCAGAATTACAGATTTATGAGTAATGCTTGTTGTTAACTGAAGCAACGTGTCACCTGTTTTGGATCAAAGTTTCTAACTGATATTGATTTCTGATATCAGATTGTTCCATGTTGCAATGTGAGTATTTCTACCTACATCTATTCATGTTAGTTATTATTTAAAAATAAAGTTTGCTTCAAAGTTACCTGCACTGCTTGCGTCATTCATAAAAAGTTGATAACATAACTTCTATCTGATGGTGTTACCGTTTAATCAGTGTCTAATTTTCCCTAAATAGGAAAAATGTGAAGATGATTGCAAATGTTTATTAAATTAGTACTGCCTCCTTAATTCTAACTTTGAAATGAATTAAAAAAGTACACTTTAGAAAGAAATTTTCATGATTTTCTTTCACAGAATTGTATGCCTTTTTTTTGTTAATACTGAAAACCACATGCAAGAGAAGATGTAAAGCAGCTGCATTAATACTGCATTGCATCTACATCTGCAGATCTCTAATGTACTTTTTGAAATGTTTTCACGTTTCATTGCTCCAGTTAAATCAGAACTACTGCAAAATGTATAATCTCTTAAAGTTCAAGACAGAAATTACAAAACAAATGTACGGTATAAATGTGTGGGGTACTTTGGAGACAGTGCACTGAGATAACTAAAAAAGTAAGTCACGCTATATCCAAGAGATATCCACACACATATTTAAACATATTTAAGTAAAAATGACTAAAAAAAGAGTGCTACCATGATAGCCAACATTTCCATGGAGGCACCAGCTTTTTACTCTCAGATCATGACTGATCATGACATTACTTTACGCTTTAATTACTTGTTTAATGAAATGTATGGGGTTGATTGTTCTTATGTTGTATGTATGATGCTTTGGCAATATTGTTGTTACACATTCATGCCAATAAAGCTCATCTGAATTGAATTGAATTGAATCATGAAGACATCATTGGTAACCTAGTCAACATGTGTTTGTTATCTCTTAAAAAGACTATAGTCTGTGTTTCCAGGGTATGTTCAAAATGGGCACTGGACAAGGCTGCACCTTCCCTGTTACATACATTTATGGACCTGACACTCTGTTGCCATGAGACCAGTGTGGGGTCCTCAGTGTGGTACATTATGTTTATTTAAAAAAAAAATTTTTAATTTCTAATTGCGATTATTTTGACTGATATTGCAATGGAGATTTGATTTGTGTTATGAGATAGAATGATAATTTAGAGCGAATGAAAAAAAACTAAAATCATTGTGGTGAGAAAATGGTCTCTTTTGTAACCTTTATTATTATCCATCCTTCCTACGTAAAAACTAATCGATCTAGCCCTTTTTTTGGTTTCATATTCATGCAGGTTCATAGATTGACATCTGGGCCCTTACCAGTTAAAGCTCTTAAGACGGTGGTATGCTCGAAAATAACATACGATGTGTGGTCTTGCAATAGTGTTTATAGGCCATAGAAAATAGCTAGATGTGATAATTGTTTAAATATCTAAATAACTGCAAATAGTCTTTTCCTAGAAGACATTCATAGTGCACATAAAAAATAGTTTATTAATGAAAAAAAACGATGCTGTTCAACCATTGAACAAGCACTTCTGATGTAGTACTGGATACTGGCACCTTTACTGTTGAGCAGATCCACTTGGTGCCTTACTTGAGGACAGAAGAATGGTACTCATTCATCTTCCCTTCTCCATTTTCTAGGGGACTGGCCTTCCAGGCAGAAGGCTACTTCTGTAACCTCTAGGCTACTACTGCCCTATTT